>NW_020272917.1:332288-406003 GCF_003268045.1 Sipha flava
AACTTTTGACATGTTTCAAAGGTGTATACTAATTAAAGAACCACTCATTTCCACAATTGCTATAATAGGTAACGTAGACAATTTGACTAACGAAGATTTTGAAATAATGCAACACTATTGTGAAATATTTAAGCCCTTTAAAGAAGCCACTGTTGAACTTAGTTCTGAAAAAGGCGTTTCAATTTCTAAAGTCTTAATTATAACTCAAATGTTACACTCTCACATTAAAAATAATATACAGAACATTCAACTACCACATACAATTCATTTGATGCTTTCTAAAATGCTAACGAGAGCCGATAAAAAGTTTGAAGGTATTGAAAATCAACGAGTATTAACTGAGGCAACTTTATTAGATCCGCGTTTAAAAAAAAAAGCATTTGATAACCATATTATATACCAGCGTACGTACGATCAAATCGTAGAAAAAATTGCGGCAATAATTAAAAGGAATAAAAATAATGACGAACATAATATAAATACACCATTGAACAATAATGCAATAGAAAATGAAACATCTGAAATTTGGAAACACTTTAATGCACAGGTATATCGTATACTAAATTTATATATTTAATATATTTATAAGTGTTTGTAACTTAAATCATATTGTAATTGTATGTAGGTATCAACACCAACATTAAGTACACCAAAATCTGAAGCTATTGTGGTGTAACGTGGTAAAAAATCTAAACCAATCCCAAATATTTGTAATTCTTATGGTTACGGCGCCTCCACCAATATGTAACGTGGTCGGGGATGACCAGTTAAATATATGATATTCAGGGAAGGTTTTCTAATCCTTATGAATATATTGTACCGTAGCACGGGATGCATAAGAGGAAAGATCTTGATATTACAAATAAATGTAGATTGGTTTAGATTTAGTTATTATTTAATATACATATATAAATTAGACTTACGGACTATGGAGTTCAGCTACCTCGGACGAACGTTGTGGCAGAACTACCGCGACTTAATGTAATAACATGTAAATTAACGTGATGTCTACTCAGCAATATCCATATTACATGAGTAGACATTAATAATATGTAACAATCGTTACAGTGGAGATCGACCGATATATAAGTGAGCCGTTACTCGACAGAAAATCAGATCCACTTAAGTGGTGGAATAATAGAAGAAATATCTATCCAAATTTGTTTGAGATGATGTTATTACGGTTGTGTGTGCCGTCGAGTTCTGTTCCGTGTGAAGGAATCTTTTCAAAAGCCGGATATACTATTTCAGAAAGACGTAGCAGGTTATCGTTAAAAAAACATTGAAATATTAATGTTTTTAAATAGTAATTATTAAAATAAGTAAAATTGTTCATTATTACTATTATTATTATTTTAAACTTTAAAATCAATGCTTGTTAATTGTTATTAGTATTCATATTAAAATAATAAATTACTTTACACTTTTACAGTTATTAAAATGTGTTATTGTAATCCATGGTATACTATACAACTTACTACCTTCAGTATTTTATTTTTAAATAAAATAATTTTACAATAATTAATAATACAAATTTAAAAATGTACTAATGTAACGATTGGAACAATCAGTGGCGTATTTACGGGAGGGGGTGTAAGAGGTTTCCACCCCCTCCTCTAGTGAGCGTGTGCGTAACTTTGTACCGACGTAACGTTTGAGGAACGATCAGCTGTACTCGTTCCTACTCGTTCCACCAATGTAATCGTTACTTTGTACCGAATACAGCAGTAACGACCCACCTCTAACCTAACCATCAGCTGCTATCCATTATCAGTAGTTCTTATTTCATAATTATAATATATTATTGATAATTGAAAATATTAAAACATTACCTAAATAATATTTTGTGTTGATATTTTATCTGTAAATAAGTTTGCAAGAATAAAGATGCGTCGGTATCCTCTTTAATATTAATAAAAAATATAACTATATAATTGTAACTGTACCTAATAAACGCTTTATTACAATATTTATCATCACCTTTGGCTTTACTGCTTTTCTTAGTTAAATTATTTAATTAATACCATTATTCTTATTATATTGTCATTAATAAATGATAAAAATATTATTATTTTATTTTTGTTGTGTCGAAAATTCCAGATAGGCTTAGTGGCCTGTTTTATACGCCATACGTATTAAAAAAAAATTTAAATAACGACACTGGGCTATATTTCCGGAGGGCCATAATACATTTATTTTATTTAAACTATACACTTGACGAATCAATTCTTCTGCCATGGTAAAATCTTAAATTATCATAAAGGTTACATATGAACATACTTTCAGTACAGCTTACTTGGGAAAAAACTGAATAGAATACATTTTATTATAGAACAAATACATATTGATAACCAACCAGTGCAGCCAGATTAAAATATGAAAAAATTCGGATAACTATCGCTAAATGTTCGTATTCGTTCATATTGTAGAAAATGTTTGTACCTACGAATAAAAAATTTTCCTAGCTATGCTCGAAAGTCATACAATAAAATAATTTATTACCTGAAATATACACTACTAACCTTGATTGTATTCGTTACCATACAACCTGGTGGATATTATATATATTTTTTCTATCAATAATAATTGATAACACAATTTACAATTTACTATGTCCAATTATAGGATTCTATATTAGAGTTCAATTAAATGAACTACTAATTTATATTGAACAGCATTTTTTTATTTCATAGAATTAATAATATTGTAATAATAAATAAATTGTACAAATATTAAAAATTTCTAAAATTAAAAACGAATGTTTATTTTTTTTGTGTTCGTACACTGATCTCTTAAGTTCATAAAATCATAAATATATAAAGATAAATCTTCATTCGTCTATAGTAAAAATTGAAGCACGAAATAAAGTCATCTGACAAACAGCCACTTGACATAAGCCACGTGATAAAGACAAAATTCCAACGAATGGATCTTCACAGGAAAACATTTTTGTGACCGTTTTTGTCTACATTTAGTCCCCTTTTTGCAGCTATCAAAATGTTAAAACATTAATAAAATGATAATATCATTTTTATTATAATGGTTTTATATATTGCTAAATTTAAATTAAAATAGTTAAATACGTTAATAGTTAAATAAATTTAATAAAACACAATTTGAAAAAAAAAACCTAATATCGTAATTTAAAATTTAAATATACACAATTCATTCCGAATACTTCAAGCAAAAATATAATAAAAATGTTATAATTAGGTTTAATATTTTGTAATTTTGTTATAAAAGCGTACCTAGCTGTTTAAAGTTTAAACCTTAAGTCCCATCAACATGGATTTAGTCATTTCCAATTACAAAAATCATCTTTTCCCTAAATTTGCTTCAAAATCATCTTGCACAGTATTTAAAATACAAAATTTGATTATTATTAGATTTTACGAACTATTTGGCCATAACACTAATATTATAAACATTTCAATGTTGTTCCTTTTGCAGAATCTTGGACATCATTAAATACCCTTTGAATAGGGACCAGTATTAATGATAGTATTGTATTATAATATAATTTTATATTATAAAATAAAATAAGCTACCTGCCAAATATAGATAGCTACCAATTTTGCTCTACCAACTGTAGTAAACCTTAATTTACCAATTTCATTTTAGTTTCATAATTGAATATTGCTGTATCTTACAATTAATTAATTGTCCTTATCGTTTAATAAAGATTAAAATATGGTACTTTGAACTTAGAGGTATGGAGAAATATGAGAGTAATAAAAATGTTATCTTTTGTTATTACTTTTGGCTTTATACTTTTCTAATATTTTGTATAAAACCAGGAGATAGTCCTATGTATAGTATATCCAGCATTAAAAGTTAACCTAACCTAACCATTCGACAATACACCATCTTCATAATCCGACAAAATGCCACCCGCCAAAAAACCATCGTACTATACTACAAACCTTATATTTGGGCACGATAATTCTCAATTATTTTTGTATTTATTTCGTCAAAGACACTAAAATTAATTAGCTATTATCTAAATTAATTATTTTTTTAGCGCTACATTTGAAATACTTGTTATAAAATTATTTCGTATACTTCATAAATCGTATAGAGTACTCATGTTGAACTAGTTATAACAATGCTTTATACGAAATAAGGGTTAATTTGGCATATTTAATGGTGTTATGAACACGCTTAAGTATCCAAATATAATTAATTTAAATAACAGGACGAGAAGATTCAAAAGTATTTTAAATATTATTATGATGTAAAATTAAACTAGAACATAAATGTTGATGGTTCTGAGTAACGTTATTTCTCTAAAGCTTTACTGTCCAGGGCCGTTTCCCTTTTAATCAGTGGCGTATTTATGGGGGAGTTCCCCCTTCCAAAAATATCTGAAAACGTCAAATTTTAAACATTTCAGTAATATAATAATTTTAGTTTGTTTATTCAATAAAATATTAAAGTATAACGAAAATATATATATATATATAAAAAAAATATTAATATTGCTAATAATTAAATTGTTATCGGATAATAATAACAAAAATCGACCGTACGGCACTCACACACACACACACATGGTATATAAATAATCTGATGTGGGTAAATTATAGGTCGATAAGAATATCAATATCTTAGTCCGCGACTATCACGTCTTGTCAGTTGTCAGTATGCACTTTGCATCTATGCGCAACTTAAAGTAATATAAATTACGATTAAAACAATTATACGTTTAATTTAATTATTAATTATTATTATTTAGTATTTAAACAATAAGTTGATAAAGAACATCATATACTAATTTATAAAATTATTTCACTATTAGGTATGACCTCCTCCCCCAAAACAAGTTTCTAAATACGCCACTGCTTTTTATTATATATATATATATATATATATATATATATATATATATATATATACATATAAACATTTTCTGGTATCGTATAATGAATTTTAATTGCACTCTCTAACTTTTTAGTCATAGTGAAAGAGGATTTCAAAGAACAGAGTACCGGCTCAGAACAAGTTCAAAAGACCCTATCAAGCTTGGATTACCAGAATTTTTTTATAAAATAATTATAAGGACCTTAATATTTAGATAAAAGATCCTTTAAAAAAATGTCCCCAGGGACCTTTAGTGTGCCAGGCTGGACTTATAAGATATTATAACCCAGATCACTAGGTATTTTCCGTTTAATGTTTTTACAGAAATATTTTTATTTATTATAATAATAACTTTTTAAGTTAAGTTTTCATAATAAACAATACCAGCAGAATACTATGTTTGTACCTTCAATCTACATTATAGTAAGGTAAATGTCAAAAAATTTATCAGAAAATTCCTACCTATACTATATTATGTAAAAAATAATAACATAAATCATTTAAAATAACTTATAACTTTCTCAAAATGATAAGAATTTATCTAATATATAAAAATATTTTTTCAGTTTCTTATAAAAATCTTTAGTTAAGATTATATGATGACTAGTGTAAGTACTAAACACAACATATGTATAAAAATAAATACCTGTATTCTGTACTAATAAAATATTAAATAATAACTAAAGTTAGTATGGAATACCTTTCATTAGTATTTGAATAAATGGGTAGGTATCCTCAAATGCAAATCTGGTTAGGAACTTAAAGAATTATGAAATTTGTCTGATTAATTTGTACTAACAATGAAATTTTCAAACTATTAACATAAATGTTGGAATTTTAATTATTGTAAAGCAATTGCAAAATAAAGTGCATATTTAATTAGATTTATTATGTTTTTTCGACTATCAATAATTGAAGTCAGTTTTGGGTAACATATTTTATTAATTCAAAAACTTAACTACAAATTGTACTTACCAACAATCCATAATCTAGAATTAGTAAGTACTGTTTACTTGTTAGTTTACTTACATAATTTTTTTGAGTTAATTAATTTAGAACATAACCTAACCTAACCGGAGGTCAAATGTCCTTTGGGTAGGTATAAATTAATCTATATAACTCCCGAGGGCCAAATGTCCTATATTAATAATAAACGTGAGTCCGTAGACTCATTTTTTTGACGGTGACGAAACAGCGGGGGTAAAACTTTCGCGATTCGTCCAGATTTTGGTAAGGATGCGTAGAGTCTACTAGAAGTAATGTACAGTGTATAGTATTTTAAAGTATAGTAAATTTGTATAGTATTAGTATTTTACTATATGATGTACTGTACTACTCAAGTATAAACTACATTATACAAATTACAGAATATGAAATGAGACTGCGAGAAAAAAATATATTTGTACGGTGTTAGAACGAAAAATACGAAATTTCTTATTAGACTATACGATCTTTACAATTCCAAAGTCTGGCAACACTGGTCGCATAACCGGGCGTTACCGGGCAACGTCAACGACGGAGAATAGGCGTAAGGGCATCGTGCCCAAAGTTAAAAGCATGACTAAATAAACGTATAGTCATGGATAAAATAATGCTGTCACGCTTACGTTTTACTTCCAAGGTGCGCAAACAAATGTTTCACGTCAAAAAATCATGACCGAAAAAATAATGATACTCGATAATCAACGGATTTTTTTCTCTATCCTTAATAGCGGAGAACCTTAACAGCATTTTACATTTTACATTTGTTTGTAAAATCTATTTTTCTCGGGCAAAAACCACTCTGGATGGTTAGGTAAAAGTATGAGAATTTTGGCCGTGAAACAAAGTTCATAATTTTTCGATAATACTAATACGATAAACAGTTCTTAAGCCGCATTCGCACCTGTGTAACAAAACAATGAACATGTATTCGTGTGTAAGAAATCGGCGAACTTGTACAGTTTGATCGAACCAATCGAACTATTTGTCGGAATGTCAACGTAACATGAATGATGTTACGACATGTATGGACGTACCTACGAACATTTTTATGAACACACGTTAATAAAATACTAACCATTATTTTTATTTATATAGTAATTATTTATTGTTGTACGGGAATCACGCGAACACACGTACGATTTGGTTTTTCGGTGAACAGTTGGTCAGTTTGTCGAATAGTTCGCCATTTTATTACGCTTGTGTGAACGCACCTTTAGCGTTTGAAAATGTGTATTTTGTTTATAAACTCGATTTAAAATAAACTTAACCTAAATTTGTCTTTTTTGAATTGTATTACAAAATCAAATTGAGGAAGTTTATAAGCGTTGTGCTATAGTTGGATGCAACATTTAAACACCTAGGAGCTAACGGACGAAAAAAACTCGTCAAGGAGAATAGGAATGTAATGCATCAAACTAAAATCGCTACGATCATTATTAACTCGTATTCAAAGTGGCAACTAGTAAATGCATTAACAAGTGACATGCGTGCAATCAAGTGTGCGACAAGTAACAACAAATCAAGTAACATAACTACCGATTAATGGGGACGGGATATTTCTTGCACGATCGCATCATAACTAGTATATTTTGCGCTCTTTTAACTCGTCGGGTGCAATTTTGTAAAAGCGAGAAGTGAAGGTATACTTGACTCTTGTACATCGCACTCTTGTTTACGTATAAGGATCGCGATTTACGACACCGACGCCAAATCGAGCTCACTCGACGATCATTGGTGATCAGGTGGCTGGCGATAGTTCTTTTATGGGACTAAACGGGACACGTTAAGGGTACATTGCGTCTTAGCTTTTGTAACGGCTGGCCGAATTACCGATTGATACGTCAGCAACTGGTTACACGTAAATCGTTCGGATTGGTCGGGACGCCGGCAACGTTGTGCGTGCTCACGTTTGCCAACGTGTATTCGACGGACGTACGCGCCCAGGAGCGGCGCACCGATGTGTGCACAAAGTCCGATCGAACGGCGGCGCACGAGCACGGCAACGTCGCATGCAACACTGGCATCTATCGCTGATAAACGCTCTCATTGGATCTTCGTCTGCCGCTCTGTAACGAACCCTCCGTTCTACACAAATCTTCGTTCGTTTTTTTTTTTTTATTTCACGTGTTTTCATTAACGTTCGGAAACTGATTTACACAAAAGTATAACCCATTGGTGTGCGCTACGTTGTCCAGTGAACGGCCGACGATTTGTGCGGTCCGCTAGAACATCGAAATCGAAGTATAACACGCCGTAGTAACGGGCGGCAACGACGGTTTGTCGTCGCATCGTACCGTGCCGTGTTTCGGACGACGGTGTTCGTTGGTTCACAAATCGTTTTCCGGCGATCATCTAAACTTATCTTAACTGATGCGCCAGTCGCCTATGCTGCCGTCGCCACCATCATAACTATGGCTGTCACCGCTACTGCTACCACCGCTAGTGCAACTATCACTACTGTCGCTAATACAATTACAACTACCGCCGTTTCTCGGGATGCTGTTACAGTCCCTAGGTCTCCGAATGTTACTCACTCCACAGCGTCTTCAAAATTGGATTACTCCAACTCGGCTGCTGCCTTGTTGATCAATGAAATTTCCGCAGCCAATGACAAAAATGATGACGCACAAAATCAACAGAAGCCTGAAGCTGTTGCTGAAACTTCTACAGCCAACAGTAAGTCAATACTGTATCATTGTTTTTTTTCAACCATCTTTCTGGTGTATTCCAGACACTGGTATATGTTTGCATACGAATACTTAGCTTTTGAGGTTTTATTGACAATTTGTTGTGCCTCTTCTGTCCTATTTCATTTCCATCGAGAACTCATAAGGCATCTAACTGGTTGATAATCTTATTTTATCTATCATAAGTAAATGATTATTAGTAATTGGATTTTCAGTTTCATTGATTTTGAACTATGTGTACATGATTATTACTACATTTGGCCATGTATTTCTTGTTCAACATCTTATTATTGCATGTATATACTGAAATTCAGTTTTACCTAATAGTTTTATTTTTATTAGTTTGGGTTCTGAAACTATGGTTAAATTTTTGAAATTTTATATAATTTAATAACTTTTTTAGACAATTTATCAAATTTTCCTTGTGTGGTTGTTTAAAATTTATGGAAATTAATAGCACTTTCTTTTTATTAATTTTAATGCACTGATTAAAATAATAGGTTAATATCATGAAAAAAACTGCTCTACTATGCTATCATATATAGTACAATTATATTAATTTTGTTTAGCACGAGGTATCTACAGAAAATAGTATTTTAGAAAACAATATTTTGTTTGTAAACCATAAAATGGTGGAATTTTATCATTTAAATAAGTTTAAATAAAGATTAAATATTCATTTGAATTATTAAGAGGTACTAATGATTTTAATATATTTTTATATAGAGCTTAGAGGCTTCTAGAGTTGTTGAGTTAGGTTAGTAAAAATATTTTTATACATTTATGATTTTATTTATGTTCAGACCTAAATTTGATTTTTGCCTAATTTCATACCTAATATTTATGTTTAATCCAATTGTCAAGTGTCAATCATAAATTAATCTAATTTTACGTTTGCCTCATTTAATTATTAACCTCAGATACAATCAAATATGTTTGTAGTATTATTAAAAAATAATAAAATACAGTTGACCCATATTTTACTTAAATTATAATTAGGTAGAACTTTTTACATTTTTTCTGAGCTACCTCATGTTGATTTATTTTAAGTGGTAAAAAAATTCCCGTATAAATATGGATTTTTATTAGTTAGATAGAATATTAATTAGACCTATATTAAGTGAATAATAATCTTGAAATAAAAACGTCGTTTTTTTTTTTTTTTTATTATTAATTGTATGTTTTGCATTAATTATTTTCTTCAGTTATTTAAAATGATTACACTAAGAATCTTCAAAAATTATTTGCAAACTGTTTTTTTTTATTTTTTTAAATGGTAGTTTTTCATATCATTACATATTGGTACATTTTTTAGAATAATATTTAAATGATTTTAGTTATTTAGTATACCTATTATTTTACATTTACTGATACAAATTGATTAGTGCAAACTTTCAAAAATAGACTTCAAAATATGAATAAGTACTTAAAATTTTTTGAATATCAATATTAAATGAAGTGTCGTATCTATGTCAACAGTTGAGGGATTAAAATATTTTCTTGTTATGAACTTATGCTACTTAAATTTTTTAAGAAAATGTTTTTAAGTTTTTTTATTCTTATACAAATAAAACTTAGTTAAATACAACAACAATAATAATAATATTATCTTAATTATATATTTAACTTTCAATTAGTTTTAGTTTCAATTAACAAATTCATGGTATTTCCGGTTAGATAAAAATTAAAATATCATAGAAACTTATTTTTAGTTTTTAATTAAATTTTATTAAATTGCTTACAAATACTATGCTGCCATTAGGTGATATTATAAAAGTTAACATTGGGGGTATATTTCTTATTTGTTCTAAATATGCTATTAATATTATTTCATATTATAATTTATAACAAACCTTTATAATAGGTATCTAGGAAAAGTTATCTATAAAAATCTAAAAAAAATCTTAGTTAACAAACTAACAGATGTATGATTATGTTATAAAACAGCAGTTCTTAACCTGTGGTCCGCGATATTCATTTCGAGGGTCCACGAGAGCCCTAACACTTAAAATACGTTAATATGTGACATGAGTGCATTATTATAATATTGTTGGATTATTATTATCATTAATTTATTTTTCATATATTTTTTATTATACAATAGATAGATCTTATCTTCATACAATGTTCAAAAACTTGTATCTTAAGTATAACATCAATCATCACATTAAGTTAATAAAAATTAAAAAAATTAAATTTTAAGAATACTAAAAAAAAAAAAAAAAAAAAAATTAAATTTAAATTAACTGAAAAATTAAGTGTAATAAAAATAATTATAAATATGTATGTTTTGTTATGTCTACTAATATAATTTATTATATAAAATCATTATTATAATTTTGGTTTTAATAACATGAAAATTTTTGTAGAAAGAAAAAATGCATTCGAAAAAAAAAATTGGTAAGGAGGTCTGCAATTTCTAAAAAATTTTCATCAGGGTCCGTGATCTACAAAAGGTTAAGAACCACTATTATAAAACATACTAAATTATAATTATAGGTTTAGCAAAAACAATTTATTTCACCAACTGAATATTTATGTTACTTAAATGGAAATTTATGAAATTTGTTTTAGAAAGAAATGTTATATGGCTCATTGGTAAAATTTTCCTGCTTGACAAATGAATAATTTTCTTAAATTGACTTAGTTGTTATTTTTCAAGTAGTTTTATATTCTTTTGTGATGGATCAATTGAAAAAAATCTCTAATGTTCAATATGTTCTGAAGATTTAAAAATTAACATAATGATTCAATTGCATGTGCTTTTATATTTATTTTGTAGGATATTATCACAACTATGTTTATTGCTTTATATCTTTAACATAATATAACTATAAAGTATTTATAATTAATTTATACTTAATAGAGTTAGGTCATTAGGTCATTTTATATTTATTATTTAATAATTTAAATTAGTCAAAAAAAAATAATTTATGTTTAATAATTCATTATTTATTTTCACTTGTATATTTGATACTGATTTCAAAGATTCAAATATTTTCTGTCTTATTGTTATGATTGTCTTTTATTAATTATCTTATTATGATTATTGTTATTAATTTAACTTAATTAATTTACATAGCTTGACTAGATATATTTTAATATATTTTACTAAATATTTCTCTAATACATTTTTATTATGAATTTTTCAGGTAAACCTCTAAATGTTCTCAATGAATCAACTTCTATATCTTTTTCTCCCATTAATGAGTTAACAATTGGTCTAAAACGAACTTTATCAGATGATATATTAGTCAGTGATAAGATTAAAAAATCTAAATTAACTGTTGATAATAGTAATAGTAATGAAAAAATTGAAGTTTCCACCTTAATTCATAGAAATAACCCGAAAGAGAATGATATTAAAGTTTTAAATAAAAAACCTAAAAACATAAATACAATCAAAGAATCATCTCATTTAAATAAAATATATGATTCTTCTGTTTCTAATGAAATTCCTAAAAATAACAGCGTTAAAGATATCCCAGATAATCAGAATCATAACAATACTAATGACATTAGTTCTGACAATCATAATGTATATTCTCCCTATAAAACATCTATTTGTAAAAAAGTTGATGATAAAAATCAATCAAGTAATATATTTATTAATACATCTACATGTGGAGTAGAAATAATTAGTGCTGGATCAGTATATGATAGTGAAAATGATGATGATGTCAATGATAATAGCTCTTTACTGAATAGTTCATGTTCCGACAAGTTAGTAATAGTAGAGAATTCTGATCTTGAAGATGCTGATAACATTTCTCAGTTTAGAGATAAAATAGAATCAAATGTCAATGAAACATCAAAAACAGAAAGTAATTTAAATCAATCAAATACTGATGAATTAGGATGGAGCATTTCCATATCTAATACCCTCCTTAAATTATATATTTTTTCAGGTATTCAAGGTAATTTACCTGAAATTTTTCATTCATATTCAAGAACTAATAATCAGAATGAAAACTTAATGGCAGGGGCAAAAGATATTGAAGATGTTGAATCAGATAGCAATTCTGAATCAACTAATCAAAATGTTGAATTAATACTTGATGAAAAAGATGTCCAAAATGTTTTGAATGGAATTAGCGAAATGGCTGATAATGATTTTCCTTATTTATTGAAATGTTTTAATGATAAAAATATGACTTTTACTGTAAGACATTTTTTTTTTATATTATACGTCACTGATACAGGTAGCTGTCAACTTGCTCTTGCTACATTTATGTACAATAGTTTCAATGTATTTCTAATTTTTGATGTTGAGTATTCATTTATTTAAATTTTAGTTTTAAATTTGACCCTAAATGATAAATATAGTTATTCTAATATTATTCATAACATTCAATGCACTTTTATTATAATATTAAAATTTTAATAGATTACATATTAGCTTATGATATTCTTTATTACTTAAAATGTATTGACTAAAATAAAATGGAGTATGGTTAGCAGTTGCCAATTTTTTTAACTACTTATATTATTTAATAATAACTTTAATAAATTATAATTTTTGTCTTAGCAATTTGAAAGTATATGTACTCAAAAGATGCTTGAAGTTATGACTGAAAAATTAGGTAATGGTAGGCACCGAAAAGAACTTCAGATGATTTTGGAAAGAGAGAAAATTTGGAGGACAAAGTTCTCAACGTTAAATAGACAATGTAAAGAACTCAAAACTATTGTCAGCATGCATATGAATGATTTGCGTAACAATCCAAATGCTAAACCACATGTAATTACAAGGACTGTAGGTTTACAAGCAGTATTAACTCCAAAAAAAGGTAAATTGATTATTAACAAATTGTAGTTTTATAAATTATTTATAGAAATATATTATAATTTTAGGATAGTAGTGTTCAGTCATCAAAAGTAAATATTGCTTCTACTTCTGTACAGCAACATGAGGAACCCAGTGAAGCTATCGATATTACTAGTGATGATGAAAATGATGTCATTGTATTAGATAAAATAAAAAATCCTAAACCATCATGCTCAAAAAATGTTGAATGTGCAACTAATACAACTCCTATAAAAGTAAATATTAATTTTAAATGTAGGATTTGTTACTCAACAAATCTACAATTGAATTTGAATCTGCTGTATTTCCTATTGAAATATATTTTTTTTTGTCATTGTACATTTCTGAGTTAAATTGGTAGAAAATCAAAATAGTATTAAATATTTATATTTTACATGCTATTAGGTGATGCATGAATTAATTGTCGTGGTTAGTGCCACTAAGTGATGAATGGTAACCATGATGCCGGAAAGTTAAGATTGACTTAAATAGTTAAATTTCAAATAGAAAAGTAATTTTTTATATAGAGACCCATTAAAATTAAAATGTTGAAAAAACTAAACATTTTAACTTTTCATTCTATTTATTTTTCATAAAATAAGTAATTTTATGTGCTAGAAAATGTTTTATTTAGATCATGATAATTGACATTCATATAGTATTATAGTTAAACTACTGAATAGTGAACCCACGGTAAGTCAAACAGATGATTATGAAGAAGAGGAAGACATAAACGAAAGCCTAAAAAACGAAGAACTGGAACCAAGCAGAGTAGAAATAGAAATGGTTATTAAGTCACTTAAGAATAATAAAGCAGCAGAAGAAGACTGAATCTGCGGAGAACTACTTAAGCTAGGAAGCCCTAGGCTAACGGACGAGTTATACAATCTTATATCTAAGATATGACACACAGAAGAAATTCCTATCGAATGGAGAACATCAATTATCTGTCCAATATTAAAAAAAGGTGACCCTAAATGTGTAGAAAATTATAGGGGTATATCTCTCCTAGATGTGGGATACAAGGTTCTAGCGACGTTTCTCCTAAAAAGAATACAAGATATATCAGAGCGAGTGATTGGTGAATACTAGTATGGCTTTAGAAAAGTGAAGTCAACGATAAACTACATATTTACACTACGACAAATCCTTAGTAAACATTATGAATATAATAAGGACATTCATTTAGTGTTCGTGGATTTTAAACAAGCATATGATAATATAATCCGAAACAAATTATGGAATAATCTGACAAAATTGGGTATCCCAACGAAAATAGTAAAATTAATAAAATTATGCAATAATAATACAAACTGTGTTGTACGGGTACAAGGAGAATTATCAGAATCATTTAAAGTTGTGAAAGGATTAAGACAGGGTGACGTGTTATCGCCTGTGTTGTTTAATTTGGCGTTGGAAAGCGTGATACGAAGAACCTCACAACGACAACCAATGGAAGTAAATGGAAATCACACCCTCCTGGCATACGGGGATGACATAATAATATTGGGTAACATAAAGCAGGATATTGTAAACAGTATGAAAAACCTAATGAAAGAATGCAAGCATATGGGGTTGTTGATAAATCAGGAGAAAACCAAATATGTGTATATGACTAGGAAAGTACGCAGTGCTGAAGACAAATTAGATTTACAAGTCAACGGGATGTCCTTTCAACAAGTTCATGACTTTAAATATCTCGGAGTCAATATAAATAATAGAAATGGCATGCATAATGAAATCAAACTTCGTTTAAAAACCGGTAATGGGTGTTACTTTGCTCTGTCACATCTGCTAAAGTCAAAATTATTGTCTAAGAAAGCCAAAGAAACCTTACCATGTATCTTAGACCAGCTGTGACATACACCTGTTGTACCTGGGCCACAACAGCAGGAGATGAAAATAAACTAAGTATATTTGAAAGAAAGGTCTTAATAAAAATGTATGGTCCCATGTATAACTCTGACACCCAAGTGTGGGAGAGAAGGTCAAATTAACAGATAAAGCAGCTATATGGGAAAGAAAGTATAACACAATTTGTAAAAGGTACAAGATTGGAGTGGGCTGGCCACGTTTAGAGAGCCGATAACAGTATTTTCAAGACAGTACTTGTAAATAATTTAAACAGAAAAAGACCGCGTGGTAGACCAAAGCAACGTTGGTTAGATACAGTCAAAAGTGATATGAAGGAGCTGAGACCAGATTTGAACGAAGACATGGACCATGCATATAATAGTGAAGAATGGAAGGATTTAGTATTGACAGCAAAGGGCCTGATAAATGGCCTGTAACGTTAAAAAAAAAATAAAAAAAAATAGTATTATAGTTCTATAAAAATTCATATACTTGGTTTTGTATTTTTTTTTTTTTGTATAAACAATAACAATATAAGTTATTTCAGTATTATTGTTTTCACTGTTGATTCTGTAATATATTGTTCAGTCATAAAGTTCAAATTTTCGGCAATCAACCTACTGATTTCAATAGTAATGAGAATATTAGTGCTGTCATTTTTGGTCTGGTGGAACCCAATCATAAGTAAATATGGAGTGAAAGATGTTATCACTCTTGTCACTGTATTTTATTTTTTACATATCAGGGTTTTGGTGTCATAATTATTTAATATTATTTTTTAACTGTTAACAATGATTTTTGGTTATTATTTGTTTCATATAATTTTAAATGTAACTTTGTTTTAGTATATTTTTAAGTTTAAGGTAATTTTGAAAGATTTTAATATCTTCATAGGTATTATCACATAGGTAATAATTTAAATTGTATGACATATTTAAAAAAAAATTTATTTAATTTTTTAAATATTTTAATTATATATCTCAGGAAATACATATTTATGTATAAGGTTCAAAATTATATATGAAGCTAAACTGTGATATTTATTTTAACAAACAATTTTTCAAATTTATAAAATCCAACTATAAAATATTAGGTATAATTTTAATACCTATAAAAAGCTTATGTAGTATGTAATATTGGAGGTAAATATGTCTAGGTATTATTTATTTTGCTTATTATTATTGAATACTAATTTAAATAGTAGAGTAAGCTTTACATTTGTTAAATGTAACAAGGATTTCAAATCTTAAATTTTATATTACTTATTTTTGCATATTTATTAAATTTTAGTTTTATAGTACTATTTCTTTAATTTTAGATATATTATTAGCTTATATGCATTGCATTTTATTTATTTTGTGTTTTCATTAATTTTCATAACTTAGATTATAATTATAAAAAAAATTTGATTAAAATAGTTAAATCCTTTTATTTTTATAAATTTTGTAGTGTTAAAAAAACATTTTATTGTGCCTATATTAAGGTTCTTTTAGGTTATAGTAAAATATATATTTTAGCACTTACTAACTTATAATCTGAGTCTTAGTAATTATCAATAATATTTATTAATTTACTAACTTCTATACATTTATTTTTATTCTAAATGACTTCAAATTATGTAACTATTTTTAGTTCTAGTTATTCATATTTTGGTTTACTTTGATGCTTAGTTTTTTATTTTGTATATTAATTTTAGCAAAAGCCACGTATTACAAACGAACTACCAATTAAATCAGTTCCTCCTGCTGTACCTATTAATGAAGACAATACTGTTACTATTGATCTTACTGAGGATGATGATATTGAAGTTTCAAATGGCGTAAGTTTGGATAAATCACCTATCAAAATTGTACGACAAACTACTTTGAATCCAGGAGTATCACCAGGGACTTTACCAGCACAACTGGTAATTATTCAATCACCATTATTTATATGTATATTATTTGCAAAAAAATAAAATAAAAATACCATTTAAATTGTATTATTTTAGACAGCAAAGCCGCCACACATTTTGCCAAAAAATATAACATACATAGAAATACCCAACTTATCAAATTCAAGTTATATAGTAAGAACATCATCACCAAGTAAATAAAATAAATTGTTTTCAACTAATTATATTTAATTTTAATTGTAGGGAAATACTCAAATAGCAAATGCTACAAGCCTAAGCTCTATGAATAGGGATCCTCATAAAAGATCTATTTTTTATAAGGGTGAAAAATATGTACCTGTACAACATGAGTACAGCACTAATATCATATAAATATACTCTTATTACATTTAAGAGCAAAACTAATACTGGTCATCATCTATATCCCTTTCAGCACTAGAGCAGAATTTAATTTTATTGTTATTTCCTATTAAGCCATACATTTGTGTATACAAATTGTTATTTCTTTAAATACTACACCGAGTCCAGTAAGAGAACGCAACTGGGTGGCGACCAAAACACATCAATTTTTGCGCATTCCCACCATTTTACCAGCATGAACGTCTCGTTTAACGACCACTATCGATAGCGTTAACACCTGTCGCCGCGTGGTGGGGAATTTCACATGCGCGAAGTAGTTGCGTTCTCTCACTGGACGGTCTATAATAGTAATTTCTATTTTTGCATTGATTGAAAACCTACACAAATGTGTGGCTTAGTTTTGAAAATCTCAATAATTAAGACTAAGTAAAATAGTGATTTCAAAACAAATTACAACACAATTTGGTAGGTAATATCTATTATCATATTTAAGCTCGATTCACACTAGCGGTCTCGGTTCGATCCGGTCACAGTCTAGTCTCGACTGGTCAATTCACGATCCAGACCGCCGCGGTCACGAGCTTTTTAATCGAGACCGCCTAGTGTGAATAGTCAACCGCCGCGCTTATCTCAGTCATATCCATTGTTTTGATTGTTTTTTGAACACTTTTGTATACTTTGTGGCAACGTGCAGATAGAACTTGACTGATTGTGACCGGTAGTGAGAACTGTACATCATAATCCTTGACCGTGACCGGAACGAACCGAGACCGTTAGTGTGAATTGAGCTTTATATATCAGCTATATTTAGGAAAAAAAAACAAAAAAATACCAAAAATAAATAGACAATATTTTAATAACTTATATTGAGTTTCTTTGGAATTACATGTTTGTCGATAGGTCCAGCCATTAATTTTTTATTGAAATTTTTTTTTTTTAATATGTTTCTATTTTAGAATAATCAAAGTATTGAAAACTGTGATCATCATATATTTATATTCTATTTTATTATCAATAGCTACAAATATTTTTGACCTACATATATGTGTATGTTGGTCTTATACACGATTATAGATATCAAATAATATCATAGAATATATAAAATATATTTTGTGATAATATTATTAATTATCTATTGCAATAGTTTTATAATATTTATTTTAGTTCATTCACAACATTGATTGTGTGTGTACTACTGTACTACTACTACTGTTGTCTGTCTTTCCAATATTTTTTAATTGTTCTTTTTTTGTTTAGTGTTATAATTGTTTTAAACTATTAAAATATATTTTATTACGGAAATACCACCCAATTTAGTAGTCAATTCAGAAAATATTGTTACTTCCGGTACGGAGTAGGCACTACTACACTATTAAATAAACAACAACAAACTCTACTTGTTATAACTACTGGTTAAGTCCCAGAGTCTTTTAATGGTATTCAATTACCAGATCAGCAATATGGCCCACATGCTTTTATAGTAATGGAATTAGTATATAGTTATATAAAAAGAATCCTTCAGATTCGTATTTTGACAAAGCAACTTTATTCATGAATATGTATGCTTATGATGCTAGAATTTATTATTAATTTTTTTTTTTTTTTTTGTACTATACTGGTATTACAGAACTTCCAGTACACAGTTTACAGTACACAAATGTGTGAGTTATTTTTTAGCTTAATTTTTAGTTTTTTTTTTTTTTTTAAATTATTTATCCTATGCATTTGGATACATAATGAGTCTATATTGAAAATGAGAACATTTGGAGAAAAACAATCTAGGGTTTAAAGAGGGTATTAATGTACCTACAGTGTAGGTCCTACACAAATGTATAGATTGGTAGACAATGGATATAAAATTAAAATAATATTCAGTATGTAATAACAAAATTATTTATTTCACAAAAATGAAGGTTAGTGATGAAAGGGATATTTGTCTAATTTTACTAAATTTTCATTGGATGACAAAGCTCATTAAGCACTTGCTTATTTGCCGAGTGTACTAGTAAACCAAATTTATAGTCCCATATTTCATGATAGACCATTGCTCTTATGTGGAATGGAGTATAGTATATATTATTATTGTAATTACAAATATTAATAATTTCAGTTGTGGCTTCCAATTTAGTACAACAACCCGTAAATGTTGGGCAGACATTAAAGCCTGTACAGGTTGGATCGACTTTGAAGTCAGTACAAGTTCAACGTCATTCTTTAAACCCTGTTATAAAGTCTGTTAAGCCTGGTGTTGCTTTCACTACACGTCCGGTATCTGCATCTAAATCTAATGGAACATTACAACCTGTACCTCCTGCTATTCCTATAGAAAAAGTATGATTTCAGTTAATTTATTTGATGCTAAATGTTAATTTATTTATTTTATGTATGGTAATGAATTAATTTAATATTACAGCATCCTGCTCCATTGCCTAATCCTCCATTACAAAGAAATGTTCCTACATCAAAAAAAATTCCACCTGCACCAAGAATGACCCTTGCTAAATCTCCAGATTCAAAAGGTTTTTTTATATTATTGATGTTAAATTTTGTATACTATTTTTTATAAATATATTGAATTGTAAACATATTAATATTATTATAGCATTAGTGCTTTCTTGGAATATGAGTCTTAACAACACACATGCTGAAATTTCTGGTTATCAAATATTTGCTTATAAAGAATCACCTACAGATATTCCTAGAAGTGATCTTTGGAAAGAAATTGGAAACGTCAATGCTCTTCCTTTACCAATGGCTTGCTCATTAACGAAAGTAAATGTAATTATTACTAATTTTGAAAATAACTTAATTTGAATTAAAATTGTTTTAGTTTGTTGCTGGTGAAAGATACCATTTTGCAGTAAGAGCTAAGGATGTTTACAGTCGTGTTGGGCCATTTAGTGTAGCACACTCTATATATTCATCATTTTAATATGAGTTTTATTTGCATTGAAGGCTTTAACAGGTTTAGTAGTATTCTAGAATATTTGTTGCAGTGTAATTATTATTTTTAAGTAATTTTTTTTTAACTACTATGACCATTAAATAAAAAAAGAAATTATATTAAGTTTTTGTGATTTCATTCATAATGTGTTCATTTTTCCTTAATATTCACATAATTATTTGACTTATTTTTAAAAGGATCTTATTATAAGTAAATGTAAATTAATTATTTGAGATGTTAAGATAGTTCAAAAATTGTATTTACTATTATTATACTTCTACATTTTTATTTAAGGAATAATAGAAAATACATGAATTGTCATTTTGATGTTTCTATAACAATAATATTTGTTTTGTAAAATATATTAATATTTTTTTTTTTAGATATTATTTTTTATCCATATCAAAAAGTTAAAAAATATCTTAGTTGATGATCAATAATTATTATGTTTGATTTAAAGTTCAATTTTTTTTTATAACTGCATTTATTTATATTTTAGTAAAATGAAATAAAACTGTTTTTGAATTGGTCATTTTCACAGTTAAGTAATTTTCTTAATGAAATATATCTATTATTCTATAAATTGCAATTTATTTCTTAATTACTTAAAACCAATTGGGACTAAGTAGTTTTTTTTTTTACTGGTTATTGTATCACGGTAACTTAATATTATTATTTGCTCGGAAGATACCTGAATACTTATATGAAAAAATTTGATGGTTGTAAATTTTCGCCATGTTTGAATTTGACATGTTTAACCGCAATATAGGCCGATTCAATGCGAATAATTGGTATTCGTATTCGCTAGTGGTGTATCAAAGAAATTAAATTGTGTAAAGAAATATACATATGCATAACATACTAAGCTTTGTCTATTATTAATATATATATATATATATATATTTAATTACTAAAAGTGGTATCTTTTAAATTTATATAAAAAGAGTTATGTGTAAATTAGTAATATATTTGGTTTTGCTCTTCATGTATTTTTGTGTAATTTTAAGTAGTTTTATTAATTTCCTTGGGAAGCCAAATCTTTCGATAAGATATTATATTATATTATATTATATATAATATTAATAAGCAGAATAATATCTAGGTCAACTTAAAATGTCCTGGGTTTTACCACATTATAGTACCCAAGGAATGCCAGAACACATTTAAGATCATCCGTGACATATAGCATAAGATAATGGTAATGACATCAGCATATTAACATAATAAATCTACTTATTGTGCTTAAAATAACATGATATATATTCAGGGTTATCAACTGTCTGTTTTCATAATAAAGTATCTTGATTCTTGGAGCATTTTCTGACTCAAAAAACAAATTATGAATTTAGTATACCATACTTGTTTGGTTAGGTTATCAATACCAGTAAAGTATAGAATACAAAAAAAAAAAAATTCAACTGGTAAAATTTTTAATATCATTTTTTAAAAATATTAGGAATTACATTATTTTTATAAACAAATTATATAATATTTTTAAATATATACATTTTATTATTTTTAGCATCTTTTAGTAACTTTTCATCTCTTAAACATATGTGTCATATACTTCAGTGTATGTTTCATTAGCATTAAGGGTGATAAATAATTCATATTTAAGTATAAGAAGTTCAAGCCTATACTTATTTTCATCTCTATAGTTCATCATAGAAAATACTTTCTCACGGTTGATTTTGCAGGAATACTATGTATATAAAAAAAAAACTGTAAATATTATTTAGAGGAAATTTATTATTTGTAAGTTTTGAAATTTTTAACTGCCATTTACCATATATGAACTTGTATTTGATTATTTATATTAAAGGAAAAATGTACTTTCTAATTTAAGCTCGCTAATCAAATTTAACAATTCAGAATATTTAAGTTCATTCATTTTTTTTATTTTAACCAATATAAACTTAAGAAATCAAATAATTTATTCAAATAATAATTGCATTGTACAAAAAAGTTCAGAACATTTTTAATAAGGGTAAAATATGACATTCTGACCGCTACAAAAAATTTTGCTTAACCCAAATGAACAATTCGAATAATAATCGTAAGTCTAACAATCTGAATTATAAAACTAATTTAAATACTGCAATTTCTCCAAATTTTCAACACTTTATCGATCATCATCCAACTTTAAATATAAATTAACCAACATTTATTTATTTATTTATTATTATATACGGGATGTGTCCAATTAAGATAAAAAAAACCAGACAGTTATTTAATGCTAAATATAAATATAAAAGAAATAGTGGGTCTTCATTGGTTAGTTTCATCATACGGACAATAGGACGATTTATTAGATCATTACAGAGGCTAAAAGGAATTTGGAATGGGAAGGAATATCTGGAATAGAAACTTGGAACTCTAAAATTGAGTGTATGGAGAGCAGGGGAATCTACTTAGCCACATATAAGTTTAGAAAGAAACGTAAGATTAGCCTGTTTCCTCCTGTCGCATAGGCTTAACAAATGGAGACACTGCAACACAGGTTGATGCTCATGAGGAGCGCACTCAATCACTTGTGCAAAAGCGGTAAATTTCAAAAATTTATGCTGAACTCTATCAAGTTGACTGCTACCATCAAGTATGTACGGATCCCAAATAATTACTCCATACTCTAACACAGACCGAACGAAAGAGCAATATAAAGTCTTAAGTTAATTGGACAGTTTGAATTCAGTCAAAATTCTTTTAACAAAACCCAGGAACTTCAAAGCCTTACAAGTAACTTTCTCAATGTGAATCTGAAAAGTAAGCGATCTATCAAAAGTAATATTAAGGTCCATAACACAGTCACCTGATTGCTTTAGCGCAATATCGTTAATAGTGTATGTAAACACGATGTGCTCGTAGGAACGAGTGTAAGTTATTGTATAACATTTAAGGATACTAGGCTCCAAGCCTAGTCCTCGGGCCCAATGAGCGACAGTATTAAGATCATATTGTAAGAGTTTACAATCATCAATAGTGCTAATACGAAGAAAAATCTTAATATCATCAGCAAACAAAAGAAGTTAACTGTGCTGTATCACATCTTTGATACCATTAACAAAAAATGCAAAAACAACGGGTTATAGATGCCCATCTTGGGGTTACACTAAATGGGCTAAAACAGAAACCATTGATTTTGACAAGCTGTTTCCTCTCAGACAAATAGGAGCTGAACCACGATAATAGGAATTCACCAAACTCAAGATTTAACAGAATGCTCAATAATGCACGGTGATTCACGCGATCAAAGGCCTTGGTGATGTCCAAAAAAATAAAATCAAACTGTGAATGCTTGCTGAAGGCTTCAAAAACGTAACCATTAAAAATTAAAGTTGTAGTAGGCAGATTGGAAAATGTTCTATTTTTCCGCAAGAAATCCCAAAAAGATTTGGGATTGGTACAAAAAGACGTTTCGACTTGTTTAATGTAGTTATCATAACATTTCTTCGAAAGAAACTTATACCGCGCCTGAAGTAAATAAATGGTGTAGTCAAGTAGAATCTCTGTAAGCACCATGGGCTTTTCTTTTTTGAAGGGTCAAGCTTTTAAGGTCATTTAAGAACCATGGGGGAAACTTAAACTTCTTGAATTCGACAAAATTAATAATACAAAAGTGGAGAGCATCATATAAAGCATTAGTAGCTTCGTTCACATTTAAGGAATTAATAATATTATACCAATTGTAAGACAATAGAAATGGTTCAATTTTTTCGTAATCGGCTCTATAAAAATCAAAGAAGAGATGAGTTAATTCAAAATTATTAAAAACAGGGGTCAAAACAGTATCAATTTGATACACTTGGCGAATGCGATTTCTCGAGAAATCCGTTGGTATATAAAAAACAATATTATATTATATTTAATATGTCATTAATGCATCGACAATTCGTACGGCACGCCGCACGGTACAACAACCGGGATACCTAGAAAGTTTATCTTCAGATATTGGGTAATAACTAAATTTAAAAAATAAATAAATAAATTTAGTTACTACCCGATATGGCGTGTAGCTGTCGCCGAGTCTGATTACATATCATCGTATTTAATTACAGTCTATAGGTGACTATGGTTATTGGTAAAATAAGTTTTGCTCAGGGCTTCACAAAAGGTAGTGCCGGCCCTGTCTAAAAGTAGAACCGTATTCATAATCTGATAAGATGTTGGCAACGTGTATCCTATTTGTTACGGTGAAAAACTGTAACAATATTCAAGAAAAACGAAATTTTAGTTTCACTTAATATTTAATATATCTAGCTTACATTGCTTATAATAATATTGTTGTTGTTCGAGACTCGCTGCTTACACTCTCTGCGGGTCCAGAACCGGTCTCATATCTTATCGGATTGATCTGTTCACCGGGGCCGTAGAGAATGTTCTCGAGATCGGCGTTTTTTCTGTCGTCGAGTGACTCCCGTGGTGTGAGCCTCTGCGTGTGCCTGGCACATTTAGCGTACGATTGTGGTGTTTTTAGAACAGAGTTTTTTATTTCTATTTAGTTAGTGCACCCTTTATTTTGTGATTCGCCATTAACCAAGAATTTGTACCCGGGACCCATTCCAGTTTGCCCCTGCCGTTGCGGATCGTCCGTGTATTTGAGTTCCCGTCGCAAGTGTCGAGTTATCCACGGTCACGTGTGATAGAATCCAGCGGGACTCAAATATATTGAGGTACTGAGAGCTGTGCCTCCCTTTATATGATTACTTTATTGATATTGTAATATTTTAGTTTATTATTTTTGTGTATAATTAAATGGTTATTATACTGGTGTAAGGGCGCCCAACTACAATTTGTTATTATATTATAATAATCCATATAATAGTTGAATTATTTCCATTTTTTCATTATTATTATTATTAAGAAAATTAGTCCCGATCCCTCTGATCGATCCAAAATAGGACGTGCGATTCAGGACCACCTATATTCAGTTGCGTACGGCAAATACGTAGGCGTTTTGCCGCGTCGGCTTAAGCGCAAAACATTTGGTAGCAGAGCGTGGTTTCCGTCATTTTTGGTTCGATCGGAGTGCTTTTAATAGGGCATTTTATTCATTGGTTTTCTTTTCTTTGTTGTCTACCGAGTGACACCAAGGTTTTTTCTTTTTTTTTTTTGATTTATATTAAATAGTGTCGTACGTAATTTGTGTGCTATTTTAATAACCCTTCGATTATCTTCAAATTGGACGGTGTAAGAGACATCTCACAACATTCGCCAGACCGGTTTGACCATTGTTCGCGATTAATTCTTGCTCTCTGCTCGCTGTAATGCGATATTATTTATTACATTATTTCTTAACTGTGTTTTATTAATTGTGTTATCATTATTATTATTTGAACTATATAGTATATCCACGTAGTGGTAAGCAACCTGTATCTTCGTGTGTCGATTAGGATTATTGTGATTTTTATAGATAGTTTATATTGTCAAGTTATTGCGCAGTGCTTGCGGGGGTCTGATCACCTGAGACTTGTTCTATATTGATTATTATTAATTGGCATTCAGATATCGTATACGTGCGTACGCGTAATTACGTTCGCTGTGCAAGTGAATTGTCGAGGCTCAATTACGTATGTATCACTCCGGCAATATGACCGACGATGTCGAGCGTTTATCGCGATTGAAGATTTGCGCTGAGCTTAAACGCACTACCATTGTCAACAATATACGCGCAGTCCATGATCTTGCGGTACGTGTTGATAGCGACCCTTCCGTCTCTGCTGTGTTCCTTGCTAACGTGAATAATTTAGATGTGTTTTTGTCGCAATTTAAGGCGGAAGATGACTCGGTATTGGATTATCTTATCGCGACGAGTCACCAGGATCAGTATTTTACCGATCTGCCATCCGAAGTGCGCGCGCTTATTAATGAATGTCGCGCAATCGCTGATAGTTTACCCAAATCGGGTTCTGGTCCATTTAATGTGGCACCATTAGTTCAGTCTGACTCACGGAAGAGTACGGCTTCGATTATCTCCGACTCCGACTCTCAACGACCGTTATCACGCCTTCCTGAGATTCCGCTTCCCCGTTTTGATGGTGATCCTCATTATTGGCCTACTTTTCGTGATTGCTTCCAGGCCTTGGTTGATTCTAGAACAAACCTTTCCGACGTGGAAAAAATGTACTATTTAATTGGTTGTCTTGATGGGCCCGCCGCGGACGCTATTCGTCGCATACCTGTGACAGCTGAAAATTACCAATTAGCAGTAAAAACATTAAATACTCGTTTTCATCGCCCCCGTTTAGTCGCCACGTCATTGGTGGATCAATTACTATGCGTTCCAGTATCACAACAAGAATCAGTGCCCGACCTCAGTGCCTTTGTCTCTACGTTCACCGAAAACATTGCATTGCTAAACGCGCTTGATATTCCCAACATGGGATCATTTATTCTGTTTAATCTCGCCTTCCGCTCCTTACCGGTGACTACCCGGAAAATTTTTGAATCTACTGTGAACACTGAGTATCCATCCATCGACGAGTTAGTAGATTTCGTCCAGTCACTTATCAATATTTTAAAATTAGCGGGTGACAATCGCAAGCTTCGAGGCAGCTCGTTACCTAATCCTACAGCCATTGTGAGTCAAAAAGTAAAATGGGGGGAGACGGGCTACGTAGAATCGAATCGCGACGCCCTGTCACGCTGGTATCCATGAAGCCGGCCATCTCTTGTCCATGTTGTCAAGGTGCACATGCAGTTGCGTCATGTTCTCGGTTCAAATCTTGGACAGTAGAGGAACGTAATCGATGGATTAGATCACAAGGATTATGCCTAATATTTTTTAATGACAAGCACTGGGCCAATAAATGTAAGGTGAGGATACGCTGTAGTTCGTGCTCGCGTAACCACCATTCGTTGCTGCATCCTTCAGTTTCCGTTCCAGACACCCCTTCACCAAATCCATCGTCATTGCCAGCTGCGCTTTGTACTGCGGTTACAGTTCCGGGACATCTACTCCGGTGCTACATCATCGGTGAGCACGGCCGGAGGAAAGACAGCGGACATTCCATTACGATCCGGAATTAAACAAGGTTGTCCACTCAGCGGACTCCTGTTTATAATGGCCATCGACCCGGTCGTCAGTGGCGCCCAAGGTGAAGCCACCGAACACTGCGTGCTCGCCTTCGCGGACGACCTATGCCTTATCGAAAACAGCCCGGCCAATTTTCAATCCTCCATAGACGCGGTTCGTGATGACCTGTCCTCCTTGGGCCTCATGCTAAACCCTTTGAAATGTTCAACGCTCCATATTTCGGGTAACCGACCAGTGGGCGTGAGGGATACCGAGTTCCGTGTAAACGGATCCCGTTTACGCCCACTGGCCGAGGGCGAAGCCGCCTCATTCTTGGGAGCACAAGTAGGCTTCAACATTGTACCGCCTATGGCTACCCTAGCCGATATAATAACTACGGGCCTTAAAATAGTTCGGAGCAAACTGGCCCCGTGGCAAAGGCTCGATGCACTAAAAACTTTCTTCTTTCCATCCACCGTCCACCTGATGAGAGTCGGAACTTTTAAAAAAATGGACTGGGCCAAGGTGGACCAGATTTTACGGCCCGAACTTAAAGCCACATTATACTTACCCCAGGAGGCGTCCGGTGAATACATTTATGGTTCCACACGGAGAGGAGGGTGCGGGATCCGTATACTCGCCGAAGACGCTGATATAGCCGCAATTGACTCAGCGTTCAAACTAATGACGTCGCCAGACATACGAGTCTCCATTGAAGCGCACGAACACGTTACCGAAACAACTATAAAGAGAATCGGCCGCCTACCAACCATAACAGAGGTCGCTGAATTCCTTTCTGGAAACCACGAGGGCGTGTTTAGGGAGACCCGTGGCTCTACCATTTCCAATGTTTGGACGAGAGCTCGTAACGCATCGAAACGGCTGGAGGTCGGCTGGGGCTTGGACCCGTGCCCTTCCATCCAACATGGCGGCTCCACGCTTAGGGAAAAACAGAGGCGTGAAGTAATGAAAACATTACGGGACGACAACAGAATTCAACGCAGTAACGTCCTGATCGAAAAACCAGACCAAGGCCGAGCAATGGAGTGCGTAGGAGCACATCCCGCCTCTCACCACTTTTTAAGGAACGGAGACTTCATGCGATTTGCGGACTGGCGGTTTGTACACCGCGCCCGCCTAAACCTAGTACCGTTAAATGGGGCCTCGTCGTGGAGGGTCGGTGACCGCAGGTGCAGACGATGTGGATACATAACAGAAAGCCTAGCTCACGTCGTCAACCACTGCATGCGGTACACCGCCCTCTACATGGCGCGGCACAATGCAGTAATTGCAAGAATCAAGAAGGCGGCAGTTCGCAAGTTCGAGGTCCTCTCCGAGAACCAGGTCATAGGCAGCCGCGGGTTGCGCCTTGACTTGGTTCTTCGGAAAGGCCCGAAAATATATATCATAGATGCAACCATAGTATTCGAGAACAGATTGCCCGCATTCCAAGCAGCAGCTGAGGACAAAAAGACCAAATATGAAGAACTGCGTTCTGAGATTGCAGCACAGCACTTAGCTGAAGTAACCGTAGTGCCCTTCATTGTCGGGTCATTAGGTGCTTGGGACCCCGACAACGACAGCTTCTTAAGACTATTATGCAGCCGTTCGTACGGGAAGCTACTCCAAAAATTATGTGTAAGTGAAACAATTAAATTCACAAGAAGCATTTACATAGAACACATAACGGGAGTCCGACAATCTGATTAAAATCATTTCCCAAAACATCTCTTTACACTCAATACTTTATTCCTATTTTCTTTTTACCACTGTTTTATTATTATTATTGTATACCTTTTATCATTGGTTATACATTTTATAATTCCTATACTCGGATATTTCTTGTCCACTTTATTACTAATTTTATACTCTACCTATATTTTACCATATTGTTTTTTTTTATTGTTTTATATATTTATTCCTTTTTAATTATTTTTATTCATATGATATATATATTTTTACCTATTTATTTATTTATTATTTACTGTTTTTATATATTTATTACTATAGCTGCTTAAAATTTATCAAAAATTATATTTATGTACTATATTTACTAAGACCACAATTATGTGTCCTTCCAACATAAAAAATGTTTTAGCCCACATGTCTGTCAACTCACCATAAACATTTTATAAATAAAAATCTGTTCTTATCAGCTTAACATCTGATACGTCCTTCATAGAAGGACTCAAATGTTAAACTAATTTTTTTAAATTTAGTGGAGACTTTGGGGCTTGCTCCTGCTCCACCGCGGGTTGACCCGGTATTGCAGTACCACCGGGAACGGCCCACATAATACATTGATTATAATCATAGTTAATACAATCGTAGGTTAGGAATTTAGTAGTTATACAAATTTCTTTGTGCAGGTCCACTAATTTTCCATTTCAATTCCTATGCAATGCATGATCACGGTGCCCAAGTTCGATCACTCGCTACTAGAGAGCATTATATTATCATCATTTTTTTATAACGTCAAAATATTTATTATCAATATCAAAAATGTTCCTTGTCGTTTTGTTTGTACGTTTTATTCAATATTAATCAACCATAAACAACTGTAGTTAATATGTATATTCAACAATCGGTAAATTAATGCTGACAAGTCGATTGTTCGTCATGCTTTAACATATCAGACTTATGTTGATGACATTTGCGTGGGCGCTGACTCTGTAACTGATGCATTGGATTTGCAAGCCAAGCTGATTGCAGTACTGGGCAATGCGCAGTTAGAGCTTAAAAAGTGGTCCTCTAATACTTCCGCCATTTTGTATGCGGTTCCGGCGGACAGTCGTATGACTGAACCATTACCTTTCAATACGGTCGAGGACTTAGGTACCAAGGTGTTAGGCCTGGAGTGGCGTCCTCAAATAGATTGTTTCGGATGCATTAAATTAAGATTTTTCACTGGTGTATGTACACTAAGCGCGGGGTGTTGTCGCTAGTGGCTCGAATTTTCGACCCACTCGGCTTATTTGGTCCTATAATATTTCGTGCTAAATCTATAATGCAACAGACATGGGTACGAGGGCTAGCATGGGACGATCCACTGCCCGAAGACATTCATCAAGACTGGTCCAATTTCGTGTCAGAGTTGAGTCATATTACTTCTGTTAAGGTCCCTAGACACTTTGGGACGCGTTCCGCAGCTCCTTGTTATTTATTAGGTTTTGGTGATGCATCACAGCGCGGATACGCGGCAGTTGTCTATCTTTGTACCATTAATGATCATGGTGAACACTCAGTTTCCTTGGTTGGAACAAAGAATAAATTGGCGCCATTGAAACCATTGTCAGTTCCACGACTGGAGCTTAATGCAGCACTTTTGCTTGTGCGCTGGTTGCTGCGCATAAAAAACGTCCTAGAATCAACATTAGACATTATAGATGTTTACACATGGACGGATTCGACCATTGTGTTAACTTGGTTAACTGTACTTCATGAATGTTGTAAACAGTATGTTTCTAACCGATTACACCAGATAAGCTCCATCTTACCGAACTGTAAATGGCGTCATGTCGATTCGGAATATAATCCTGCAGACTGCGCCTCACGTGGGGTTAGACCGTTGGAATTAGCCAATCTTGAGCTATATTGGAATGGTCCACCATTCGTTTACTAATTCCGTTATCAGATCTCCCGGAAATGAACAAGTTGTCTCTCACCTCATGTGTAGTAGACATACCCACCGAATGGTTTACTCGATTTTCGAGTCTCGAGCACATATATCGCATCGTAGCTTAGATGAAGCGCTTCATTAGTAATACCACGCATCGTAAAACCAATAACACACCCACTCTAGGGCGTGAGGAGATTAACGCCACTGAACTCAGCATTATTATCGAGGCTCAGAGACTTCCATTCTCAATGTTACGAAACGAATTAGAAAGTGGAATTCGTATATCAGCTAAACATTTAGCTCGCCTATGTCCGTTCGTTGATTCCGTTGGTACCATTCGGGTTGGTGGACGGATTCGGCATTCTAGTTTACCTTATAAACAAAGGCATCCGGTTTTATTACCGAAAACTTCACACTTATCCATTCTCATCTGTCGTCATTGGCATAAAATCACCTGCCATTCAGGGCCCCGCGTTATGTCTTCTCTTATTCATCGTAGATATTGAATTATTGGTCTATGGTCAGTAATACGCGCTGTCATTAGTCGTTGCACAGTTTGTGTACGTTTTGAGGCCCCGAAGCCTCAGCCCATAATGTCAGACTTACCCCATTCACGTGTAAATGAGTGCCGCGCATTTGTTCATGTTGGTGTAGACTATGCGGGTCCTTTGCAAATGCGAGAACTACAATTGCGAAAGTTCCGGTCAATTAAGGTATATTTCGCCATATTCGTATGTTTCACCGTGAAAGCTGTCCACCTCGAGCTCGTTACCAATCTATACACTGAAGCATTTCTCGCAGCTTTTGACAGGTTCGTAGTGAGACGAGGTCTTCCCAGTGATATATATTCGGACTGCGGAACCAATTTTGTCGGTGCGGCAAAGCAATTGCGTCAACTTATTAACTCCCCGACGTCTCAACATCATATAATGGCCCACTCACCATCTTGTACTTGGAATTTTAATCCGCCTGGAGTACCCCACTCGGGGGATTGTGGGAAGCTGCAGTTCGCTTCGTGAAACGGATCCTTCTTCGTGTATTGGGTACGCATACCTTCTCTTACGAGGAAATGACTACTCTCTTGTCTGGCGTAGAGGCCGTCTTAAATTCACGACCACTGAGCCCATTATCTACCGATCCACATGACTTGGACTGTCTTTCGCCAGGTCATTTTTTAATTGGTCAACCTTTACTCGCTGTGCCGCCACGTGTTAACATCGATAGTGGCCATACTATCGTGAACCGATGGAAGTTACTTGATCAATGCCACCAGTCGTTTTGGCGTCGCTGGTCCAATGAGTATTTGCATACATTGCAAATTCGTCACAAGTGGTCTACAAATAAATCCAATATCAAGATTGATGATTTAGTATTGATTCGTGAGCATCTACCTCCATTAGAATGGCGCCTTGGTCGCGTTGTATAAATCTTCCCTGGGCCAGATGGAGTCGTACGAGTGGTCCGTCTACACACTAATCGCGGTCCAATAACCCGTCCAATGGTCAAGCTCACTCCATTCATAGAAGTCCAGCCGTCAACTCCGTTAACCCTATAGTAAGCACTGCGACGATCTGCGACCGCTCGATATAATTTACTATGTATACTTTTTTTCATTCTCTTATCTATTTATTGTTATTATAATTATTATTATCGCCCATCACTCCTTAGTGTACTTATTCTGTTCTTGTGATATTTTTTATTATTTTGTATTAGGTACAGCACCCTCCCCGTTATTCTCTTTATTATTATTACTAATTAAAATGTGAGGCATGGCCTCCCATGGAGGGAGAATGTTCGAGACTCGCTGCTTACACTCTCTGCGGGTCCAGAACCGGTCTCATATCTTATCGGATTGATCTGTTCACCGGGGCCGTAGAGAATGTTCTCGAGATCGGCGTTTTTCTGTCGTCGAGTGACTCCCGTGGTGTGAGCCTCTGCGTGTGCCTGGCACATTTAGCGTACGATTGTGGTGTTTTTAGAACAGAGTTTTTTATTTCTATTTAGTTAGTGCACCCTTTATTTTGTGATTCGCCATTAACCAAGAATTTGTACCCGGGACCCATTCCAGTTTGCCCCTGCCGTTGCGGATCGTCCGTGTATTTGAGTTCTCGTCGCAAGTGTCGAGTTATCCACGGTCACGTGGGATAGAATCCAGCGGGACTCAAATATATTGAGGTACTGGGAGCTGTGCCTCCCTTTATATGATTACTTTATTGATATTGTAATATTTTAGTTTATTATTTTTGTGTATAATTAAATGGTTATTATACTGGTGTAAGGGCGCCCAACTACAATTTGTTATTATATTATAATAATCCATATAATAGTTGAATTATTTCCATTTTTTCATTATTATTATTAAGAAAATTAGTCCCGATCCCTCTGATCGATCCAAAATAGGACGTGCGATTCAGGACCACCTATATTCAGTTGCGTACGGCAAATACGTAGGCGTTTTGCCGCGTCGACTTAAGCGCAAAACAGTTGTAACCATACGAATCATTGACACCGTCCCCGTATATCCGGTGTGGCGATGGTCATGGCCGTATCTGTGGGGTCCGGGGTGTCTGGAATCCCCGAAATGTCTTCAATATTTTACGAATGTTTAAAATTCTTATTTGTTTTTAATACCAACATAAATATTTTCAGTCAAAAATGACTTAAGCTCCAATTAATCATTGACTGCTTTTAATTTTATATCATAATATCATATGAAAATATGATATTCATTTTAATAAAAGAAGATTAAATCTTTTTCTGTTTTTTTTTTTTAACCAAATATCAAAAGTTAAAATCTAAATTTAATAAACTACAATATATATGTTTTGGACGCCTCCCGAAAAAAATTTCTAGATACGGCCTTGGTGACGGCCACAGTTTAATTGAGGGGAAATGGGGCAGAGAACTTAAAAATTATAAGTTCAAGTTTGTGTTAGAAAATTGTTCGCACAAAGGCTCGGTTTTAAATCGCCGCAATTTGAAATCGATTTATCACAAAACTTACACGTTACACATGTTTGTATACACATGTACAATTTACGCGGTTAAAAACCGCCCCAAAATCATATAACCTAAACAAAATATTAAAAACAAAACAAAACATCACTCGTGATTTTTGTGCCAGTGAACATCACGAAGTCTTTTATGGTGACCTTTGCTATCTTAATAATAGAATATCGCATTCATATTAATTCCTCGCTAGTTCATAAACTACAAAATTGAACAAACATTGAAAATATTTTATATAAGTGGTTTTAAAAATAATACGGACTATAAAGTTTTATTCTTAAAATAATTGAAGTTAGTTTTTTAATAAGTATATATTTAGGTTTAAAAGTTCGTTGATGTTAAAAACTTCGAAATATAACCCAATCAATTTACATGTGGACATGGAGAATCTATCATTTCAATTGATAGATTTCGTTTTTTAATAATAAATCTATCTTTTGATAATACATTTTGGGCGATGACAACAAAATGATAACGTGGTGCTCTATTTGACTGCGAAAAGACAGTTATAGTTAGGTTAGTAATAGTAATAATATTACTCTATGGTATTAACTCACGGTGTAGAAAAGAAACTACTCTACACCATAGAAAAAGTATATCGCACTACACCATGTATTAACTATACAATAATTGCATAATTATTATCATACGAGTATATATTGTTCTGTGATATGATTTATTTAAGAGATAACGTATGCCACGCCCATCTGGAGACCGTGTTCAAAGCCACAGTCACTCGGAGTTGGGGGCAGTTGTCCGAAAAATGATAAGGACTGGAATCGAAAAACGGTGCCATAAAATGTGTTGCCAACATAAAATTTCTAAAAATTATATTATAAAATTATTTTTTTATTTAAGAATTTATACTGTTGCATTTAAATGATAATTATTATATTTTTCGATAATAATTATATTCAATTTAAACTATACTACGGTTCAAATTATATGACCAACCAATCCCTGTATATTTAGCATAGACATATAATATTTTAGTGCCTAATTTAATATTTGAAATTTCCTATTTAAAGATGAAATTAATTTCAATTAATTTATTTAAATTTAAATAATGTTAAGGATTTTTTTTTTTCATAAGTTTTAGAACCTATTTATTTATATGCTAATTTTTAATTATTGTGTTAATTAGTTACATATAAAATAAACAGGTATCAACTATATGAAATAATTTTTAATAATATATTTATATAATACATTTTTAAATACTTATTTTTCAGTACACACTTAAAACTAAAACGTAATATTTTATACTGTTTACATATTAGCACATAGAAAATTAAAAAAATGTACGAAAAAACATATATTTTAAGAAAGGTTTACATAAAATTAAATATTAAGCTAGATATTTATAAATATACATGATATATTACATAGATTTATAACATGGATATTAAGAAGAATTGTGAGAACAGAAAAGCATTACCCTTCTCTAATTACATTGGTTACTAAAATAATACAAGTCAAAGCTTTAACCCGAAAATATATCCATGATTTAATGTTATACATAATTATATGTTATCATAGTTTAAATTTTGGTCCTTTCTTATAGAAAATAAATATAAATAAAATAAAAAGTAAAAGTAATCAAAGTAAAATAAAATAAATAAAAAGTAAATGTAATCAAAATTTTTGTTGAAAACAGTATAACCTATTAGTATTTTTCCCGCTTTGAAAATCGGTGGACATTGTATAACTTTTATCAATATAAATTATATAATTGGAATAGGTAATTTTCGATTTAGTCAGTTGGTACTAGGGATGGGAAGTTTCGTTCAGTTGAGTGAACTAGTTCGTTCGTTCACTTAATTGAACTAGTTCACTGAATGATACACGGCTTATGTAATGTATATCTCGTAGTTCTGTTTAATTGGGAATGGGAAATTGGGAACTTGAAGTTTCGTTCAGTTAGATATAGTTCGTTATAAGTTCGTTCGTTCATCGTTCACTGAACGATACACGGATTGACTGAATTAGAGGTGTGTCGTTCGCGAACGAACGGGTCGTCGTTCGTCCGATTTAATTATTCTTATGGTTCGTTCGTTTATCGTTCGCCATCATAAATTCATAAATATTGTAGTGGTATGATTGCATGGTTGCACTGTTCAAAACGATGATAGTTCAAAATTAATAAATCGTTCTCGATTGAACGATTTATATATTTATTTTATTATTTTATTATTTATACATACAGTGTCTATGCCCTAATTTCAATAAATCATAAGTTCCATTACCCTATATATATTGCATATTATAAATCATTTTTGAGATCAATACTTTTGGCCCTTTATTATTAATATTTTAAAATTAAGGTTAAAACAATTTTTTAAATTATTTTTAATAATAATAATAATAATAAATGTAATCAAACAAAAACAAATTGGATTATTTTATTATAATAATAATATTTATAAATCATTTTAAGAGTTTTCAAAACTTATTGCATTATTTTGTCGATCGATAGTTATATTTTGGTTGAAATAATCGACCATTTGTAAGGGACTTAAAATAACATAAATTGCAATAGTAAATTTCAATGACAAATCGTATTGATTACGAACATTTATTACTTATCTTATGTCTTTATCCATTGTATATAAGATGCTAATAATAGCACAATTCAATTTACACTCACATTACTTATGACTAAATATAGTTCTTATCAGTACGTTGATAATTTCGATTTGAAATTCACGATAACGGATAATACTAAACGGTGACAATAATTAATAATAATATCATAATTATTATGATAAATATAAAAAAAAATTTAAATTATTGAAAAACATGGATATAAATAATACAGTTACGAAAGTTCCAGTGTTGAGGCCATTTCTGTTTCAAACTTCCCTGCATTCCCGTTTAGTAGAATTTCAACAAAATATACTTGCATCTGGGAAATTCCCATCCAGTTACCATTAATGCACTGACTCAATGGGCATAGCCCCCCCCCCAAATCGAAACTTTGTTAGAAATGATATTCGTTGTTTTTATAATTATCTATTCGTTTTTTTATAAATCGTAAAATAAGAAATAATAAAAACTATTTTCAATAGCATTAACAATACCAATTATGGTAGTTCGGTTACTTGCAAAAGAAGTTTCAGTGAGGTTCGTATCACCAGTACGGACACTTTTGAATAAAAGTACCAAACCTTCATAGTATTTTGTACTTTTTTTTCTACAATTTTGTACAACCAAATTAAAATTTAGTACACTCACCCAAACCCGAGAAAACCCGATTTTTCTATGGCCGCGCTAGGAATACGCATCCAATTAACCAATTATTATAAAATTGAAATTTAACTTGTACAGTATTATGTACTTTTTTTTGAATAATTTTGTACAACCAAAATAAAATTTTGTACTCCCACCAAAGCCCGATAATGATACAATCACCTATAAAATATTGTATTGAGTTTATTACATTTTTCTCATAATGTCAGTGTTACGCACTACGGAGTAGTACCTTTTACCATTATAATCTATTAAGTTGTTCGTGCGGCTGAGCACTTCCGTTTTTTTTTTTAAAATGCGCGCTAAACGCGTGTCATTTGCGCCATGAGTTTCCCGAAACTTCGAGAAGTTTCGTGGCGCGCCCTCCCCCTCATGCCCCGTCAAAAGAGGACCGGTTCGGCCAACGAACGCTGCTTTTGTGGCATGTGTTTCTTTTGCTTCCTCTTTCCTCGCACGAAAATTGCCGGTCTCTTCGTTCGTGTGCGTCGTCGATGACAACGTTTTCGTGTGATTGCCGTGTGCTTCCCGTGACGACCGTTTCTTGTGGTGTCAATTCCGGTTTTCGTTACGTATGGACGTATTTTTCATTATTATTACTTTTGTCGTATCGCCAGCATTTTTATTTATTGGTCTGCCGACTTCGTGTGGTACGGACCTGTGAGTCGTCCGTCCATGGTTATTTTTTTGTGATTTATCTACTTCGTGTTCGTCGTTCGTCCGTGGCTTTCATCGTGATCGTTTCCGGCTCCTTTTTCAAGACGTTTTGAGTGCGGTTTGGATTATGTCCACAACGGTCGACGTAGTTGTTCTCGGTTCTTTTTCAACGTCGTACTAGCCGCTAAGTGACACTGTCGTGCCTTGTTCCCCGGACGTTCAATCGCTGAAGAATTTTTCAGATAATCTTCTGCTTACCATCGACGAAGACATCAGCCGGTCTTTGTGTTCGTCGCACGTGCTTTTAGCACGATCGCGTGGGCGCAACATCCGAGCACTAGACCGTTCGAGGTAGATGCTAGCTTATCATAATGTTTCCGTTATTTATTATTTATTCTATATTTGTATTGGACTGCCGTGGTTTTTTATTATTACAATTATCTTGTGTTATTGTCGATAAGGCGTATTATTATTGTTATAAAATATTTTATACATTTTGTACTTACAACTGGGCGCCCACATTTATTCTTCTTCTTATTATTATTATTCTTTAATATATGGTATTTGTACCCAAAATAAAAGAATTTGTCGTCACCCGTTATTTTCTTGTCCTGCACGATAGAACAAAGTAGTAAGTATTATTATACAATTTTAAATTATTAACTTTTGTTATCTATAAGATAGCAGTGGTACAGATACCTGCCTTGTATAGGTACGAGTACATACTTACAACGGACATAGTCATGTCTTAGTATTTTGCATGATATTTTATTGACATGCCATGTACTTGTAACTGTTACGTGTACTTGTTGTATTGATGATGTACTTAATTATATTAATAAATATATATTAATGTCTATAATCACAGAATCTCTGCATTAACTTTAAAATTACTTGATTTTGATAATACCTGCTCCATTAAATCGTCATAGCATTGCCATTGATCATTTGATCTTAAAGCATATGCTATACAATGTCCACATGACTCACTCAATTATCTTGCTGATCCATTAAAAGCAATTACCCCTTTTAAATTGTATACATCACCATGCACTTTTATTGTCTTGCTAATATCTCCAAGTTTCAACAAAACCTTCCCTGCATAATTTTGTGAAATTTTCGTAGCATTTTTAAGATGTGAATATTTACCAGAAACTCTTAAATCTATGAATAATGAAAACAATAACATAACAATTAAAATGTAATACATTACATAAATATACTACAACTACTACTAGTACTACTACTACAAAATTTATTATTTTTTTTTTTTTCATTAATTATTTTAATATTTTTCGTGGTTGTGGTTTTGTGTTTTGTGGCTCTATCCCTCAGTATTATTCCACGGTAATATTATGACTGAATTTTTAATTTGTTTGAGAGTAAAAATTTGGTGCAAAATAGTTAAAGCAAATTTTAAATGGACTAAAAACACTAAAAAATACAAATAACGATAAAATAGGATCTTATACCACTTTCCCATATGATTTTGAAATAATTCAAATGTATTTATTTACCTTTGGGTATTGACAAGAGTTCTACAATAATGTGATTGATTGGTTTTGTAACCACTTCTCTTAAGCAATTGCAATTGATGGAAAAACATACTTCTACTTTCATCCTCCATTTCTAATAGAACCTATTATTTTAATTTAACAAAATACGTACATTAATTGTATACACGTAAGATAATAAAATTAAAAGAAATGTAATAACTTATGATATACATAAATTTTATTTACCTTATATAATACAATAAAAATAAAACATAGTTATGATAATACAGTGGACCGTCGATTATCCGCACTACAAAACTATTGAGTACAAATTTATTTTTAGTTTCATTTAATAATTTAATTTTATCATTCGTTATGTTATATCGTGTATTATGTTAAATTATATATATGTAGGGCTAGGATTTGTATGCAACAGCATGTTTTTTTTTTGCGACTTCTGATTATTAATTTTGTCAGTAATGTTTACGAATTACCTTATGATGAGATAAATGGTGGTATTTTTATTTTGCATGTTTTTGCATATTTTGGATAAAATGCATATTATTGCATTTATTGAATAAAATGTATATTATTGCATATTTCGATTATAAGAATGCGAAAAATGAATGTTTTGTAGTATATTTCGTAATTAATATTTATAATTAGAGGCGGATTTATCTTTTTTTATGGCTATAGGAACCAACAATATACCACCCCTATAATAAGTGAAGAAGTTATATAACCCCTTCCAAAATATCTAATCTAAATATTAAATATATAAACGTATGTACCTTTTTTTTTCGCTTTTATTAATTAATCTACTTTGAAAAATATCAATGGATGTCCACTAAATTTTAATAAAAACAAATTTTTATAATAACAGCATAGGATTATTAATATACAGTCGAAATAATAATATAGTGTGGCAGAGGGTATTTATTTTTCCCAAAATTTCAACGATAAAATATTAACAAAATGCTCTCATTATTATACAATTATTTTTCGTAAATATAAAGTAATTAATTTTCCAATCTTTTTTCAAACATTATTTCGTTCATTATTCGGAAAGACTACTTTTTTATTGATGATAATAATTATAAAATATAAATAATAGTAAATAATAAAATGTAAGATGAAATATTATAGTAATAAATTAGTAAAAAATATTAATAATAGTTAATAAATATACAAATAAAAATACATAATGATATTAATAATTATTATTGATGCTGACCATACTTTTCTTTGGACATTTTTTTTTTATGTTCGGCTCAATATTTGATAGAGAACACCTTAAGTTAGATGCGACATCTAAACAATTTCTATGTTTGTTTTTATAACTGCCATGCTGGAGAATTCAAACTCGCATAAATAAGTATATGAAAATTTTACAAGGACTTTTAAAGCTTCATTTGAAATTTCAGGATAAATGGGTTGGTATTTTACCCAAAACTCTTCCATAGAGCTACTGTTAAAATCAATTTTCGCGCGTGAATCGTTCTTCAGCTCGACTGCCTGTTCTTGAATTATATCTGGAAATATGTCTACGTTAGTACTGAATGAAGAACTTGTTAATATATATTGCCAACTTTCGTTCGAAAAATTTGGAAAATATCGAGTGAGTTTATCAGTCAAACTGTCGAGATGTTTAATCACTATATCTATCAACCCAGCAGGACGAAATGGTTCTTCTTCATCAGACAGAAGTTCGTTCAGTCGACGGAAAGACGAAAAATGTTGAGTCTCTTTGTTAACTCTGCGTTTCCAAAGCTGTATCTTTTCTAGAAATGCATTGATAGAATCGTTGGCGATTATGACGTTGGTATTCCTCCCTTGTAATTTGAGATTTAAGTTAATAGACTCAAAAAAATCTGTTAAATACTTATAGTCTTTATCGGTTATCCGTTACTGATACCCCGATAACGGATATAGAAAACCAGTCGATTATTTTTTTTTTCTCTAAGTTTTAAAACAAAAAATAATTTAATCAATAAAAGTTGTATTTCGTAATAACTGCTTGCGCCTCCTCAGAAATGTTTACGCCCCCCCCCCCCAAGGGGAGCGCGCCCCCTGGTTTGAGAACCAGTGTGTTAGATAATGCACCATCTCATCTTGCTGAAAAATTGAATATAGTAGACCCACATTTTAAGGTTATGTTTTTTCCTGCCAATACTACTGCAATAATTCAACCTATGGATCAAGGGGTAATTGAAAAGCTTAAACGGACTTAAAGAAAACAAATATTACGACGTTTGCTATTGACGAATAGTGAAGAAAATGTCATAAATTGTTATCGAAATTTAAATTTAAAAGATGCATATTATATGTTAGCTGAATCTTGGCAGTTACTTTTAATACGAAATAGAAAAAATGCGTGGAATAAATTATGGCTAATTTCAGAAGTAATTCAAGAAGATGAAGAGATACAAGAGATAACCGAAATCACAAATTTACTAAAATCAATTCCTGGGCTTGAAGTAAATAATGAAGTTGATGTGATAGATTGGCTAGAAAATGATGCAAATGATTTAGGATTTGAGATATGAACGACGATGGAATTGTTGAAGCAGTAAAAGAATCAGAATTGCCATTTGAAATTGAAAATGAATATGAAGACGCCGAGAAATATACTGATCCTACGTCTGGTGAAGTCTACAGAAATGGAGTCAGCAATGCAGTGGTATGAATAACAACCGGAGTGTAATACAACCAAACTTTTATTATTAAAAAGAATAAAGGACTTGGCGGCGAAAAAAAGTTTATTGGAAGTGCAAAAAAAAAAAATTATTATTCAAATAAATACATTATTTTTTTATATTATGTATGAATATTATATTTAGTATTAAACCTAGTAAATTAGTTTTTAACTTGATATTAAAATTTGCAATGGTTGTTTGATTATCCGCATAAATCGATTATTCGCGCCCCCTTCGGTCCCAATTAGTAAGGATAATCGACGCTCCACTGTAATTGAATCGGTTATTTCAAAAAGGCCATTTCTCCATACATGTTCAAAATTAGTTTTATGTGATAGATGTATTTAACTAATAATAATGCATATTTCCTGCGAGACCGCCATATCATAGTTGGTTTTTTATAAGAGAAATAATTCAACCCATTTTCAATTTTTATCTAAATTTAATTTTGATCTCTAAAAATAGTTTTTTATGTTTCCTGACAATTTTCATTTTATGGAGATATGGCCTTTTCGAAATGATCGATTCAATTATTTGAGTAGGTAGCAAAGTAAGTTTATATCTCATATATTATATGTCATAAACAGTATTCACAGTTTGGATCACACTATTTGACTGTCAAATACAATATTCATTTTCTATTTTCGGAAATAACCGTGTATAAAATAAACATCTAGTCAAATAAATCAAGCTACATGCACAAACTAGAAATTGGGGTTTTTCTATTTTTAATTATTTTCATTTACATTTAGTCCACTATATATTATAGAGAGGTATAGTGCGGTGGAAAGTAAAACTCGGGTTATTGATACCTAATACTAAGTTATTATTAAATTATTGTCATATTATTTTAGTAATACGGTATTACTGTACAGCATTGTGTCTATTATAGGTAGTAGGCACAGTATAAAATGTGATGACCATAGAAAAAACGGATTTTCTCGGTTTTGGGTGGATGTACAAAATTGTACATAATACTGTAGAAGTTAAATTTCAATTTTATAATAATTGGTTAATGGCCGTGCTGAGGATGCGTATCCCCAGCACGGCCATAGAAAAATCAGGTTTTCTCGAGTTTGGGTGGGTGTACAAAATTTTATTTTGGTTGTACAAAATTGTATAAAAAAAAAGTACAAAATACTGTGAAGGTTTGGTACTTTTATTCAAAAATGTCCGTGCTGGTGATACGGACCTGTTTCAGTGCAATGAAAAAAATAAAAACTTGGCTAAGGACATCGTTGGTTCAAGAAAGGTTCAGCGATCTTTCAATACTATATATTAAAAAATATAAAAAGTGATAATATTTTGAATATCTTTGCTGATACAAATAGATATTTGTCATTAAAGTAAAATATTAATTATTTTTAAATATACTTATATTACTTATATACTTATATTTATTTTTTTTTTTAATACAATTTAAACATATCTATATTTTTAATAGTAATAAGTTTTACTTGTGCATGGAAGGAGTGTGGGGGGCGAAGCCCCTGTGGGTTAAAAATATTTTTATTTCATAGAAAATTACCATAATAATACATTGATACGGGTTCGCGGTGAATTGGTCGCGAACAATTGATCGCTGGTGAATTGATCGCTGGTGAATTTATCGCCGGTGAATTGATCGCTGGTGAATTGATCGCGGCTATAATTAGCCGCTATAAAAATTGATCACCGAACAAGAATTATTTTAAATATTTTTTTAGTTATACTATACTACAGAAATAACACAAAACAAATTGCATGAATATTAAAATACTATTATTGATACTCAATTATAATTCTATATAATATGTTTTTGTTTTATGTTATGTTTACTCATTGTAAAATATTATTTAGATTCTATAATAAAAAAATAAATTCTAAAATAATATATTCTAATAATTGTTTAAATAAAAAAAAATAAATATTTTATACTATATGTTATAATTAAAAAAATAAATTTAAATTAAAAATTATTAATAATAAATTTAAAAAGTATATATGTATTACATGAAAAAACACACAGGAACTGATGTATTGTTAAAAATATGATGAATAGCATTAATCGCAGCTTTTTCAAAGTCAACTATAATTGTCTTACGATTTAATGACTCGTTCAAATTTTTTAATGCTTTATAAAAATTAACATATATATTTTCCATTTTATTAGATAATAATGCGAAAACTGATGGAAAAACATTACTGAATTGAATTCCGTGTAAATTTGAGAAGATAAATTTGGTGTCGTAGAAAAAGTGCTATCTGCATACCAGTGTTCACAATTTTGCATAAGTTGTAGATTTTTTGAGTAGAGAAAATTAAAATTATATTTTCTCCAGGACCACTATCAAATAATAAAAAAGGTTTACCATCAAATGTAGTCTTATAATCTTCCGGAATGATCAATTCTATTAAAATTTTTGGGTTATGTGGCGCAGTTTGTTCTTTTTGTCAAATAAGTTATATTTTCCTCTTTAAAACAGATACTGGTGGTATTTGTCCTGCAGCAGCACTTGCCAACTAAACAATCAAACAATCAAAAAACTTGATTGATCATATAAAATTAATTTAGGAGTGATTCTTTATGTTTTATAAATAAATTTCAATTTTAACTTACCGTAGTTGAAGCAGAACTAATTACAGCACAAGTATTCAGTTCTACATTTTGGGTGTCAATATTTTTTATTTAATTAACAACTTTAGCGGCTTTAATTTTTTCCACAATTTGGTACATGATTATGTGCAATTTCTTTAACTACGTGGTCATTTTTCGAATGAATACGTCATTTGCACTTTAATATCTTATATTGATCACACTTCCGTCATATTGATTTATTTTCAGTTTCAAATTTTTCAAAAATGTAAACGTGACCGTTCCAAAGTAATTTATTTTTTCCTTTTTCACTGTTTATGAATTCCATTATTAAAAACCGTAATAAATATAATAAATTTGACAAAGACGACACCGCACCAGCATTTTGATATACAAATATACTAAACGTATATAATTTAGAATAAAGATTGCGACAGTTTATCGCAGCTGCAGAGTGAGTCAATTAATCAACAAAAATCAATGATTTATTATCAATTTTATAGCTACAGCATTCAGTTTATCTTTTATCTTCATATAATATAGTAGAATTGAGGAAGAATGTAAAATGATTTTCTGTAGTATAGTATTACAACTCAAAAACAATTACAAATAATTTTTGTTTGGCGATCAATTATTATGGCGACCAATTGTACCCGTGATCAATTCACCAGTGATCAATTCAACGGTGATGAATTCACCAACAATCAATTGTTCGCGACCAATTTACTTACATGTTTTCATGGTTTACAACTTCAACTTGACTGTAATTCAATAGATGAAGTAATAGGTGAAATTCTGAAAAATAATTTAAAATAATTTTGAGCATCATTATTTGAACTTTATGACGGTTGAAAATACACTCTACGTACATAAGATTAAATTGGTACGGATTTTTGATTTAATTTATTACGATGAATAAGACATAAATATTTAGCAGTTAAAACCAAGGTACCAAAACGTTTTTTATACAGTTGAACTATTCAAAAACTGAAATCGATAACAGATAATATATCGGTGAACAATAAACGATGAAAAGGGATAACGAATAACGAAACAGAAACGAAAAATGATTAAAATTAATATAGAATAACATAACAGGAAACGATTAACGATTAAAATATACAAGAAAGTGCATTGAAAAAATATTTATAACTATCAGTAAAATAGATTTGGAACATAGTTATTTTTGTAAAATAGACAATATCTGTAAATTTTTTTTTTTCAAATTTGAAGTTGATATTGATTAAAAGCTTATCTGACGTACCTAAGGAGTTATTGTCTATAATTTTTTTTTTTTTTACACTGTTTTTAAGATAAGTTCCGTAACCATATGGTAACGCTAGAAGCATATACTACCCATTTTAAAATAATCATATTTTTTATCAAATAAATATCGTTATAATAGGTATACAAATTCTACAACCCAATTATTAATAACGAAATCAATTTTAATAATTATTAGATAAATATTATCTAATTATAAATATTACAATAAAACTGAATAGTTATAAACTAATTTATTTTTTATGGAAGTTAACGAAGCAATCGATACAAAGTCCAACGTCACATTTCACATACATTGTTCGTCCCACCGATTTACAACCATCTTTTGCACACCTCCTTCTTTTCTTCTCTTAAGTATATGAAACTAAATGGTCTATACGATCATGTCTAATATCATTGGAACACGACTGTCGGATGATGACAACTACAATTGTGTTACCATATGGTTACGCTAGTCTTTAATAGGCTAAATTACTAGGTAATCTAAATAAAATAAATATTAAAGGATGTTTAAAACAGCAATAAATGTATCAACTAATAAAATATAAATAAGCATTACCAATTATAATTTATAAATATGCTTTCTGAAATTACGTCGGATATTGTCGGCGCGGAACCCGTATGGCCTCATCAAAAATAATTTCGGTGACCACCGATGAAACAGTAATACCACAGAATAGATTAATCTATTCTGTGGTAATAGTATTACCATGGTATGTTTTACTGTAATACACTATAAATAAGTTATAAATTGATAATAAACACATATTTTACGTGGTATGTGTATTTTATTGTTGTACAACAAATATGATTGCTGTATTTATAAGTTATAAGTTATGAGAATTACAAAAAGAAAATATCGTTAAAGGCAGGGATGTATTAGTACGTATACGCAGGTATACTGCGTATACTTATCAGCAGATTTTCGATTTTCGGCGTACACCTAATGTAAAATATTATATTACGGGTATACGCTTCTAAAAGAACTCGAAAATAAAAAAAATAATAATAATAATTTAATAGTTCATTGGAAAAAATGTTATGACCTATAAAATTGATTGAAATATTTATCTGTTGAAGATAACAGTGTACGCTGTGTTTAATGTATTTTGTTAACTATAGTGAATTACATTGAATAAAATAATATGGAGTATGGAGATTCAGTCCATGGTTCTTAAATGTACATCATGCAATTTCTAACGCCCTGCAAATGTATATCTTGTGGTGTTATATTTTATCGTCTTAATAGAAGTTATAAACATGTAGTTATAAAGGTTTAATTAAATTTTTTCGAACGTATCGATAGAAAAAAATTGTCGAGTGAAGCTAGAAAAATTATTTTAGGATTAATATCCATATTTTTTTAGTGCGTATACCCACAAATACAGTATATTTACAAATATACCACTAGTTAAAAGTAATATATATATATATATATAATATAATATTTAAAATATGTTATTTTACATAGTATTGATTGCTAAATACTACATTTGAAAACCTTCAAATTTTACACTACTTTAAATAAAGTAAAACACTAAATTGTTCATTAAATGCATTGTTCACTAAATTGCATTAAACGAAAACATATACTCGTACTAGAACCTGAATTAAAATATTTATTTTACCAATAACAACAATTTTTTAACAGTTTTTTATGAAATTTACGACTAGATCTGAATAAATGCCAACTTCAATAAAATAAAATATTAATTTAAACATTTAATACTAGTGTCAATATCTGTTTTATGTATTTTACGTAATAGCAAAACATTTATAATTTTGAACGTTGAATTTAGGAATTTTATAGTTCAAGTCTATTATCGGCAGTTTTGGTTTAATAATTTTAATTTAAGTGGCGCAGGTTAGGAATATTACAGATAACGTTTGTACATTGTACGCACACAAATTACCTATTCAAAGGCAATATAAATTCTATATAAATTTTATATACATGTATGTATATATGAAGATACGAGACCCTTTACCAGAAGTAGCTGGGAGAGGAGCGAAATAATGTAATTATTGTTATACTTTGTTTTTCAATCTGGAGATTAGTTTTTAACAAATAGATTCATAACAAATGCCTTTTTGATGTTTCTGTTTGCCATTTTCTTGAGCTTGACAGATGTGACTCATGTAGTGATGTGGTTAACCTGCATCCTTGCATATTTTGCTGAAGTTTTTTTTTGTGTCTTCTTCTTGAACGTGCTTTTTCTATCATCCCCTCCATTATTAAACTGCCTAATTCATTTCCATACCTCAACGTGTGCCTTATCATCTGCGATGTGCTTTTATTCAGAGTTTATTTCTTCCCATTGTAGTATAATTATTATGAATCTTATATTTTTAAGAGATATTACACATTATTATTATGTATTTTTATAATATTCTATAAAATTAAAATAATACTTGGTTTTTATGATATTTTTATCATTATTTGTTCATACGGATGCCACTATTTACACATATTGTTCCTAAATTTCGTGTTTGTATATGATTGGAATTTGGTGAATATTATTTGTTCTACTGTATTCCTATTGTTCAACAATAACTCACACAATGTAATAAATATATTTTGTATGTTATATCAGTCGGAATAATAATTAATGTTTACAAAAGGTTAGTCGTATGATAATTAATATTAGTGTGTCACCCAGTGACGTAATTATGGCTAGACTATGGGGAGATATAATTTGTATACGAGCGTACATATGCATGTGTAATACATAAAAACTAACATTATAAATAATGGCGGATTCAAGGGAAAATCGTTGGGTTTTATAATTATTATAAAAGCTCGTTAAAAGTCGTTTTCCGTCTTTAAAAACCATTATATTTAAAAGAAATGGGAAAAATAAAAATGTACAGCACTTCCCCATCACTAGATACTACCAAACAGCGTTATTTCAATAATAATTGCTACACTAGACATTTTTATTCGTGTATGCCTTAGTCAAAGTCAACCCCTTAGAAAATAAGACCAAATCAATAAGATATTAGATGAATTCATTACACAATTTGAAACAGTGGCGTATTTAGAAATTTATTTTGAGGGGGGGGGTCATACCTAATAGTGAAATAATTTTAAAAAAGTATAAAATGTTCTCTATCAACTTATTGTTTCAATACTAAATAATAATAATAATTAATACCTAAATTAAACGTATGATCGTATTAATCATATTTTATATTACTTTATGTTGCGCATAGATACATAGTGCATACTAGAGATCTGCACGGGCCGATTTTTTTTTCGGCCTGATCCGGCCCGAAACTTAAACTTACAAAATGCTCCCACCTAAGTCCGGTCCTTAATTTTCTTTTTTAAGTCAAACTCGACCGGGCTTCGATGAGCTCTTCAATTGATTATATAACTTTTGTCGTAAAAAATGTATTAATCTTTTTCTTAAGGAAATTGTAAGCCATGATTTTCTTTCTTTTTCTATCACACGCGCAATATAGGAATGTAGACGTTTTCTATTTACAATGTACGGATCGATCTATTAAGGCGATAAGGATTTTGAAAAGTAATTTGAATTCGTCGTTAAGTCTTCTTTAGATCGACTTTCTTACATTTTTTGAATTTTTTTTTCAATATACCCAAAATTAATTTTTTTGTATCCAATTTGTTTAATGCTATTTTGTGAAATTTTGAGAGACAAAATCAAAAAAGTGGGAAAATCGATCTAAAGAAGACTTCAGAATTTCAATCAGTTTTAAAAATCTTTATCACATCAATAGATGATAGAAATGGGGTCTCAGACCTACATCAGAATGTAAATGTGGAAGTACGATACAAACAATTGAACATATTGTTGAAGAATGACCAAAGAGATTATTTAGCATAGGCATTAACAATCTATATATGGCCACACCAGAAGCAATTGAGTGGATCTCAAAATTGGACATCTAAATCTAAGACTAAACAATGTCTATCTGCACCAAATTCTATAAATATAAACTTAATTGGTATTTCATTATTTTATACTTTCACTTGTGATTGATTTATGTTTTATGTTTTTTATATACAGTTACTTATGAGTTGTGTTTTGTTTTTATATATTAGTTGTTAACGATTTAATGTTTTTTCATACGATAAATAAATAAATAAATAAATAGATCAATTGGTACGTTGGAAATAGAAAACATCTAAATCATTATATTGTGCATGTGATAGAAAGAAAAAAAAATCATAGCTTGCAATCTCGTTGAAAAATTAAATTAAAATAATATTTTGTAATCCTAACGCCTTTCGATTTATAGATAATATCTATATAATATACGAATGATATTGTTATTATTAAAATAATAATATTATAACACTGGGTGTCTTAAAAGGTATAAATATTGTTAATATAATTTAACCAAACGCTGTTCATTTCTTTGAGAGACACCATGTTAGACAACCATTTTTTAAAAACAGTTTTCATAATTGCTTGTATAGTGTGTACACTGCGGAACTAAAATACTTGTATATTTCTGTATTAGAATCGAGAACATTATGAGATATTAATATAGTAATAATATATACGTTGTATATTATAGCCAGTGTTTATTTCAGACCATTTATTCAGTAGGGGTGATTTTCAGGGGTTTATATACATTATGCTATAGGATGCTATAGGAGTAATTAGTTAATAAATAATTCATTTTTTCGGGGGAGGAGGGGTGATATAACTCCCTGAAATAGACCCTAAATATAGCTGTAATGTCAAACTACAGATGATAATATTACGATGAAACTTCCATGTTGAATTCAATGTTAAATTGTATGAAGTAGGTTACCTAGTAGTGAGAATAAAAATATGTAAGAGGTTTTGCTATAAATCCAATGATGATAAACTGACATGGTATATAACAATAAATGTATTGTTTTGGTTATCATTTCAAATGTTTATGCGTATAACAGTTATTATTTTATGTAATTAAATATATAGCACAGGATGAAATGAGCTGAAAATGAAGGTATTTTTTATACTCGAGACAATTATTTTGTTACAATTGAACTGCATTTCGTAGTTTTTGCACACCGTTCCGTGCATGCCAAATGCAGAATAAATTATTGCTGTTGGGAGTATAACATAAATATATGTATCATTTTAATATCATGATTTTACTAAATTAAATTATGATTTCAGATGTTTTCATATATTATCTATTTTATTTTTATGATTTACTAAAACGTTGTGGATTTTATGATTGATAATCCGTAATAAAAGCCATATTACACATTTTCTTTTTCATAGATAAGAGTCGTGTTTGAAATTTTTACATTGCTGGATTGGAAATTTATGTTTCGTTTGTTCGTGTATTCGTTGACTTTAAAATTCTTTACAACGGTTACAATATTAAAAGTAATATTGATGTAAGAAATATTGTGTTTTAGAATTTTGAGTACTAAGTTTTTATTATAAGTTTTTTTTTTATGTTAACATTTGTTTCTCTGTTGTCATATAGTTCAGGTGTTTGATGTTAGTTTAACTGTTTATAAATACTATTTGCACCAGTATAAGTCGTTATCAAGGATGTATGCTTTTTGTTATCGTATTTTATGCATAAAATGATAGTTATTATTTAGTTGGAAAGTTTCGTAATTGTTTATTTAATCAAATTTTTCTTTTTAATTTAAAACTTTTTCTCAATCAATCTAGTATTACAGATGATGGAATAATGAAGCCATATGGATTTTTTCATCAATAACAAATGATACATACTCACATAAATGTTATTAATTTTGTAATATAGTGTGTGAAGAGTTTGGTCGTTATAATTATATCAACAATTAAGGAAATAAAAATTGATATTCGATGCAATTAAAAAAATAATATACTATACAGAATTTAATGTTGATTAAAAAAAATATACTAATATTGAAAAATATTAATTTCTTAAAAAAAATGTTATCGTAATATTTATTTTACAAAAGTTAACAAAAGAGTCACACGGATATTAAAAAAAACGATTTTCAATTAGCACTAATATTATATGATTTTTAATGATTATTTTGCAAATTCCTAATTATCGTTTAACGTTGCATAATTAAAGATACTTCATTTAGTAGCTATACAGTATATTCTAAGATGATTCGACAATTGGAATAACCTTCGTTCGGTTTATTATTTTTAATTTTAATTTTTTTTAAATAAATAATTAGGTCCTGCGTTACAACAAAATTGTATTAAAAGATTTTGTTGATATTTAGAACTCAAATTTGATAATTTGAAATTTTATTCTACAGTTTGAAAAAAATCCAAAATAGCAATTTGTAAATCATAATTTTAGAAAAAGTATGTTTTTAAAATAAATTGTTAGTGTTTAAACATTGATTTATTATGAATTTTATGAAAGTATTTGAAAATATGAATTTAATAATTAAAATTATTGTATAATTATTGTACGTTCTATGAAGATAAACTTGATGATTAGGATTCATTTTTCTATGAAATCTTATACGTAATTTAAAATATTCTGTACTTTTGAAATGTAAACTAAACATAAACAAAACATGCTATCAGTATCATTATTATTGAATTATGTATATAAGAAGGTTACTTATTTGATTAATATTTAATAAATATTTAATTTAATACTTATAATAGTAGCAAATTTTATCGAGGCGCATGTAAACTCTGCCACAAGTACTTTTTTTTACTGTAAATTCCGCCGAAAAAAAAAAAACGGGTAAAATTGGGTTCATGTAAACTCCGCTATTGAAAAATATCAGGTAAAATTGAATTCATGTAACTCCACTAGTGAAGAAAATCAAGTAGTAGTATAAAATTAATATGATAGATTATTAAAAAAAAAATTATAGTATAATATCATATCATATCGTTTAAATTAAATATTTAAATCATAGTAAAAAAATCGTAATTAATAATCGTTATACCTAATAATCCAAAAATATATAGCTATGCCATGTATGTAAAGTAAAATAATATGATTTAATTTATAAATATTCTAAGTCTTGTATTACTCCATTAGTGTACCTATTTATAGCATCCTGTAATACTGATATTTTTTTTTATTTCGAATTGTTTAGCTCATTTACTTGAGATATGCCATTTAGTTTTATATAAGTATTTGTTTGAAGTTCGGTAAGAACTTTACTAAAAATATGAACATTCTGTTGACTTTTATAAAATTAATCTCTTAGATGACTATGAATTTCATAGTATGAAAGGATGCATAGGAAAAACATAAAAAAAACTGGCTGAGTTTACATTAGACCTTTTATTATTTTTTTATCTTAACCGATATTCTGGCGGTGTTTACAATCGCCCAATTTAAAGTACTTTAGTTCATTTTATATTTGTTTTCTTCGATAATAATCGTGTAGAACCGAGGTTTTCAACATAGAGGTCGCGAAATATTATTTGGGTGGTCCTCAAAAGTAATAAACAAATAGTTATTCAAATAAAAATGTATTATATTAAATATTAATCTGATTATTGGGAATGTATAATAACATATTGAATAAAATAGCGTGTGGCATAATATTATCTGACGATGGATTATTGGGAAAACGCGAGTTGGGTTAACCGAGCTATTTGATCGCTTAAAATAAACATGAGTTGGTCCGCGATGTTAATCGATAATACTCGAATGGGTCCACGGTGTTATTTGATAATACTCGAATTGGGTCTGCGGTAATTTCCGGTTATAAGAGTAGTCTTAATAATTATTGGTAATATCTTACAATCTTATAATCATATTGTAACTTGTCAGTATACCGGCACGTGTCTAGGCTATAAGTCCATCTAATAAAATATAAAAAATATCCATCATGCTCGTAAATTACTATATCTTAAATTACCAAAAAGCATACAAGAAACCCATAATTGTTTAACCACAATGAACTTAACTACAAACAGGCGAATAATTTTTATTCTGTAATAATTTGGTAGTTAATATCATAGGTTTTTCAACTGAAACGAATTTGAAAGCTTTGTGTGATGATGTTACTAAAGTATACATGGACGGGACGTTTAAAAGTTGTACGAAATACTTTTTACAACTTTTTACGATTCACGAATTTCGAAATGGATTGTATGTACATTGGTTTTCTTGGTATTACCCAACAAAACATTAGAAAAGTACACTAAAACTTTTCAGTATATTGTGAGTTATTGCACGTCTCTTCAACTGAATTTTCAACTTATTGAAATATTTGTCGATTTTGAGGTGTCAATTCATACGTCTATCAAGTGTGTTTATCCAAATGCTATTATTAAGGGTTGTAGATTTCTTTTGCGCAAAATTTGTGGCAAAAAATTCAACAGCTTGGGCTATCAAAACGTATAAACGTTCCGATAATGATATAAGTGACTATCTTAAGTGTGTTTTTGGTATACCGTTTTTGAAACCAGAAGAGGTCTTTGATTGTTTTATTGATGACTTAATGACTATCAAACCAATTAATATAAACGTCGATAAATTTTATGATTATCTTCTAAAAACACATATTGAGCAAGATGCATTATTTCCTCCTAATATTTAGGCCGAATTTGCAGCAACCACAAATCGCACCACAAATAGTTGTGAAAGTTTTCATGCAAAATTAAATGCTAGTTTCAGTGCAGCTCATCCTAACATTTTTGTTTTAATAGAAATTTTACTTGGGATCCAGAGTAAAATTTACGTATCACTTCGGAGCTCAGCCACACAGCCAATCAAAAGAGTAGAAAAAGAAACATTTTTAAGAGAAAAGATGCTTAGTTTTACTAGCGGAAAATTGAGCCGCTTAAATTTTTTAAAAGATGAGTCCTTTAAATTTATTGCCTTGTTTAAAATAGTACAAATATTTCCGATAAAAAAACAAAAAAACAGTAAAAGCAACAAAAAAAAAAATGTCTTATATTTAATAACAATTTAAATATTTTAATAATCTTTATATCAGACCGTTACCTTAACGTAACAAAAAACAACATTTTTGGGAGACATTCTAGCCAACCTCCTCGTGGTGTCTTCTGAGTAACTTTATTAAGGCTAGAATATATCGGGACCCAACTCATGTACTCCATAAAATACGTCCGGACCCAATTCATGCTGTTTTTGAAATCTGGGACCCAAATCGAGTGTGTCCGGATTATTTACTATAAGCGATTATGGTTACCAATTTTAATTGAATTTTCATAATATCTGGTTATATTTACACTTGTACTGGGTACGTGTATTTCAATAATTTTAGTCACAAATTTAATATTTAATAATAATTAATATAAAACCTAATACGAAATTATTACATAAATAATTTAAAAAATGCAAGCACATTAAAACGAGAAAAGTGCTATAATACAGGAACGTATTGAGCCGGTGGGCTCAAAATGGGCTTAATCTAGGTGGACCGCTTAAAATTATGGGACGGTCATAAATGTTCGGGTTATTATATTTTTTATACAATAGTGAAAAAATAATATAAACATTAGTATAACATATCAATAATATAGTTATTGAATGATGTTGTTTTTTTTGTAGTTTAATTTTTTTTTTACATAAGCTTTCATTAATATTAGTATATGATTATTTGTCAAAATTATTATATTTGTTCCTTAAATTTAGTTGTTTTCAAGTAAACAAATAATAAAAAAAGAAAATATTAATTGTATTTTGATATATTCTGTAATAAGAAAATATAACCTTGAATCATTTGTTTTTTTTAATTACATAGTGTTAAATATTAATTATTTTTATTGTTATTTATATATTATTATAGAACATGGGAAAATAGCACTATTAATGTTTTTATGGTTTATACATTAATACATTTAAATTATTTAAAACGTATGTAGCATATTTATAGAATTTGGTGCCTCTTTCTCATTATAATAAAAAGTATGTATTAAATAAAACATTGTTTTTTTTCTTAATTTTTAATTTTTAAGGTCATATAAGGTATAGGGGAGAGTGGGGTAAGTTTACGCATCGGGTATGATGACGAATTCGAATTTAAAATGATAAACGACATCTGGGAGTGTATAACCCAACAAATAACATATATTTAATAGTGATTATATAATATTTTGATTAATAAAGATTTCTGATTAAACTCGCGTGGTTGGTTATCATTTCAATGTTTTTGGAGGTAATATTATCACCACGATTTAAGATATACATATTAATACATACATACATATATATATATATATATATCAGTGGTTTTCAAACTTTTACTAGACACGGCGCACCGTACTCTTCGAAAAATTTTCACGGCACATTGACCTTTTTTTTAGATTAACAAAATTATTTTGAATTATAATTATATACATTTAATTAGAAAAGTGCGCTTGATGAGCTGACAAATGTTTATTAATTATAATTACATTGTATTAGTAATTAAATTTATTTACAAAAAAATAGTGTAGTTTGTACATGCATGTAATGAAAAATGTGTGCCTGATGACCGTTACAAATATTTTTAATGTTTGGACGAATAGTTGACAGACATACCGTCATTTCTTCCTCCATTAAATTTATTTTTTCTTGTTTTTTATTTTTTATATTTGTAAGCGCTGAAAACCCCCGTTCACAAAATTATGAAGTTTAGAACGGCAAAAGAATCTTCAATGCTTTTATAGATATTTCTGGATATTCTTCAGAAACATATATTCAGAATTTATTGAGTGTGATTTCTTTGAATTTCAACTGCATTGTTCGATTATTTTTAATTAAACAGAGATTTTCTTCTTCAGCAAGTTTTAAATCAACCAAGTAACTAATAGACACTTTGAAAGGGTCTCGTAAATTTTAATATTAATACTTAGAAAATATATTCATTTTTACTTCCAACCTAAAATGCGATAGACTCGACTATTAATGACAAAATGTTGTCATCCGCAACTAGCAGAGCAGTACGTGGAAACATAATTAGATTACCTTGATTAACTTTAGTTTTCCATAAATTCAATTTTTCGATGAAAGCCATTATTTTATCTGAAGATGTTAACATATTTTCATTGCGACCTTGTATACTTGAATTTAGTTTATTGAGATGCTCAAACAAATCAGTTAAAAAGGATAACTTTGTCCACCACACTTCATCACCAAGAAAGTTGAATTCAGATTCTTCCATGGTTAAAAATACAAGTAACTCCTCTCTTAAATTGTAAAATCGTGATAAAATATTGCCCCTAGAGAGTCATCTTACTGAGCTGTATAAAATCAATCTTAAATAGTCTGCATCCATCTCTTCACAAATAGTTTTATAGTTTTCAAGTTATTTTCAATCCTAAATACTTTATTGATTTTAATAAAGATGCATTTTTTTATGTTTATGTTTTTAATTTATATGTACAATTATTAAAAACAGTACACATAATATGTATACTAGTTTCATATATTATAATATGTTGTTTGATGAACATTAAAGCTCTATTATAGTAATGGAACTTGTTTTTAATAGATATAGTCAAGTTGCCTCAATAAAAAGTCAACTTATCCTAGCCACGGGGCAAGATGACGAAACTAAAAAAATTAAATAGAACTCAATGAACTGATAAACCATTGAATATAAAGTCAAGAATTTTTTCTAAAAGATTCTAAATATTTTATACAACGTGAGTACAAAATCTTCACATTAAATATTTACACACACAAAAAAAAAAAAAATAATAATTGAATTTGAACATCGCCAACTTGCCCGCATACATAAATATGCGGCCATTTATTAGATTTTTGAACATTAATATTAATATTACTTAATTTTTTGATGATTGTCGATCATATAAATAGGTCATTCATAGGGGGGATTGCACCCTCCCACAACGATAATATGACAGTAACTTGAAACACGTATTATGACACATACACCACATATATGTATATAAAATAAATTCTATAAGTAGATTACATTTAATACTTCTCATCTTGTTTGAGATATAGTAGATATATGAAACACTTAAACTTTTCTGTTAACCGACTAATATAAATAGGATATGAATTATTTTTAAATAATTTTTATATTTTATTTGAAGGGTGAATGCTACTTATTTTGAAAAATATTTTTTTTAGAAAAATTGGAGTAGAAAAAGTGTAAAAGTTGTATGAGGTAAATCCATCTATTAAAAAAGTAGTTATGTCGCTAATTTTAAAATTCCAGAATGTCTTATTATTTTGCAAAAAAAAAAAAAATTCATTTTAGAAAGCTATACTTCTTTAAAATGCGATGACTTATTGTCGCATCATCATATTTATGAATGGATGTATGTACCTATATGTGATGACACGCAACTATAAACCGTTAGCCGTAGTAGCAAGGTAAACGTGTGAAGAATGTCAATTATTTTTATTGAAAAACTATTGAAGTAATGAACTTCTTACGTATAGGTACTCGTAGTTGTTTAAATTGGCGCGCATAAAAACAATTTCATACAAAAAAAAAAAAGAATTCACTAGTGGTTATAAAATATATCATCAATGAAAAATTCCCTCAAGTCAATAACAGCTTGTAAGTACCTATACAATGTTGTACAGAGTGTTTAGTGAATGTGTGGGTAAGTCCTCTATGATGGAGTTCTTCTTTACGATACTCGTATTTTATCTAACCTCATTTATTATCATCGTTCATCGCCTAAATCTTAAGTTATTTGCTTTATTTTTAGCCCAATGACTAGGTATCCATAGTATGTTATTTCTAAATTATATATATATATATATATATATATATATTTACTCATTAGGTCAACATAAGATTTTTGTTGAGTGTAATTTCGGGCATTTATATTAGCTAGGAAGTTTAATATAACATTTGTAGTGTTAAAAAAAAAAAGTTAAATAAAAATATTAAATATTAATGTCTAGGTATATAATCATATCAATTAAATTGAAGGCTGCAGCGGTGTTGCCAGGATTTTTAAATGATAGGGGCTAAACACTTTTTTGGCAGATTAGGTAAGAGAGAATTCGAGACTTCCATCACCAAACATATAAATGTATTTCCATCATTTACGTACACATAAACAAGACCTATTAGGTGCATATAGTCCAATTAGCCCCTCTTTGGCTACATTACTAAACGACTGAAATAATTATTGAAGAATATTTTAGTTTCTATAATACATGTATCATTAAAAATTATTTTTGAATGTGTAGACTACCTATTTTCGATATTTTTTATTAATCTTAAACTTTAAGCGTACATGTAATAATTATCACATTTTTTTTTTTGCTTTATGGGCCATTAAGGCCTTTTGCAGCTTCTACTAAACCTTTACACTTGTCACGATCAATGGCAGTCTCGAAACTTGCTGCTTCGTCCACCATTCTTATATCTGCATTTAATCTATCCCGCCAACGCTGACGAGGTCTTCCCCTGGGACGCTTGCTGGTAAGGTTATTAATCAGTACTTTTTTGGATTTACTTGTTGTGAATCTTCTAAATAATTATCACATGATACATAAAATAAAATAATTCCTAAAAGTTTTATATTAATTAATATAACAATGCGTATTTTATCCTATCGTATTCTTAGAATGAAATAAAAACTAGTTTTGTTAATTTTTTATAACTTTTATAAAATTAGTTTGTTAGTAATAAATCATATTTTTTAAGATGATTTTCTAACTAATTTAACCATTTAAATTAATATCGTAATAACTATAATACTTATGTAGTATATAGTGTTAGTCTATATTTTAGATTCTGTTCAAAATAAACGGATTATAGGCGGAGTTAATAAATATATATTTTTGGGTATAGGAAATTACTAAAGTATTTATTGTCATAAAGTGGGGTTCGAAAAGCTGTATGTACGCATATATTTTACGCAATACATATGTCATGATCGACCGTAAGTTTTATATTGGCTATATATTGAGTATGACCAATAAGAAAATATCTACTTGTAATAAAATTAAAAAAAGAATATAACTAAAAAAAATGTTAAATTTACCATAAAGTCATAATACGATGAACTTTTTTTTGGCTATTTATTAAATACTTTGAATGTTAAACGGAGTACCTTTGACGGAATGAAGTTTTAATTACACTAATTACACTTCAATTATCACCTAAATTTATTATTAATTAAAATAAAATATTTTGTTAAATTCATTCTTGTATATATTTTTGATCTTTTGAATAAATCCTTGTGCCTCTGGATAAAGAATACTCGGACACTTGGTGGTCGGCTTCACATGCAGCGAGTGTAATTTTCTGAACGTTACAATAGGTTAAGTTAAGATTTTTTTTGTCGCACATTTAGTTTACGTATTTTGAATATAGTTATAATAATGACATGTTTAAATTAAATTTTTTTAAATGTTCTTACTGTAAATCTCAATTTGATTTAAAATGTATGTTTATACATTTATTTTTAATATAGGTATCTAAAACAAATATTTTTCTTTATCTCAGAGAGATGGCTGTAATGAAATTAAATAATGTTATTACTAACTAACTATTAGTAGTTTTCATAAATAATCTTTCGGTACCTCTTTAATATTTTTTGACTAAAATGTTACAGAATTAAAAAAAAAAGTGTAAGACATTTTAATATTGTAATTTATAATTAAATATTGGTACAAGTACTAACAGTAAAAATATTTATAAAATGTATAATGTAAACATATATTATGTCATATTGGTATTTATAACATTTTTTAAGGTTATCATTTAAACGTAGTATGTACCTTATTATAATAATAAGAATGGTTGATTAATTTATATCTTGTATCTAGATATTTGTGTCTGTACATTTTGTTTGTGTAAAAAAAATAATTCAATTTTAAATTTGCTCATGTAATGTTCGTAATAACATATTTCATAAAACAAACTTTAAAAACGCAGAGACTTATTTTATGGTAAATTAGACTAAATTATTTGTTCACTACAACATAAGCTTGTGTTCTTAAGTGCCAGTCGAATAAATGTTTTCTTCAGCCGGCTTCATTTATTCGCTATACATTTTTAATTATGTGACGATATTTTCGAAAATTTAATATTTTTTAAAAATAATACGAAATTTTTAAAATAATTCAATTTGTATTTTATATATTTTATATATTATTTCTATACATTTTATTATTATTTAATTTTTAAAAAAGATAATAAACTGTGCTTTTTACTACATCCCATAGTAAATATTCGTATGTTTTAATTTCATTGAAAATAAACAATATTGAAATACAATGAATTTTAATACTTTTACCTACTTTAGTCGTAATTTATAAATTTAAAATGTATGCACATATTTATAACATATTTAAATGTAAAATTACAATGATATTATAGTAACTTCTACTTTGACATCTGGATTTATTAAAAATAAAATATTCATGTAATAATCCAAATAAAATACAAGCCTGGATAATGGCGTTCTTGTCTATATGTGTACAGCAATGCTGCACTACAAAATACAACTGTAAACTAGACAGCAATAATTACAATAATTAACACAAAAAATAAATTGTATTGCTTGTTTTTCTCGATTAATGACAAAAATCAATCGCACCTAAATGTGTCCAATGTGGTGTACCATGTTAAATTATCGTATAGTATATCGAAACATAATTAATTATTACGCACGTTTCGTACACATTTCGCCGCATGTTCTAAATTGAAAATTTCTTGAGTTCCGCAAATCAACTTACCATGGTTATAGTGTAGTGCTGATATATAGCATATATTTATTTATATTGTAGCCTGTAGCAAGGACATTTTAAAATTACATTTATCTTTTTATTTTATCCTAATGAAAAGTGCAGTTGACTTTATTTGTTCACTGGACTTTCATTTTTATATCGGATTAATTTCAAAACAGTTTTTTGTATGTGTTTGGATTAATTTTCGTAAAATTCCTATTAAATTAGCATGATATATTATTTTAGTTAATCGCTTATACACATAGAGGCGAAATGCCACGACGCCAAGATTATTTTTAGGTAGGGTCAATAGGAGACCAACAGTTATAAGATTGGACCGCAAAAAATGAGATTTAAGAAAAAAAAATAAAGAAAAAAATGAATAAATATGAGCTTATTACTATATTTTAAAATTTTAAATGATTAAAATACTGTTAAGAAACTACATAAAAATAATTCTGTGATCTTCATGTGCATCGATAAACTTGTTTATTATTTCATTAATATCTATTGATTTTGCTTCAAATATTTTGATTGATATCATGCTTAGACTTGTAGGTTAGAGTTAAGTTATGTATTTTATAATTAACTCTTTACGCGTTTCATACATGAAAATGTACGTTCACATATAGCTGATATTACGAGTAGGTAGGTATCGTTATAACAATGGGCTTTAGTTTATATGTTTCTAAAAATGCTATTTCAATTTCCTTAAACGATAGATGAAATAAGAAAACATCTTTAATATTTAAATTGTATTTTGTTTCATAACGTTATATAAATAAGCTTATGTAAAGGAAGTAAAGTTTCTTAGGTATGTTCAAAATCTTAAAAATTCTGAATTAAGTGCACTTATCCCGCTTATTACACCATAATTATTATCAAATATCTTATCTAAATCATTTTTTTTTATCTGTCCAAAATACAATTGAATACTCCAGAGATGAGTGTTCTCATGGGGGAGGGGGATATGGAGATGGATCCTTTTTTTTTTTAGATAAGATGGATTTTCATGACTAACTGATAAGTGATATTTAATATTTTAATGAAAATTGAATAAATAAATATTTTTTTGACTAGTTATAATTTTTCTTGTGAATGTACAATTTATATACAAATAATAGGTTACAGATCACGGTTACAGATATATATGTATTACATAATACCTGTAATATAATATTATATTGATGTAAAATGTAAACAATAAATTAGTCTCACGATACTATTGATTATACAAGGGATAAAATATTTGTGTTTAGCGATTTGTATAGTGTATTGACGAGATACGACTGACGACTGACTTGTATATTTTGTTCAAAATGAAACGAAGTAATTAAAGTATAATACATTTTTTTTAAAAAATTAAAAAATTAATATTATAACTTCATATTTTTCATAATTTGATATCATTCATAGAATAGTCTTAATGGTTTAACATTGTCCGTCTTTAGAGAAATTCCAATTGATGCCAAAGAAGTTCTTAATGATGGCTCAAAAATCAAGAAAACTTGATATTATTTTGTAAATTTAATGTTTTAATTAACAATATAATATTTTTTAATTTTAATTTTCAATAAGTAGTTAATACTATTAGCCATGTTAGCTGTATATAATAGGATTATCATTTATCATATAATATAATACAGAAGTATATTAATCTAAATTACATATAGTGAATATATACCATTATTTTCTGCTCATGAAAAATTATTATAATATTACATCTAAGATCATTTTAGGGTTAAACGCACTAGTAGGACTAGGATTTTTCAGGTAGGGCCATGACATTATCAGTCCCATCCCTGGAACCGCCACTGAATACAAATATGTTTCAAAACTTAAAGCTATACCTAATAATTTAAAGGAAGATGTATTAAATTAACATTACTTGTTAAAAGTTCTACGTCTAGAGTGTGAAGTTTCTCCAATATTAATGTTCCTACTTGCCTATCGATACTACCTATTTGTTAAAGTTTAGGAAATATAATGTTTAAATTCATTTTTTGAAATACCTATATTCTTCTTCTTCTTCATACGGCCCTAAAAACTCTTTAAGAGTTTTCACCGCCATCACTAAATCCCTCCATTTGTCTCTGTCCTGGGCTAACTCTTTCCAATTTTGGACTCCCATTCTGTGCAGGTCCTCTTCCACTCCATCTAACCATCTTTTCTTTGGTCGTCCTAGAGGTCTTTTTTTTTGAAATACCTATATATTTTTCATAAATAGTATTTATTCATACTCCAGTGTTAATTGTTATTAATATCTATTATTGAATTATTACAAATTTTCAAATAATTTTTAAATTTTTATAATTACCTATATAATAATTAAATTAAAAATGAAATAAAAATGAAATTATAAAATTGATAATATATCATAATTTATGCTACTCAAAAAAGTTGAAATTAAAAAGTTAAAAAGCTGACAAGACATTACAAGCTTATAGAAATCGAGTTATTCGAGTACTATTTTATATGCTATATTATAGAATTTAAGTGAAGGTTAGTATTAAATGATATATTGAATCTTTTTTTTATAAATTGTTTTTATAATTCAAATGAAACACATAGTTATTAACACGTATTTTTATGTACTTTTGTATACTTCTTACTTTTGTTAATTCTGTATTTTTTAACATAATGTTAATCATAAACCTTCTTGAAAGATATAAAGAAAATAATTGTCACTTTTCATAAAAATAATTGAAGGCAAGTTATTTCATATTTTAAAATTTAAACCATTTATTAACCAGACCAAGTATTTCGGTTTTTTAACATCATATAAAATTGATTATGGTTAGTTTTAAATTAAGTTGTCCAGCCATAAAATACAAAATTATTTATTTAACTGAGTGTTATGTATAATGAATTTCAATGATACTTAAATTTAGAAATTTCTTAAAATTACATTTTTCTAGAGTATTTTGAATATTAAATCAATATTTTATTTAATGTACATTAAGTAGACTCATGAAATATTTTATCAGTTGAATTTGTTTTTTCAAATACAATAAAATAATATTATAAATATATTATCACAATTTTATTTAAATTTGACTCTTACATAATACTTGAACTTTCAAAATTTTAAATAGCATGAGATATTTTAAGCAAAAATTAGATCACTTCAGTGAGTAATTTACTTTTTAATTGTGTTTAGGGATCAAGGAAACAATTTATAAGTTATTACTATATATTATATGATAAAATAATTTTATTATAAATTAATGGTATAAAAAAATATTTACCTTACAATTTATTTTTATTTAAAACAGCTTTTACTATTTTTTTTATAGAATACATGAAAATGAAGTTATCTGGTTGTTGCATTGGATTCTTCAATTCTAATAGAAAATTAATTTGGGATTGCATTATAGTTGACATATTTTTTTAAAACCAAGTTAGTAATTTTAATATGGGATTTTCCAAGAAAAGCTTTTTAATGTTGTACGGTTATTGTGAAAAGTTTCAAAAAATGATAAAAAAATTAAAACTTTTATACTTTTCATAGTTAATACCAGTTTAAAATCTTATATTTACCCTTAGAAAATTACTTTTAAATTTGCATCTCATATAAAATATAATAAAACATTCTTTTAATCATATACATTATAAATTTTCATATCAGTTAAGAAACTGTGAAAACGCACGGTTTTTTCTTAAGATAGGATTTGGGAATTAAACTTTCGGATGATAGTTATGGATTCAGTTATGGGTTATGAGATTTTTGAAGGAAAAACATGCTGACGTTAATCAACAAGTGTATCCAGTATCGTTTAAATTAGTTATTGAATTTCCAAGTTTACAAAATTCAAAATCTATTTTCAGCATGATTCTAAGTGATTTTACTACGACTATAGTGTACGTCAAAATATCATTATCTTTTGAATCACAAACCAATATAAATACTTAAATTTACTATTTTAATTTAATTTAAAAATATCCTTGAAAATGTAATACAACTAGAATCAAGTAAAATTAGGTTATGCGTGATTAAATTTGATGTTACTCAATAAAACGCTGTTGTATAAAAATAACATTTTATTTACATCAAAAATAAAAAAAAAAATTCATAACCACAGTGATAAAATTTAAGAAAGTATACATTAATGTGATATTAATGATATTAGCTAACTTCATCTGTATTTAGTTTTTAATGCCACCACGGAAGAAAAGTATTTTTCGCGTAATAAAAGTGGTGAATGAAATCAATGTTTTTAATACTTCTGTAATAAGACTTCTGTATTAATTTCATTGAGCGAGTCAAAATAAATTTTAATTTTGAGATGAAATTTGTAGTTGTTATGTTCTATTAGCTAATAATTCTAAGGGTTTATGAACATTAAAGGTAATTTGGCTATTGCAACTATATTTTCATTAAAAGGATTTAGAATCTATCTATTCGAGAAATCATGGGTGTCATTTAAGAAATATTCCAGTAATTGAATTTTCATTCTCTTAAATATATTATAATGATGTTCAAAACATGATAAAGAAAAAGACTTTTCGAGTATACATTTTTATCAATATAATTTGAAGTTAAATCGAATGTAAAAAAATTTCGTTTTTCGAGACCAGTGGTCTAGATAAAGATTACATAGTTTTTTGATAAATGCATCAACTTTGTTTGCCATTAGTAGAATATACTTTTCATGACATTGTAAATTTATATTAAAGTAATTTAAATGTGAATACATAACACTCAAGTAAGTTAAGAATATTAGCGATTTGTTATCTTGAAAAATACAGTAAAATGAAGTATTTCGATCTTTAAAAAGAATGTTTCTGAGATTATTTTTTATCTATTTTGGGGCTGAGACGTTAAAAATGTTGAGAAATGCTGGTTTACACGATTATTTATAAATTTACATATATAACTAATTAAATGCATTTTTAATTTTATAATCTATACATTTAATAATTTTATTATTAAATTTCGATGTAAATAAATATTATTATAAAATGTATTTACAATGTTTAATATTATTTTTTTTAATGTATCTAATATAAATAATAACATTTATTGTATTTATTTATTTATTATTTTTTTTTATTGTTTTTTTTTTTTTGTATAAATATATTTGATATTAATATCAAATATATTTATACATATGTGATTTATCATTATTAGATTATTATAATTATATTAATCTGTATTAATCTTGATTGCGTTCAAAATTTGTAATCAAAATTATATCTTTGTTCAAAATATTGGATAAAGTAAATTTTACTTATTTATTTTCAATTAAATACATTCATTTTTAATTTTAACTTTTTTTTTGGTGTATTTAGAATTATTAAATAAATGTAGTAAATTATTGTTTGTTTTAAATATGTATTTATAAATATAAATATAATAATGTTAATGAATAAATGCTGCGAATGATCATATCACGAATAATAAATATAATGTGTTTTTACATTTTATAACGTTTCATAATCGACTTCAATGTTTGCCACAAGTTGGCACATTTAAAATTAATATTTTGAAAACTTTGTGGTATAAATTTGTAATACTTTTGGGTATTTTTTTATTTTAGATTTAAGACTATGTATTTTAAATTATTTGTCGAATTCAACTAAATTAATTTTTCGCTTTTAATTTCCATTTTAACAAATGAAGAATAAAAATATATTAATACACATAAAAAATCGATATATTGTAATTTATTGTTTTATTTTATCTCTTCTACGTATTTTTATAAGAAAAACTCATTGATAACTTTAATAGTTTTATGGATACTTTACTTAAAATTATATTTCATATTCAGTGTGATTATAAAGAAATAGTTTAATATTGCAAAATACATTTAACATTGTTATACTATTTACAGTTATTTTTTTTTCTTGAATCACACATTATATGATTTTATATTTTCTTTGATAATTCAGGTTAAACACTTCTGTTGATATGAGACTCTAATGACTGTTTTTTTATTGAGATAAATATAAATAAAGACACATTTTTTGTTAAAATTAATATAAACAATCAAATATGTTTATACTATTTAAATTTAATGATATTTTTAAAGTTGATTTTCACATTATTCTAATTACATCTCACAAACATATTCAAAATAACTTTAGAAGTCGATTTTTTTTACCTTTATGAAATACCATTTATTGCTTATGAGATAAATAGAATATCTATACTTATTTGATTTGACTACTATTAAGTAAAAATAATGCTTAGATTTGTTATTCATATTTTAGTTACCATAATTTATAATCATCCTGGTAACATTATTTCACAGTTTCACAATACGACTATTTCTATATTCATATATGTTTGTGGAGTATATGAGATTAACCTTTTAAATTATAACTAAAATACGTACGTAAAAAAATATATTAAAATTTTGACATTTAAAAAAAAAGTTTTTAAAACTTTCATGCTGAGCACATTATCCATGAAATGAATGTATTTTACAGAAAACTATAGACTTTATGCAAAAAGTATAAATACTTTTTATACAAATAATTTTCTTACACGAAAAACAATAGTTGTGAATAAACTGATGGTTTTATTTTAGTTATAGTCTGTAACTGTGAAAACAAAATTATATGAAGCTTACAAATGTTGTTATAAAAAAGATCTTGAAGATCAGAAAATTAAAAACAAATCTAACTATTTGCATTTAGTTTTAAATGACAGTAAAAAAAAATGGAAGTTCAGACAGTTTTTCTTTATAAAGTTTGTGTTTCAAAAAATTGTTTAATACATAATCTACTTACGGATAATAACATAAATTATATTTATAATAATATCATAAAATGATAATAAAATTTCAAATAATACCCAATTTTAAAATATGAAAATAAAAATAAAAATATTTAGTTTGAATAGTATCTATTTAACAGATTTTTTTGACGATTATTAACCGTACACGTATTGTTACCTAACTGGGTTATTTGTAATAAGTATATATTTACATATATAGTTGTATGGTTAAACCTATCAATATAACAAAAATTATCTACAAAAATTAATCTACTTAAATTATTTACAGTGTTCGTATTATATCGATAAAATGTTATCGCATTAACAACGTTTTATCACAGACTTAACCATGGATAAAAAAAATCGGCGGATAACGAGGGATTACTGTGTACGTTTTTTTTATTAGTGGAATACAATTTAAAATGGTTTTTTACCCAATTTTATATTTTACTTAAAAATTAACTTTAAAACTTTTGAATTATACTCAAAAATAGTATTTTTTTTACATTTAAAAAATATGACTAATGACTTTAGAATAATTCGTAATTAGTTAGAGTTTTAAGAAATCAAAAACTTACTATATATTCAAGAATATAATTTATCTCAACGGGCTTGGTTTTAATTAAATTTTAGTTTTTTTTATTTCAGGTTTCAAACATAAAATATATTATTTTTAATATAATTAATATTATAATATTAATATATTATAATATTACTATCTATAAGAACATGTTGAATATGCTTTGTTGGATTCATGATGTATCTGATGTTATTACTTAAGATTAATTATTTTTAAATTCTGAACAATGTGAAAAAGTTATTATAAGTTATAAGTTATTATAAGGATTTAAAATGTTTATTTTCACCTACATATTATGTAAGTATTTGAAAGAAATATTATTAATTATATATGATATTATTATTATAGTACGTAATAGTAATAGTAAGTAATGTATTACCATAGTAATTTAAAATCAATTGGGTAATACTTATACTGTTATATATTATAGAATTATTTATAATATTGTATTATAAATAAATTAATATTTTAAATACGGAAATGTAATATAAGCAAAATAATTATTTGGTCTTAATAACGATGAAAAATAAATATTGAGTATAATTGTCATTATACATTTGTATTGAAATATTTTTTATTTATTTTTTTTTAATTGAATTGGAGAACATAACTAACAACGTTCTAATATTCATTCATAAATATTATACATTTTCATAAGCTAGGGGTGGTATTATTTTTATCAACGATGATTATTATAGTATTTAAAATGAGTTGTTTGAAGTATCAAATTATGATTACTAAAAACCAAAAGGTAAAATTGACTCAGAGTGTAGTTTCAGTTTTTTATTTCACTAATCAATATAAAAGTTTTTATTATTTTAATTTTAAAATTTTATGCGGTTGTAACTTAAAAATTATTTTACTTTTTTTGATAATTTCTTTGATTATTTTATTTTTTTAGAAGTAAATACTAAACTGATTTCTGTCCAAATCATTAATTATAAATATAATAGTCAGTAATAATACGTTTAAGGAATATAATAATGAACCATGGTAGGTGTAATAATATACTATCCAGCGCACAATGCACATAATTATAATTTTTAAAAAGATTTTTAAAAAGTGTTGATACCATTATTTATTATATTATATATTATTGTATATTCAATAAAATTTTTATTTCTGAATTTTACTTAATAATATTAATTCTTTAGTTGCAGCTCATAAATAATTTTAAAGACCTCAATTAATGAAAATAATTATTAAGGTTGTGATTTAGACCTTTTAAATTAGTAGTTGAAATTATTTACGACAAAAGAATAATATCAATTGAAAAACAAACGTATTACGAGTAGAATAGATATAGTAACCAGCTTTTTTTTTTTTAAGCGGGCTTAATGGGTTATTGTTAGCTTACTATTTGCAGGCGTTTATGTAAAACAACAACAATAGTTTTGTCGTAATGAAATAGCCGAAAAAATGATAAAAATAGGTTGCAGGAAATAAATGGAAGAAACAATGATAAATTATATTAATAAAATAAATATAACATGATGTGAAGTCTGTCGGAAGGGTTATCGTTGATGGGACGTCGAAGTTGACGAGTGTAGGCGAAGGTTTATCGCCAAGAAACTATCGTTCTGAGGGGGGTAAGTATTCATATTCTCATTATATGTACATGCCATGATAACAGTATATACTTATACATTATATACATATTATATGCACGTTATTTGTATATATTATAAATAGCGGATGGTTTTTCAAGGTATTTTTTTATACAATGCGTTTATTCAGATTCTGTTTTGAGAAATATGAGTAGCGAAGGGTACTCCCCTCGATTACGGGATACTACTGTGTTCATAAAAATTCTTATAATATTTTAAGTCAGTGCATTCTATATAGTTAATAGACACAGAGCTCGTGGTCGGATTTTTATATATCACAATTTTCTAATATGTGTTTTGCGTCAAAATATAAAATATGTATATACAACCGTATACAAGAGGATTGAAAACTTTAAGTTTAATTAACAAGTCGGTATAAAATTACATTTTTCACAATTTCAGTAGTATTTTGAGCAGTCAGAACACAAGAGAAGATTTAGGTATATGCGTGATGGGGTGAATATGTTAACAAAAAAAAAAAAATAAAAACCATTCCGTACACACATTAATTGGAATACGGTTAAGTTTTAAAAGTGTACCGAAGTGTAATGTACGCTGGTCGCACCAGATATATTTCTGTTGCACTCGTGGTGGAATCCATCGGATTATTGATAAATCGCGACGAAACGAAAAAAAAAAACCAAATTATCCTCCGTTTTCGTGGCATCAGTAACGATTTGCGTCATTATTATTATTATTATTAATGTCGTGTTAATGCGGCCACGGAAGTCGTTTAGATCGTTGTCGTGGCCACGTTGTGCGTGACGTATCCATTACACGATGTATACTTACCCTATGGTGAGGGGGGGGGGAGGGGCAGAGCCGGCGCACGGTGCACGCATGACGAGAGAGACACGGCGGCTTATCTGGTTCTTGTTATCACCGGCGTGGCCGTAATACGTGCGGCGCTGTGCACTGGAGCGTTGCGGTGGTCGGTCATCGCGGCCGGCGGGGCGTAGGGGAAAGTTCAGCTAAACGCGCACAGACGCGCGTGCGCGCGCGCGCTTGTACTATCGCGGTCGGGGTTTCCGAGGGATTTTTCGACGTGGACGGGGACGGTGTGTCGTTGTCTGTGCGTGTACACCGCACGTTATCACCGCTACATGCGGACGAACGGTTTTGGGTCGTGCGCGTATCATACACAATGTGCATTATGCGTACACGTACGTTATTACTGTACGCGGACGGTATACTCTTACACGCGCACACGTCCGCACGAGCGCGCCCGCGCCCTTTTCCTTACCCTTAGCCGCGGCGGGGGCAGCACGATAGGGCGCGAGTCAGCTGATCGACGTGCGCGCGCGGCCGTACACGCCGAACACCGTTCGTGTACGACTCGAACCGTACTACCAACTTTGCGGCGCGGCGGCCGATAAACTTTTTTTCATGCCCGTCAGTGGCGATGCCGCAGCCGTTCGGAGCTTTATTATCGCCGCCGCCGCCGCCGCCGTTACGGCGCATCCGTATCGCTGATTCCGCCGTCGCGTGTCGCCGACCGCGTTCGTCGCCCAATAGCAGCAGCACCGACAACAACAACAACAACAACAACAACGCGGCGTCCGCCTCTGCCGACCCTTATCGCTACCGCTGGCTCCGGTGCGCTCGCAGTGGTCACTCGCACCGCCAAGCGCACGTTCGCCCCGCACGGCCGTCGCCGTTGCCGCCGTTGTCTTCGTCGTCGTCGTCGTCGTCGTCGTCACCGTCGTCGTCGTCGCCGCCACCGCCGCCACCGCGCCACCGCCGCCACTACCGTCGCAGTCACCGTTTTTCTTTTAATCGAACGGTGGCCGCACCTCGCTACGATCGCAAAGCTATTATCACTGTATTGCCGTCGCTAATATCAAAGTCCTCGTAGGAACACGAGTTTCCTATCACTTACGTCCCCCTTCCCACCACAGCAGCCACTACAGCCGTCACCACCGTCATCGCTGCTGCCGCCGTCGCCGTTGTCATAATCGCTATCGTCTTACAAATACTGGTACTACAATTTTTACTGGTCTCGCTTCGCCGTAAGTACATGCGTGTTGTTTACCCTACCCGGTCGAATGGGGGGGAAAAAAAAACGAAAAAAAATCCTTTTGGATTTAAGAATAAAATATTGAAATCAAAAATGGTTTTATTTGCATCCTTTGGTGCGGCATACAGCCACGGTTAATACTTCATTGTTATCACGGCACGGTTTTGTTCATCCACCGTTATATCACCCCATGGCCGCGCCGCCGACGGAGGATTCGTCTGCAAAACTAATTAGGCCGGTTGCCAATTTCTTTCACAATAGAACTAGGCCACCGTTGCCGTGATCCGTACAATAGTCTCGTCGGACCTTTTCGATAAAAACTCTCCCGAATAGAAAAACCATTCTATTGCCAATACTCCGTTTATAGGTCCTGCACGTCATAAAATCGTATTTATTCCGTCAGTAATAACTTTTATAATTTCGAGTTTCGTTTGAAGAGACCGGAGTAAAACGCGTATTATCATAATTTTGTGTGTCGTTTACTGGCCAACGGAGCGACCGATAGCACGCGTCTATTCGGCACGCATAGAGTTTGAATTACGAACCCAACAGGGAATCCGTATCGTTAAAATTGCACGTTGTGCGTGCAACGTATCGTGGTGAGATGAAGTTGTGCTCGAATTCTTGTGATGATCAAGTCCCCTTTCGTCGCCGTATATTGCGAAACGAGAAAAACAAACCACCTAGTGTGGCGGCCGACTTCTTATAAAATTCTTACACCGAACTCTCGGACTTCTATTATATTACCGTTATTAATGCGGTTATTTACGACAATTCGACCTACACGAGTCTTGACAATCTCATTACGCGTCCCGTTGACTGAGCAAGGATCGCTGAGGTGTAGGAATGTGTGGGACGCGATATAGGAGTCTATATATGTATTGTAGATGCGGGTATGAGGGTGCGGGAAAAAATTGTTTTCAACTGAATTTACGAGAAAGAAAAATCGAGTTTGCACTCGCTGACTGGTGACGCCACCCTCGTACACATGACGTCACGCTGGTATTATATGAACTCGATTTTCTCTCTACCGAATAAAAATCCGTTTTTTCTTTCTTATGGCCATTAAAAACCGGCAATATTGATCAAGTGTCGTATCAAACTTAATTTATATACATTATACAACTTTATATTATATTACATACCGGAGCGACACCACTCGTAAACACACATACAAACACAAACACACACACACACACACATACACACACACACACACACACA
>NW_020272917.1:406103-688061 GCF_003268045.1 Sipha flava
CACACACACACACACACACACACACACACACACACACAATATGTATATATATATATATATATATAGTTATCAGGTTTTCTAACACCAGTTTTGTTACATTCGAGGCACCTATCAAATATACATGAATACGCTTTTACCTCTTTTCAGACGTACATCCGAACAACTCGCACACGGTTATCTCTCCGGAGTGCGGAAGTGAACGGAAATGTCAACGCTCCGCACTACAACTGTTTTATTGCATGCGGCGTGCGTTTACTATGTACGAGATTGATTCGTCGGGTTTCCTGTATTACCTTACCACTTGTGTCGGGTATCAATGAAAATATGTCCACTTCTCACAGTCACATACGCGCACACACACATACACATGTACACACTTATGCGTTGTACTGTTTTGTTCACGGTTTCATGCCGACGCAAACCGGCTACCTTCGAATTCAATCGCTGTTCTTACACACGTTGGTTGTAGCATGACTTGATAGTAGGTGTTATATAGAATAGACTTTAAAAACGAAAACTTTGAATGGGAGCACACATATCGAAAAAATTATTCAAATTCAAGAAATTGATTTTACTATTTTTCAAATTCGACGCGTATAGTATACTTAAATGTCGACAACATCTGTCTTGTTTATTCCCGGATGTACTCATATAAAAAAAATATGTATTCTAATTTCCAACAGTGTTTTAATATTAATTATTTTTTCTGCAAAATGAATAATAAAGTTTATATTCTAGAAAAATGCAGGTCTAGGTGAGAGGGTATGGCCTCGCATGGCTCATCCTCGCAAAGATGTCATTGAGTTTTACACTCCAGAATGCTATTGTATTGATGACGAACAATGAGTAATGAATTTAAGTTGACCGTTATCGTCATTGATATCTATATTTAGCTAACCAAACCACTCCCTTGAGCTTATTCCTCGGTGATCTTTTATTCGCAGTCCACGGATATCGAAAAGCAACAAATATCTCTGAATAAGTCAGGAAGAATTGGTATCGTGTAAAGTAGATAGTAACATTGGATAGTAGTAGTTCCTTTGCATCCCAGTACATACGGTTCGTGATCATTGTTTGTATACTGTTTCCGAATTCATAGGTTATGTGTTTTCCTCTCCTTTTTATGCTACCCCATCCAAAGATTTTATTCTGTGTTTTTTTCTAGGTAATGTAAATGATCGCCACAACTCGTGAGCGAATATAATATACTGCTATACATCCGTGTTATACAATTAGAAACATTGTTCAAATTGATGGAATTAGACGACCGTTGATGCGTGCGTATACGTGATGTACAATTATATAATATGTATTTTTTAAACGCAAAAGTATTATGATTATTATTTTTAAATTAAAAAAAAGCATCCAATTGATGTCAGTCGTATATTATGTTGGTCCGTTGTAAAATAAATTACGAGCATATTGAGAAATCTGATGTTTTCATATGGAAATATACCTACGGTCAACTAATAATAAACATGAAAAACAGATACAAATAATGATGCTTTCAAACATTTATTTTTATGATTGATATTTATAATCAATTATAGAAAAGGTTTCTATTATATATGATTTTCATCCGAATAACAAGCTAAACAAATACAATTATAGCAAGAAAAAAAGATGATAAAAAAATAATAATGATGGAGGTAAATTATTTTAATACCGTATACTATAATATATTTTACATAAAAATTTTACATTTAATTTATTAAGAAATCATGAAACCAATTTATAATTATCACATTTATTATAATATAATGGTTTTTAAATATAATTCTAAACCACTAATTAAACATTTAACTCTATAAATGTATTATTTTATTGATATTTTTTGATTTTTAATAATTATACACTTTTATGTACTCGTAAATTCTTGAAATAAAATGTCAATATGGAGTTTGATATAATTAATAATGAAGGTAAAATAATGTGCTGGATGGCTTTGTCGACGTACACAAATTTTTATTTAAGTTAGGTAGAGATATATGTAACTAGTTTTGTTAATATTTAGTATATTTTTCATTTATCAGTGTGTATATTATTTCCGTAGTCATATTGTTTTCTATCCATTTACTGAAAAAATAAAATAAAATTAAACTAATCTTTAATCACTGAATATATATATATATATATTACCGTAAGTAAATTCATAAATCTTAAATAAATCCTTTGACAAATGTAGCTATAGAGTTATTGTTCATGAATAATATTTTGAGAGTCGCAAACATAATATAACTCAGAAATGCATGCATTTGAATTGTGTTCAAAATATACTAACGCTAAATGAAAAAATTAATTAATAATTAAAAATTAGTAATAATGTGGAAATTTGATGTCTATCCCTGAAATGCGTCCTAACATAAATATAATCTATGGTAGCTAAAAAAAACATCATACAAATAATCCTATACAATATTGATAAAATTCCATGTATTCATCATTTAGTTCGTAAACTTAATATATTATAAATATTTCTTTTTTTTCTCCTTACAAATAAATTACAATTTTTATAGTGTAAATATCACTCCATCATAAGTGAATTGAAATAGATATTATTTCTTAAAAAAATAAATTCTTAGCTTTTATTTGAATATTAAATAAGCTTGTTGTATTCAAATCACTATTAATACCAGTATGAAATATCATTTTAAAATTATCTACGTTTTCTCATTTTATTTGAGTAAAAAGTAAGACATATGAATTTTTTTTTTCGAATCACACAACAAATGCATCTTATGCAGTTTTCAATAAAATAATATATTTTTATACATTTTGTTAAGCATTGTAGTATTTTACCGAATATTTGATCAAAACATAAAATATATAAAATTATTAGAAATTTTTTAATACAAACTAAGTTTTTAAAAACATACATGACAATTTGTTATACTTCTACGATATTCTATTTATCCAATAACAATATAGTACATACTATTGATTATGAAATATATTGATTCAAAAAATTGTACAATTTGTAGATTGTTCTTTATTTTATATTCACAATTAATGACTCACGATTGTACCACATAAGTTTTGTGACTGACTATTAGATTTACTGTAATTAATTGTGTAACATCCATCGTATGACTTAGTATTAACTATGAAAGTGAGTAAAAAAAGTTTTAGGATTTAACTTTTCTAATAGTTCTAGTAAACTTCATTTTACGCCAATATAATCTGTAGATAATTAATTTTCTTTAACAATAAATAACATTATATAATTAATCATTTACGTTTCATAGGCTTAACGTTTTATTTAATTTAAACATGTGTATCGACAAATATAAAATTTTTTTAAAAAATAGTGATATTGGTTTAGGTAAACAGAATAAATTAGATAAAAACATTTAAAAACTATTGTGGGAATTAGTAGTATTGAGTGAATTGATAACTAATTTAAACGAGTTTGAAATATGTTTGTTAGAATTTGCGATGTTTGGGTAAATTTGTAAACTATTTGATATTCTTGCGTAATGACAATTTAAAGTTGCAGCTTCTTTATTTAAATTAGATATATATATATATATATTATGATAAAATATTTAATAATGTGTGGACTTTTATAGCTATTAAAAAGAAATTAAAAAAATAATATACATATTTATAAATAATAAAAAATTCATAGTAGATATCTAATGTTAAAAAATAGGACATATATAAATTCAAATTAATTTTTATTGTATTTTTTTTATTATTCACCTTCAAGAATTAGTGTTATACTTAATAAATTATTTAATTATTTCAAATCAAGATTTTAATCTAAGAACAAAAATTTAATTAAAACTAAAAAAAATAATTCATAGGGTTTTTATAACAGAAATTATACTTGAAAATTGTTCAATAATTTAAAATATAATAATGTTTCTGAAAATTATTTAAATTTTTAAAAGTAAATTTTAAAAGATAAATTAATGAATCCTGGAACTTAGTTTTACTACAAGTTATGGGTATATTATAATATCATATACCTATTATAAAAATATTTATGTTATTAATTATTTTTCGTATTATGATTATACGTTATTTAATGTAGGTTGAATTAAAATTTTTAATTGTATAAAAATAATTAGACATCATAAAGCAATTTTAAGTTTGGTTTAATCTTAAAAACTTCGCGTTTTAATACATAATGATAATGATAATATGATTGACAAAAGGGTTTGAATCTTATACCATATAATACCATATAATTGATTAATTTATGGATATTGAAGTACAAAATCAAAAAATGAAGTGTTGCGATAAATATTATATTTTTATGATTATTTTTATTGGAAAATTAATGTATTTATCATTTATATAATACATGAAATCCGAAAATAATTAAATGTATTGATGATTAGTTAAAATTATATTAATATTAGATTTAAAATAAGAGAATATAGACATTCGATAGATAGAGCTTAGCGATTTTGTGTTGAGGTTATTTATCCAGTGAAATATTATTGCACATCTAGGTAGACAATTGAAAGTCATGATGTAACCCTACCCGTTTTATTCATTTCATCTCATTTAAAATTCATTTGATACATGAATAATAGCTAAAATTGAATAGTCACCCTTAAGAAATTGTCGATAGTGAGGTACTGAAAACTTTTCAAAGTATTAATGAAGCACGGATATACAGAAAAATATTTTGTTCGTAAGCAATTACGTGAAATGTGTTGGATTGATGCAATATGTGAAATAAAGGAAATAAAATTTCTATTGAACTAAAAATGTAGAAAATGTAGATAGATATGTATGAATATGGTCGAGATAATACTTTGAAAGGAAACTGGTGGTCAAAAATTACTTAAAGACTATTTAAGATATCGAAATGTAGAAAAGAAAAAATGTATGGTAGATATTTGGAATTGGCGTGAGTAATAAATAAAAGTAAATGTGGGATTTCTCAAAAAAAAAAATGTCGGTCTACGACATCTTAAAAATAAAAATTATAAATTATAGTACAAATGTACTTTGTCGTACGAATACGTATATTTCGTATTCTGTTTGGAAAATTATAACATTTTATGAATATAAAACACATAAATTCCTAAAAATTTAAACATTAAACACGTATTGTAAATATATTAAAAAGAAAGAAGATTTAAATTTTTTAAAAAATTTAAATAAAAAATGAATCAAGCTTTAGTGAATAATTTAAATTATTAAAAATTGTATTCCATGAATAAAATTGATATTTTAAAAAATAAGTTTATTTTTTAATAAGTTATTTATTCATGATATTTTAATTTTTAAAAATGAACTAATTATTATTTATTACATCAAAAAATAATAAATTAAACAAATTGTTTTATTTTATAAAATTTACATATTATTATGATCATCAATTTTTTTATTTATTTTTCCTAGAATTTAAATTCGTAGTATTAGTATAATTTATTTTATAATTATTATATTTGAATAGAATTTTACTCAATTATAAATGTTCAGTATAATTGATATGCTGCAATATTTGTGTGAATTGGGTTGGAATGTTTCACATAAATTGTGCTTAAGAATTCTAAAAGATTTAGTTTGATGAATATTATTATAATTTGTCTTTATGAAAAGAAAAATAATATAGCTTAAAGACATTAAATCAAAATCTTTTTTCATAAGCGACCCTATCACTTACGAATGCAATTATATTATATTGCAACTTAAGAACATTTGAGTATATATTTCGTTGGCATGGAGCCTACTAAAAGTCAGTGGCGTAACTGATCAATACTGCCAACTTATAATAATAGCTAGTACGTCTTTACTTCTTAGTATTTTCTAAGTTTATTAAATGTATTAGACCGACATATATAACGATGAATCACAAGCTTTATTTAGTACAGTTATAAAATATCATATTCATTCATAAAATCTAAATTTATTTTTGTATTTATTTCTTTCGGAATAATTTTATTAGAATCCAGAATCTTTGTTAAACCAGTTTAATTACTAATTATTCAGATGTTTTTCATCTTTATACATGCCCTGAATTAAAAGTCCGTGGACCTTTAATCAAAAGATATTAATTTTCGTTTATTATATCTTATAACAAAGCAAAACTCAAATTGAATTTCACGTGTTCTCTTATGGTCGTAATACTTGATTTATTTGTATAACTTTTTATTAAATCTATAAGAGTAGTTTTAGACATAGTTGTTTTCAAGATAATATGTTTACAAGATAAAAACTTAGTTTTGAATAAATAAATAACACTTTGTGTCTTTTAGTTGAACGCCAACGAGTTATAAATTTGTAATGTTAGAAAAAAATACCCAAGGTTTTTAAATCATAACTGCGAAGACGTATTTTTATGTACCTATTTAAAATTTCATAATTAATATGAATAGGTTTTATCCTAAAGTATTATTATGTTTTATTGTCATAAGATTCTACGTAATTTTAAGTATAGTGTTAAAGTTTATTCGTTCTCAAATGCACCTGTTCAGATTTATTAACCAATTTCAACTCAACGTCATTTTGAAAGTGTAAAACAAACTTTAGTAGTTTAATGATAAGTATTTTTCTTCTTTTTTTCTTCTCCTGGCACTATCTACAACTTAAGTTTGAGAATTGTGAATGTATAACGCTTAAACCCAATAGTTTCGGGTATTTCTAATTTGAAACTAAGACAAACTCATGTCGTATCATAAAACAAATATCATCGACAAAATCGTTTCTTGTATTGGCTTATATAGCGATGGGTATTGTTTCTGCAAACAATACATATTTATGGGTGGTCAGCACGCACAGCCGTTTGCGCCTCGTTTTCAACGGTAGAACATATTATTCTGTTGGTTATTAATTATTTCAGAGTTTAGACATGTTTTTAAATAGACAGGTATATTTTATATTTAATGATTAAATTACTTTTTCTTCGCAAGTGGTTGAAAAAAAAAAAATAAAATTAATCGATTAACCATATTTTAACAGCAAAAAAATTAGTGTTTTTTTTTTTACATGAAAAACGCCTTATAAGGTACATTAATTATTATTATTTATTTATACACATATTTATTTTTTAATCACGTTGAATATAATTTATAACAAATTTTAGTGATATTAATTGTTAGTTAGATACCAGATCAAATAATATTATAGATAATAATATCATAGTTTACACTTCTATAAATTATGTATATAACGTGACTGATTATATTTTATTTTTCTATTTAAGACTTATTTCTATTTTTTTTAACTATAATAAGAATATCTTAGCATATTTTTATTTTCATACATGAAGTACTATTTATGTTGCTAAATTATATTTTAGATTTTGATTCTAATGCAATAGTAGTTTTTTATATTTTAGTGTCTTATAATCTTTTATTTCACACAATTATTATTTACTATAGTTGTTATAAAAAATGTAAAATATATTATTTCAGTCATAATTTACTTAATGTTACAAATAATACAAATATTTTGTATTAAATCAATGTTTATAACTAATTCTTGGAGTTAAATTGTAAAGATGATCATAGAACGTTCCTTCTCGATTGCAATGATTACCGTTTGATATGGCTCTGATCAAACTTTAGCGGAACTAATTGAAAAGTTTATTCATTTTGTAATTTCCATAAACCATAAAACCAGTGATTAATTGTTGATGTAAAATTATTTAAGATGCATTTAACTCATTTCATAGTAATTTATACATAATATTATGTTCTTTTTTTTTAATATCATTGTTATATTTTATTTTTTTGTGCTAGTAGTTTTACAGATAAATTAAAATATCTTAATTGTAATATTTTAAAATTTTTATAAATTTATTTAAGAAGAAAAGCATTATTCATTTTACGAAATTGAGGTAATAGTAAAAGAAAGTTTTCATGTTGTATATAATTAAAAATTATATTGAATGTAGAAATTTCACATAGAATATATTTATATACAAATGTATACTATGTGAAATGCATAGTATAATTATCTGTGTAAACGGTGATAAACATAATAAATTCTCATAATCTTCCACATAAATTAATTGAAAATCAAAAAAATAATTTATTAATTTAAAGAATGTTAAATTGGGTTTGGTCGCGTACATATTATTCATTTTCTTATGTGTTATTTAAATAATATTTTTACCGCTACTACTCTTATTGTTTCCTAAGTAGGGAGAATATTTAAAATTTTGATAATCCGTACAGTTACATTACCTATTCTTCAAATAAATAAATAAAAATAATAATGATTTACGTGGTTTCGCATTAAATTATACGATTACAAATATTTTAAAAGGTATTTTTTTTTTTAGAAATAGACTTAATGTAAGTTAACATAGCTATTTTCCACCAAATTCCAGTCTTGTATTAAATATAATATTCTACTTTTAATCCAAAAATTTATTGATCGAATTAAATCAGTATAGTAAATAGTATATATATATATATATGTATAGAATTATTATTAAATCATCGAAAAAAATGAATAATACCTACTTATAATTTTTTAATTTCAATTTTAATTTAGTATTGTAACAATGAGTGATGATTTATTTATAAGAGTTTAAAAATTAAAAATAGACAGGTTATTTTTCTAAACATAATCATAGTTAATTCACATTTTAATTAACCTTTTTTTATTTCATTTTATATTAATGACTAATATAAGGAATGTTTTATTTATATTCTCTTAGTAGGTTTATCTAATAAATTAATGAATAAATACCGATAGCTTAAAACAAAATGCCTTACCGTAAAATAATCAATTTGTATTCTTATTTTAGTCTTAACAAAGGGTGGATGAAAATAAAACAAATTTTAATACGATAGAGCAAATAATGTTTCATGTTTAATTATATTCGTTTACAGATAGTATTTGATAAATGCTTTACTATATAAATCTGTAATTGAGTTATTTCAAATTTCAAACAACGAAAGTCACAAACATCGTACACAAAACACATCAAAGACCATAAAAGGAGTATGAGCTGGCAACTAATTGACATTGAAAGTTCTAAATTTTGTTTAATCGAACACATCTGCACCTCTACAATTAAATTATTCAATCTATATTATAAAGTAATAATTAAACGTAGCATTTATTGAAAACCTATCGTAATTTATTTTAATTTTTGCTATATTTAGATTAAAAGATATTAAAAAATTAAAATGTTTTTTCGCAATATAATTTCTACTTGATTTTTATCGATAGTAATATATTACAGAAATTTATATATATTAGTATTTTATATTGTTTTTTTTTAAAAAGAGCACAGTAATTGGTGGTTTACTCTACGTTATTTTATTTCTGATAGTACATGTGTTTTTATTCTATTTTTATTGATATAATTTTGTATGAGGTATTTTTTTTTTTTACAATTTAAATTAGTCCATATTTGCAGAATTTTTCGAATACATTTCATGTTTTTGTACATATACAGTAGAAATATAAGGTGTCGTGAAATGCATTTTTGTAATATATATGTATTAAATTGTTTTTTAAAATAAATATTAATATTCCAGTCAAATTATATTTAAATTATCATTAAATAAATTGCTAATATATTAGTTGTATTATATATAAAAAAAAAAAATAAAAAATTATGAGAAACTTTGCGACGCACTGAGAAATCAGTATTATTATAAAATAAATGGTTTTATTATTTCTTGTTGTTTCAATGTTTCTAAGTTGTATTTTCGGTAGAATTTTTTATACCGCTACTCTACACATGGTATAAAAAAACATTCACTTTTTTTTTACTAATTTCATATAATATTTAAATTCATAATATCATGATAATTTGCATAACCACTATGCCACTCAAGCTGAATTATGATATTAATTTTTTTTAAAATATGCAGAGAAAGTAATGTATTATAGCTATTAAAATATGATGTTTAAAAATTAAATTTCAATTTTTTTTAAAAAAGAATAATAAACGTACGTTTATTTAATATAATTTTCTATAAATAATATGTGATATAAAACATAAAACAAGACATTTCAATTTGATTGTTGTTAATTTAATCTTTTAATCTAAACTTTATAATGAATATAGGATTTTCAATATAGCGAAGCATTTTTCAGAGGTTGTAAACTCCTTAAATTTATTTTTTCTTATTTTAGTAAAATAATAATCTTTATGACTACCTATCTGAAAGATAATTTTTTACAATTTAATAAAATTAAATTTAATAGATTTGCGAAATTGATTATATTTGTTTTAGTAACTAAAACTTGTTGATTACTGAAAATTGTATCAAAACGGTAATTTTTATTTTTTCCATTCTAATCGATACTTACTAATAACACGTTCTACGCTATATGTTAAAACGGTTTTATTGTTGGTTTTATTTATTTATTTAATTTTTTTTTTGTTTATTATTTTATGAGAGAAATGCACTGAATTATTTATAATGTAAATTTTATTCAATGTAAAATTATTTAATCTGACAAACATAACTTATTTATTACAAAATAGTGAAAATATAGAAATAATGAAAACATACTTAAAAGAATGTAGATAATCATGTATATTTTTCGGAAAAATAGTAGTTCTATGAGCAGAATGACCAAAATTCAGTTTCGTTTGAAATTAATTAAAATTTTTTTTGTTAGTTTTAAAAGTTATCTTTGAAAATTTGGTAGGTGTATTTAAAATCTAATATTAATTTCAATATTTCAAAATGTATAGACTACGTAAATAGATAAATGGCTATGTAAATAATATGTCTAATGAAAGTATTGGTGTAAATATAAATTTATAAGTTTGTACTTTTCAGATATATTATAAATTGTGTTTTAAGATTTGGGAATATTTTAATATACATATATCCCTTGGTTGCTAAAGCTAATAGGAAACTTAACTTTTGTTTTAGATTTTTGTGGTAAAATATTATTATTAAATTAGTTTTGCTTGAAATTCATTATCTCGATTTAAATATATTTGTATTTAATTATATATTTACTTACCCGCTATATTTGATTGTTTATTAGTGAAATTCACAAGATTATTAAATTTATAAGCATAATTAAATGTTTTAATCTCTTATGTTGGTGTTTTAGTAATTAAATAAAAAAACGATTGTAATTTCTAATTAGTTATTTAGGTTATAGTTTAGAAGAAATATATTCTATGAATATAAATGTATTTATGTATGGGATGTTTGAAAATAAAAAAGTTATTATTGAACTTTAAAAACATTTTTCACGTAACTTATAAAAATATGTAAATATTTATTATTGTAACTATTGTTAACGTGTATTATTGTTTTATAAGTTTCAACTTAATTAAAACAATTGGTTTGAACTACACCAACACAAAAAAGATTATATCGTTACAAAACTACATGATTTGCTTTTACAAATGGTAGTTTTAAGTCTAAATCATTAAATTTTTAATTGTATTCATATTTAAAAGTTAATTAAATGTTTTGAAAATACGTTTTAAACAATTCATTAGGTACTCTGTTGTAACATGAGTATTATATTTACTCCAACACTAGTTTTAAATTAAATATTTCCTGTAGGTCATAGAGTCTTATAATATTAATTTCACTATTATTAATTTCGTTTAAAAATAACAAATTCTAATAATTTTATTGGCTCAGTTGATCATACATTTGTATTACTTTCATTTTTTTAAATATAATTTACTTATATCGTTTTTGTTAGTATACATTATAGTATGATAACAATATTTAAGACATTTTCAAATTTTTTTTTTTAATATTTGTTTATGAAATTTGTAATATAAAATATTTTTATGTGATTTTTTTGATTGAAATTAATAAATAAACAAAGCATTACGTGTAATGGTTAGTCATTGTATTAACCCTTATAAGATAGTTGTGAGTTAAATGTAATGAAAAGTAAAATACTTAAAATTGATCTTGATGCTTGCAGTAAGAGCTTTTAAAAAATTACTTTGTAATTAGAATATAATGCAACTGTGATGAATTTATGAAACAATACAAATTAAAAACTAAAGTATTTATTGCTAATATAATACAATATTTAAATAATATTTGTGGATTTAATATTATGCATACTTATAATTAATAAATTCAATTATAATTATTAAATAAATTATTAATTATGTATTAGGAATAGAAATATTTAGGAATTAATATTTTTTTCTCGTTTATTAAATTATAATTTGTTGACTGAAATTCGTTAAAAAATAAAATTTATTTAGTAAAAATCCATTATTTTTTTTAGTGATTTGTAGATTAATGGGTGTGGTATAAAGTAAATATAAGTTTGATACAATTTTTAAAAAAGGTAATTTAATAGTAATTTATTTACTTATTTTCATAAAATAAAAAGTTATTTTCATGCATGTTTTTTATGTTTATTAGTTATTATTTCATTTTGATTACAATTTATGTGAATAAAACCGTATTGGTTTTGACAAAATAATATTCATGGTATTAATTTACCTTTATAAATAACTATTATAAATGCTCGAAGCTGTGTAGTAATAAATAGCGGTTCTGGCGTTCTATTTTATTTTGAAAGAGTGAATGTTTCGTAATATTATTCCTAGTACCTATTACATTATGTTTACTTATGGACTGCAGTATGGTTAAAAGGCTTTTAGAACTAATTAATGTAACCACTCTATACGTGTTGTGTTAGTTTCGCAATGTATTTTAGTTTCGTTTGAAATCGAAGATACCGCACCCGTAAAACTATGATGGTGATTATTATCATACAAATACCATTGACGTTGCCTGCCATAACGTATATGTATATTATTATGACCTAAATGTGTAAATTTCATCGAAATTACATTTTATTATGAGGACATTATCACTTTAATTGAGTTTTTCGGAGGATCAAATATTTATTTAAATTTAGTACAGTTCGACGTGTGAAAAGTTATCCATAATAATAATGTTTTTCTCGTGGTGGGCAATACATATAATTGAGTGTGGTGGGAACTCTGTTGAATCAATTGGGCTGCATTAATTTCCACACCAAGAATATATTTTAAGACTAAATCATATTGTAACAATTTATTTTTTAGAGTTTGGATATTGTTGTTATAAATTAGTTTTATGTAATTACAAGCTAAATTCTACAAATATTTAGAGTAATTTTGTTTCGCTATATTTTGGGTTTTTTTTCATTTCGTTGATTTTCAACTTATTGTAGTGTAATTATTTTTTTAAAACTTACAAAATTATTTTATGTTTTTATAACGGTCCCATCAATATTCATAATTTAGTCTGAGAATATTTGACGGATAGAGAACGATGAAAGTAACAGATAATTGCGATATTGATTTTATTCCTACGAATCGACTTGTTATGCAAAATATTATATCCCACCGAAAACAATTGGAATTTTTAAAGCAGAACAAGAAGTGTTGCTTAACATTGTAAACACTGTTCGCGATCGATAATTTTATAGTTTACTCCTCGTTTGGTGGTATGCCTAAGTCACGCGTCGCCAACATTTCGATCTTAAATGCAAATTTATTAATGTATCTCATTATCATTTTTATATTTAAATTTAATTTTAATATTCAATTTTTATCATTTACAATATGCACTCTTTAACATAAATAAATATGTGTCGATCACCACAAGTTTAAAGCTTTGAACGTAGTTCACTTGTTTCGAAATGTTACCGATCGCGGACCTATGGCCATAGTGTTTTGTAAGACCTGATGCTATTTTAGACATTTACGTCCATATCACGTGCAATGATCAGATTCTGTTAGTCTTTTACGCGACCGCAATGCCACAATGTAGTATATTATGTACCACGATGGCGTACATGTACCGTCGACGTTTAATTTCGAAGAGCTGATTATTTCGCATATTATAATATACTGCACGTACACAAGCGGTTTAACGGGATTTCCGCTTGAGCAATACCGCGCGAGTACATCCAACGCCGTCGTCGACAAATGTTTTCGATTACGCGACAGCTCGGTGTCGCCCGCTTGTGCGCGTACGTCGTCCATTGAGGTGGCTATTTTTGAAACGGTATAGAGGTCAACAGCAACGGGTATAGGGGTGACGACTGACTGCAGTACAGCAATTATTATTATTATTATTATTATTATCATCAGTTGTGTGCAATGAGGGGAGAGAGGAATAAAGATAGAGAGAGAGAGAGAGAGAGAGAGAGAGAGAGAGAGAGAAAGAGGGATCGGAGAGGTTAGGTGGACCGTGCTCAATGACGAGGCGAAGTTTATTTTCCAATGAAGCAGTTACGTGTGACGAGCATCCAACTTAAATCACAAGCCACAAGTTACAATTGAATTGTATTTGTAGATAAATAAATATTAAAATTGATTGGTTCTAACCAAATAATGTACAGTAATATTTTATGTTACAAGTGTAAATTATGTATTACATTTTTCCGTCATACAACACCATCTACCCACCCCATTTTAGTCACCAAGCAGCTGCTTCAATAAAACCCGTATTGTACCGCCACTGGTCGTGCTCGTATCGAAAAGAAAAACTAATCAGATGCAACAATGTGTATAGAGTGATCGAAATGATATGCTCGACGGACTTGAATACTGTTTTTCGACTCGACCGTTATATGCAGTAGATTACAATAAACAATACCAGAGCGATGACGTAGTTGCAAAGTTTTGCGTAGACCCGCAGATGGTGTTTTTCACGACCGTCGATTCAGTTCGACTGAAAAAAATCACGAAGTAGTAAGTTATACACAATAATGTATAACACGCGACTGTTAAAGGTAGTTTTTTTTGTTCTAAAATACTTACATATTTCAATAAATATATTTTTATCAATACTTTTGTAATTTATAAATATCATTGTTTTCTTACGGGAAAAGCGTTTCATCAATTTTTTGAATACTTTTCTTTTTACTATATCGTGTAATGATTATTTCTTAGGAAATCCACTATCGACCACTCTGTATAGGAACATATTTATTTATACGATGCGTATATGCTTGTGCATGTACACATTCTTGTATTTATATTATAATGACGATGATAATTATAATGGCTATTATTCTTACTATCATTATTATTATTATTACGGTCAGACTTTGTGTGGGAGTGTAATGTATAAGCACGTATGTATATGTGTGTGTGTGTTTACACCTCGTAGTAAAACCTTTTACGTACGTTTACTCCGTGACCCGAACCTACCCGTACACCTGCCTATCGTCCGCGGGCATGCTGCTGTATGACGTCAGCGACGAAAATATTTTACGCCCAGGCCGGAGCATTCAAATTTCTACTTCCACCCCCGACGGCCACCCGTATACGCTTAGGTACATATTATGGTATACGCACAGTCATATTATATAGGGCATGATTGTATTATTTTCAGATGACTTGCGCAGATGTGTAGAAAGATTTTGAATATTAATTTGAACCGAACATATCATATTTACAAGTATAAACCTACCTATCAGTATCAGTGCAACATCCGTGGGCATAATATCAATTTTTATATTCTTCATTGCGAACTTTGGCGAAATTTCGTGTTCATCGCACAAGCCATTGTATGTTGTGTGTACATGACGTCATACTATGCGACGAGCTTGCATGCGCGTTAGTGCGTTCGAAAGATGAATGTTAGAATATACGAAACGAAGTTTTAACGTTGTTAAAAAATAACGATAACAAAACAGTTGAGCTATTTTTTCCTACCTAATTCTATATTATATATATTTATATATAAATAATGTGTACAGAGAAGACGATAAAAAATTGTTAGGGAAAAAGGAAAAATAAAAGTGATAAAATTGATTGATCGATTGGTTAATTTTCGGGCACGCGCGGGGTTACTCGTAGACACGCCGAGGGTATGTAGAGCCTTTACGGTGCACAAATGTAGTAGCAATGTGTGTTGGATGGAAGTTTTATGGGTTCGCCATGAATACATCTTGAAAATGTATGTTTGTATGAGTGCGCGTAAAAAGGAAAATTTCGTTTTACACCGGACAGATATAACCGGGTAGGGGGAGAGGGAAGCGGTGATAGCGGGAAAAAAAAATTATACCAAAACTACGTGGGCACGTACGCGGAAACGATGAACAGGATACAGAAGGGCGATTGACATTGAGGGATATTAAGTAGTGGTCGAGTGTGTGTCGTAGAAGTACAGCGAAAGGGAGCGAGAATGAGAGAGAGATGAAGAGATGGACTAGATAGAATCAAATAAATATAGGTTTATCTCGAGTAATTCGTGCTGCTACCGTGAGTCGTTGCAGCAGAGTTCGTATGAAATACGGTTTATAAAAACAAATAGACGTTGTATCAAACGCGTGTCGTACAAACATTATCGCCGCATACGCCGGAATTCGTGAACGCGTTTGCACAGATGCGCGTCACAATCACGGCTGCCGCGGGACGATCGCCACCAGTTACTAATACCCCTCGCCATGCACACGACACCCATTTCCATCGTTAACGTAAAGTTATATTCATATGCGTCACCGACGCGCATATTGCGTGATATATGTGCATATGTGCACGTTCGTGCGACGTATCGTCACGTTGCTGCGCGTGTTATCATTGGCACACGCGTTTGCTTGTTCTAAGGGATACATTCGAATCAAAAATTAGCACCTCCGGTTCATTTCGAGCCATCGGATATTGTTTTATTAAGGATACGAGATGAGTACTGATCTCATGGATTCGTATAATACTCGAATCGAATGTTGTCCATATTGAAGTTAATTGTGTAATGCGTAATTATATTAATTTAGGCGTTAGATAAAAAAACAATCGTTGGTCGGAAAATGGATCGCATTGTCTCGGTTTTCTTCGGTGTTGTCATTTAGAACAATAGTTTATAAATTAAAATATTCGAAGGGGACGTGTATTGTCTTACGGGCAACCTGGTGGGGAGAGGGAAAAATAGAATAATTTTAGCGCTATAAAGTTGATCACACCGAACTACGTGCGTCTGCGTTCACAACGGATTTTGTAACGCGGAGTCGCGCGCACGGGACGTCACTTGTTGGTTCAGGTGTATGACTCGCCCGCTCTCGGATAAACACTGTTCACGTTGTCGCCGCCCGTGTATCGGTAGCATTTCACGGGCACACGTGTACGGCACAGAACGAGAGTTTTATCAAACGGCAGTGGCGCTGCCGCCACCGTCGTCGCAGTCGCCGAACGATCGATTCGTAAAAATATTCCACTGTACCTCGGGTAAAATATGTACACACTTCTCCTGCTGCTGCTGCTGCTGCTCGGCAGTGCATTGTATAATATCATCTCGTCCGACGTACACCTCTGCAACACTGCGGGTTCATAATACACACGCATATATATGTTAATATATTAACTATGGGGTATATTTTCTGGAGTGCAGCGGTTTTCTGAGTAGGAGAACATTCCGAGGAGGATACGGGCCGTAATCATAGATTTTTTTTTTTTTAAATTCTAAAACCCTGAAAAAACACCGAGCAACTCGACCCTCTCCCGTCTTACGCGTTTTTTCTCGCGATATAGAAATCGAAACAATTATCTATCTTGTTTTACACGTAGAAACAGTTATGAGTGCAATTATTAGCAAAGAGTATATATAATATTATAGTTCTGAATGTGTACATAGATTTGAATGCGTTATACGGTAAATGTATTGTTCTGCGCACATGTATACCTTTACCGCGGGGAACGACGGACGGAGATAAAATATTACATTTTCTCGATAAATATCTTTATGATTCGTTGGGAAAATAAACGATGTGACCCGGTGTAATGCTATCGTAATGAGGTTTATGGTTCCTATCTTCTAGAACCATAACAGGCGCTTTTGCGGCGATGCCGGTATCTGGTGAACATGTCTGAATATTTGAAATTTATTATTACAATACACGACTGTTTAAAAATTAAATATTTGATTTTTTGTTATCCGGTTTAAAGTATAAATTTAGTTCAATCACATGACAAAAGGGGGATGGTCGATGCTTTTATCCTCTTGATAAAATGTTTATAGGAATAGTTGCCCACCGGATAATGCCTATGTTACGGCTTTTCCAATCGTGAAAGATTTGTCCATAAGATGTTTGTTACACCCATGTTGATGTTGTTTCCGGCTTTTACCAAAACTGAACGAATAGGATAACCGATTTTATTTTGTCACATCAGTGATTCGTTTTGAAATCCTTAATGGTCCGTTTTTGATTCGTGCAATTTTTACGAATCGTTTTGGATGTGAAAGATTAAGAGCCACACGGACCACAGATGTTTGAGAACCACTAGTTCGTTGCTTTTCTACTCCATTTTTGTTATTATTATTATGGAATATTTGTGCCGTTCGCCAGTGACCAGTTAGGTAGGATTTTACAATGGGTCGCGTGTCACCGGTTGTTGGTTTTAATTTTCGTTTGTTGCGAAAAAAAATAAAAAGCAAGAAATATTACGGATGTATATGCACACTTATTTGGCATTTTCTTCATTTTTTTTTTTTTGCTCCCCGTCCACCCTTAACAGCCTGTTTATACGCAATTTACATGACACGATATTATATTATGGTTCGTGCTTATTTAAGCACGTATTTAAACATTTATACGTATAAACTTAAGTATACCGATTTCGACGCGCGTATTTTCATGTTGCGCTGACCCTCGCCACCGTCACCGTGAACCCCGAGAATATCTTCATTTTTGCGTGACACGTAAAAAACGTCTATGCAATCGCTGTGTTCAAATTCTGCCCTCATTCCACTTCCCGCCGGAATAAACCCTGCACAAAACCACGCCGCGCACTCGTACGATTCACTCACTAATACGTTTCATTTATACGTATTCGTTTATATGTGTATAATATTATTACACACTCAAACACGTACACACACACACTTTTTGACACATGTAAATATATACATACTGTCAGTCGACATGATAATCGCTGCACGTGTTGTTCTATTACGTTCGATGTACACGTATAATGTGTAGGTATCGAATACGTTTAATATGGTCAACGTCCAAATCTTATCTGACGAAATGCAGACAACGCGCGATGCTGTATTTATAAATTGTGTTGTATCGTGTGTATTGTTCTGCGAAAACATAATTGTTTTACGTGTAGTTTTGGCAAACGTGCACAACGTTGAAAGCTTTCGTCGATCGTGAGGTAGGCCGGCAGACAAGTGTACGCATGCAACTACCCCAACTCCAATTTTTCCACGGATCGTGAAGGTAGGGGTCTTTAGTAACAACGAACGATGATCCCTGTATGCGTCGCATTCATCCCTATTTTGTTTTTAGTCGCCGTTTTTTACGATGTCTGACGTGACTGGGACGTGACATTTGAAAATCGAATAACAATTATCTAATGATATCGAGATCGAGTGTAATGAGACATTTCGGGGTTTCGAGTGCGTTACGGATTTTCCATTCACTAGTTGCGTCTTGGAGAATGGTGTTAAGGATGTTTTTAGGAACTTTGCACTCGAAATTATCCTTTCCCGATTAATTTTGTATGTCGTTCTATATGCCCTTCGTAATTTTTTTCCTCGCTATCATCCATATACTGCACTAAACTTAAAATCCACCAAGTTGATATTGATTTTTATTCATTTTTTAAAATATAGGAAATTACTTTAGTGCGATTATTTATTCATGGTTGCATGCGTGAGTGTACATTTACCGTTTGCGTATAGAATTAAAACTAGGATAAGTTACTTGTTGACTCAAAATAGATTCGACTCAAAATATTATTCGATAAAAAAAATACTTTTATGAATAAAAAATAGGTATATACAATGTTGTTGATAACTTATTTTTTTGTAAGATCTTGGGTGTTATATGATTGATTTTTTTATCAGGAGTTTTTTAGTCATGTTGTGATACGATAAATGTGATTTTCCTAGCGCTCAAGTCCTAAAATTGAACGACGATTTGTTTCCATATGCACGTTTATCAATATATATATATAGCATTGTTTAGTTTTCGTTTACAAATTTTTGTAGAAAAAATGGTTATTTTACTTGGTATATTGTTGTATAAATATTTTTTAACTATAAATATTCATGTTCGGATCTATGTATTATAGTTGAATTATGTAGTATCGTCATATAAATATATATTTTATAGGTATATAATATATTATCATGCATGTACTTTAACATTTGAAATACCTATAGAATACAAATTATGTAATATTATTTGACGTAACTGTGATATACCCATATCATAAACGTTTTTTGTAGGTTACAGCTACGTCATTTGTTATGTTGTGAAGTTTATAAAGTTGTCGTGGTTGACCTAACGTATTATAAATTATAATTATAATCAGTTGATTTTTAATTTTTATAAAAATGTTTATACATAATTTGATTAATACATTTAAAATTAACATTTGATTTATATTTCAATACAGATATAACATCATACAAAAAATTGAAACCTAGTATTTAATAAACCTATGTATTAATTTAACCATTATTATATATTTTTAAAACAAATTTACAAGTGCCTTTTAACTACTTTAATTTTTTGAAAACCTAATTTATTGATTTATTATATAAATATAAATGTATACCTATGTGTACATTTTCATCAAATTATTTAAATTTATACTTAATAGATAACAAATAACTAAAATATATCATAAATGTATCGTAAAAATGATCATTATTTGACGAAAGTTTGAATAACTGTAATATTATGTACTTTAGTATGAATAATAATAATCAATATAGTTAATATCAATATAGTTATTATTATTTATACTGCTAATCATATCATTTTTAAAGGTAAAATTATTGTTTTGTTTTCCTCTCGTATATTAATATCTTATTCATGTGTTTATAATATATAAATATTTATAGACATTAAATATTCAATTTTAAGAGCCGTATTTAACATTTTTGTAAATTGAAAATAAATTTAAAATAGTTGTCAATACAAATAGATTAATTTACAATCATGTCCGTGTTTGATTAACATCTGTCGATTGCGACATAATATGTAACACTCGTCATATAAAATCGATAGTAAATATATTTTCAAGAATTTAGTACAAATCTAGTGCAATTTGATAACCTTTATAGCATTTATTTTGTTATAAATACATAATATTTTAAATTTAATTTAACTACTGCGTCTTTCGTGCAATGGATAAATTGATATATTTGTTTCGTTTAGTATTTGATCGTATGGGTTTTTGTTTGATTTTTGTTTTGAATCGAGTTTATAATATGTGACAAAAAATATTTGTTGATTATTCAATCCATATATATATATAGGTACTAAATATTCATTATAATACTCAGTGTCTTTTAAATATTTAATATTTTGAATGATGATTGAGTAGTCTAAAGGTATATTTTATGAACACGATACAATCATTAATTATAATCCTAAATTTTTATTTTATTAAATATTTATTTCATAAATAAATGTAATAAAAATGTATTTTTTATTTTACGTATAATGCGTTATGAATCACGATTAATTAAGTTAAACTAATTAATCTAAACTGTATTAGTATATAATATTATGAAACATAAAAATTGAATATTCATTTTACTTTTTTTGAAATCTTAAAATTATCTATATCTATAATTTTTAATATTCAACTATTTTTTTTTTAATACTTATAACTAAAATATTGATATATTTTTTTTTACTTTTTTTGAAAACTTTAAGACTACGTATATATATATATATATACATATAATTTACAGTGTGTTATTCTCTCTAATAGTAACCACTAATTATTTCAGTCGGATGACATTAAATTTAAATGGGTTTATTATTTATTTTTAATATAGTCCGTGAATCAAATATTTCGTGCATTAATATTGTTTAAAAAAGTCATATCATACAATATCATTTTATATTTTTATTACAGTACGTTACGATATTTTTGTTATTATTACACCGAAAATCGAACACCATTTCATTCGTATCATTATGATCTTAACCCTTTAAATTATATGACTGTGAAGCTTTTGTAAGGTTGAACCATTTAAATCCAATGGCAATTGACTATTCATAATCTACCTCTAAAAATGACGTTTGAATATTAATTTCTGGCCCAAAGTTCCACAAAAAATTGATAAATTCACTTATTACATTTGGTTAATATGGGATAAAAACATTTTAACGTTAGATTTGTATGAATTTATGGTTTTCATCGAATTAAAATATATCTTGCTATCTTATAACTCATACTTATATTGAATAAAATAATAAAAATAGAAATTTATAATTAAGTGACTATTTTTATTTAATTTAAAGTGAAATATAATTTTCTTATGGCACTAATAACATTTAAAAGTTGAAGTAGTTGTAGATTAAAACTCTTTTATAGATTCAAAAGCTTTGATTTTAAGTTTAAGTTTTATAAGACTGTTTTTCAAAATACAAATTATTACATTTATAAAAACGTTTCGAACAAAAAAATAATATTAATATTAATTTTAAAGTGATTAGTTAGCTTTTTATTTAAACAATTATTTTTTTTATATGATTGTATTTTCAATCTTCTTCTTCTTGCCTTCATAATTCTCCAAGAGTTTTTGCCACCATCACTAAATCACCCTACTTTTCTTGATTCTGTACTATCTCCTTTCAATTCTGTGCTTCAAGGACTTCCAAATTTTTTTCTACGGCCCACTCATCTTTTCCAAGGACGACCCCGTGGCCTTCTTTCCAGCTTCCAATTTAGTACTACCTTGGTTACTGCATCTATATTACGCTGCATAACATGTCCTATCCATTTTATCCTTTGACTCATTAGGAATACATTAATTTTAACCATATTTAATTTTTTTTTTAATTCTTGATTGAACTTCCTGCGCCATTAACCGGTTCTCGGATCTCTAATCAGGCCACATATTCTTATTCATACCTTATTCTCAAAGGTCCTCAGTCTTCGCTATGTTATATTTGTGGTAGTCCATACTTCGCAGCCATAGGTTAGTATCAGGCTTTAATACTGATGTATAGAATCTTATTTTTTTCGTTTAGAGAAGAGTTTAGATTTAAAGAACTTTAATGAAGCAAAAAACTCTCTCTTTGCTTTTGTTATTCTTGACCCTATTTGTTGTCATGTTGTTATCCCTACGCTTAACCCCCAACCTAGAAGACTAGTTAACTCCAGTCAATTAAGACCAGTGTATTAAATTTACATGAAAAAGGTTTAAAGGTTAACTCATAATTGATATTAATAAGCTATACATTATGGCGTATTATAGGTATAATTTATTATTTGAAAATATTTGATATAGATATATTTATATTAGTAAACTCATTAATGTAATTCTTAGTTATCAATTTTTCAACTTAATTGTAACAAAATAATAATCATGAATATATGTAACGATTATGGATTGCACTGTTGAGATATATACTATATTAGATAGTACATGAAAAATATAATATTTTTGATATAATTTAGAAAGAAAATGCATAACTTTGTACTTTGTTTATAATAAATTGTAAAAAATAATTTTTTTTTAGAACAGATGATTAATTTTATTTTATGAATTAAAAAATTATTTTTTTAACACATATTTGAAAAAAGTAAAAAAGTTCTTATTTTGAAGCCGACAGGTCTCTGATGGTTTCAAGTTGATAGTTTTACTTTTAATGTTATCTAACTTTTTTTTTTTCCTTAAAAGTTTTAATGGTTTTTCAAGAATTCAACACTATTCGGTGTATATGGTTGTATTTTTAATGACATAGATTAAATTTGTATTCTTGTAGTTGAAATTATTTTTAAATATTATGTTTTTTACGAATAATAAATAAATACAACTAGTTTTTGTTTTGTTTTTAGGTCCTTGTACATAACCAGAAAACTTCATAGTTGACACAAAAATGTCTCTCCTCAACATTAAAGGTAACGTTTTCAAATATGCGTATTTCATTTCAGTTTAGCCAATTAACCTTTTACCCTTGACTAGTCACTGCGATCAACAATAATCCCTCAACCAGCCTGTGGTTTAACTATCATTTGAAATTCTATCCACCACGTATAAATTAAAATTACAAAATCTTGTTAGTTTTGTTCAGTGATATGTCGTTTTATTATCCACAAGATAATGCATGCTGCTAAAAATTCTTTTCAGTTCTAAACTGTTTCAGATATGTTTTGAAATTGCTATTATTATTATATAATTTTTTTTTTTTTTTTTTTTTTTAGTGAAAATGGCTCGTTACATCGGTGATCAAGGTGAGTATTTAACAAACACTTTTTTCACCTTGACACAATTGTATTATACTATTATTACAACGTCGTTGTAGATTTTTTTTTTAACACAATAAGATTGATGACCTGACAGCTTTAGAAGTTCAGAAATTTAGGCTTGGATGTACGGCCGTTACATGGTTTTTTCGTAACTTTATATTTTATATAATTTACCATCATAACGTAAATTTACTAGTACTAACTTATAACTTTACTGTTCAGTCAAGACTAATATAAACATTGTTACTTTCCTTTTCTTTTCACGCATGCGTGTGTGAATAATGTGAACAATTATTTTAAAATAGTTTAGTCAAGAGAAATATAAATACTATATGCTTTATTAAAATATATTTAATAACAGTTTATTTATTATAAATATAATAATTTTTTTCATCCATAGAAATAATACATTCATATTAAAAAAAATAATTATTGCGGCGTTATGTATAGGCAATTTTACTACTTGAGTGTACTGCATGAACACGTTGCCTATTGTTGTGTTAGAGGAATAAAAATATAAATTCGGTTTGTTTTAGCACCACAATTCAGCACATACGCTACGTTAAAACTCCAAAACGTTAAGTGTACAACTGTCACGGTGAAAGGAGCAAACCCCTGTTGGCAACAGGACTTTTTATTGTAAGATTCATTTTTATTTTTAAACTCTTTATACTTTGTAATTATTTTATAGAAGACGCGAGTTCATCACAATTTATATGCAATGTATATTAATTATATACAATAATAATTATATTTTATGCATGTTTGACGTTTTCCAACGAACATTTCAAGTTATATTAAGTAATATAGTATATATTAAATATATATTCAATAATGATACTTTAAATGAAGTATATAGTTTAAATTCATAGTTCTGCATTTAATATTTTACAATTAAATTTAAATATTACTTCATGTCTTGTTTAATTTATTTTGCAAAAACCAAAAATCCATTAAAAGAGTTTAAATAAAGATATTTAATTTTACTATGATTCAGCCTTGAAATGTTCACACCAGTCGCGTCAATATAACCTTGTGTAACGTTTTATTATATTTTGATTAATAAATGTTATCTAATATATATATATATATATATATATATATATATATATACATATTTAGTGAGACGAATGACGTAAATACGGGTCTGCTGGTGGAAGTATGGCGCAGAGGATTTCTTTTGGACTATGCTATAGGCTATCACATGGTCAGTCTACCGACGGTGCGCTACTCTAATGAGGTAATCGATCATCATAGAAATATCTAGATATGTCAACTATTTGCAAACATTTGGTAAAACCTTTGGGTGTATTTCATTACTGTTTTGAGTATACGTAGGTTATTTAGAACCTAAAAGATAAAGATCAATTGATATTGTAACAGTCATTTTATTGAAGATATGTGTTGTATATGGTTGTTAAGGATTTAGCTTGTGTACACTTAAAATTAAAGTTAAAACGATTAAAAAAAAAAAACTAAACATATTTTATTGAACACAAGTGTGATAGATGGACAAATTTCGTTTAATATAGTTTTATTTCAATATTTAATTATTAAGTCTTAGATAAATATATTTTAATATGTAATTTAGTATTTAGATAAGGGCTTTAGTTATTTTCATTCACATAGCTTGCTTATTAATCCAATTGGTTATTACGGTAGAAATAACAAGCTATCTACGTTGTCACGAACATTGACGTTCATGATAGAGAAAATGACAATTTTTATTGTTAAAGATGTATCATGTAAACTAGTCATATAAAATTGATAAAAACAATAAAATAATGCGCTTAGTTTTAAAGTAATTTAAACATATAAAGTTTCAATATAACTGTAGTTTTTATTTGAATTTTATATAAGTGCTTAATATTTAATAAACAATAATAGTGCCTATCGTTCATTCATCATATTTTTCAATAAAAATATATGTTATAGAAAAAAAATTATTTGACATTACTCTGAAACATCTGATTCACGTTCAACGTCTGTCATGTTTAAAAAATATAATTTTGTTATTTTTCCAATTTATGTACTATAATTATTGATTGTTTTGCATGGTGAATTGAGTTTCAAAAAATTACTTTTAATAATTATATTTTGGCTAAGCAAAATGTTTTGGAAAATTGTAAATATCAATTTAAGTAACTTTATAATTTTAAATTATTTAAATTGATTGGAATAATATTATTCTTATTTAGAATTCTAAATTACAACTATTTAACTAAATTACAAAACTGTACCTATCTCTAAAAGTTTATTTTTAGGTCAATTTTTATTCATAATATTTGAATAATTTGTATAAGTTGTCTTAACATCTTCTATAAATTATACAAATATAAGAGTACCTTCGAGGATTTACTAGTTTCACAAGGATTGTAGTTGAAGGTAGTAAATCTTCTAAAGGTACCCTGTAAATGCATTGGATAGTATATTAAATTAAATTATAATAATATAAAATATTAGATTTATTTATTGATTGTTTAAAATGTACAGGACGGTGAAGGAGATTGGGTATCACTAGATGCTGAACTTGAAATGAGTGATGGTGTAGTGACTGGTACTAGGTGTCCTACCGGACATTACCTGTTGATTGATGCAAGATTTGAATTACCCTTTGGTAAGTTCTTAGTTAGAATATTAATTATTTTTTAAACCGATTCCAATGTTACACTTACTTTTTTAAATAAATCGTAATGTTTTTGAGAGTAAATATTATTCTAAAAAAATCGTCGAGGAATGTTTAAACATTTTGAATCATGTGCAAAATCATGATGGATTTTAAAATTTTAGGCCCTTACGACCCACCGACTGGTTGGAAAGAGATCTTAGGAGAGCTGAATAGTTCCAACACGGCCCCACCAAGCGCCAGTGCATCAGGAGGTATAATAATGAAATATACGAACACTTAAATGTTTCGCACGTCTGTCTGGGCTTTTCTGGAAGCATGGTCCTTCTCTAACACTACACCTTTATTCTAATCGATTAATCTTATGTAAAATCAAGCGGGGTTTGTCATTAGCCATTTATATCAAATAAAATGTTAATTGTATAATAAATTGATATACTTATATAAAAATGTAAGTCAAATCTTATGCATTTGCATTAAAATTAAACTATATACAGAATGAATATTCTTTCCACTTAAATGTGTAAAAATATGTATAGTTAATTTCATTTTCATTATAACATAATCAGAAAGAAGTTTGAAACATTTTATTAAGATAACGTACAATAAAGTTGTTCTTTTAAAATATAAAATAGTGAATCGATAAGTTTAATCTCACGCAATATTATTATATTATTTTAATATTAAATTATATTTCCTCTATAATAAAACTTATTTATTTATGGTATTAATTATTAATTCACAATTATTTAAATGTTAATTAATGGCTATTTTCAATAACATGAAAAAATTCAATATTTTCAATAAATTATAAGCTTTTATAAGCTTAAAATTATTTGATTGTATAATTTTATTGTTAGAACAATTTCAAATTAATTTATGGTTATGTTTATATTAAATGGAGAAAAGAATATACTTATAATATCTTTAAATAATAAAAAAATAGCGTAAAGTATTTTAAAATGTATTATTATATATTCATAAGGTAAATTTCCTAATATATTTATTTTTATAGACTAAAAAAAATAATGATAATAACTTATATTAATTGATTAATCTTGAAATTTATTTTGAATATAATAAATAAATTCCAAAAAAAATATAATACATTTAATTAAATATATAATTTAAATATAAAATAATTTTGACGTATGTACTTATTTAAATACGTAAAATATTTGTAACTTACTATCTTTTTAGTTCAATAAGAATTTTAAAAAAGTATATAAGTGTTTTTGAGCATTTTTTAAATGTTTAGTATTTATTAAATGCATGAAGTAATATATGAATTTTAATTAAATATTCTCAACATTTTATGTAAATATTAAATCATTCAAACTATATAATTTATTATAAATCTGATCCATTTGACAACTTCATGGAAATTAACTACTAACTCTAAAGGTTGATATGGCAATGAAAACCACTCCTTTGATTTTGCACGGAATTAATTTTTTATTCTTTTTGAATTTTTCATTCTTCTCAAACCCCTTTCAGTACTCTTTCTTCTATTAATTTTTTTTTATCATTTTTTGTTTTTTTAATTAATGTGTGTTATTATTAACGTCCAAGATTTGGACCGTTGAATACATTGTAAATATCATGTTGCTAAGACTCACACATGTCAGCAATTATGACATTTTTAACTCACAAAATATTACTGGGGTAATATTGCTTTGAATATTATTATTTGTCTAACCCAGTATAATCTAATATCATTTCTCCCTGCATTTGGACCATAACTAAAACCTCAACCCTTTATTATACTCATATATATCACTGAGACGATTAATGCTTTTTGAACGACGTGCACCTTAAATAAATATCTATATATTGGGTATTCAGAAACTACACCAATATATATATATATATATATAATATAAACACTATTATTATATGTATATAAAACAGTATACTCACATTTTGTAGCTCTGTCGCTTGAATTTTAATCCTCTCAAGTACCTATAGTATAACAACACATCATTTATAAGTATTTTATGCGTTTATTCATGTGTTGCTGTTTTATACATACTATTTAATCTATCTATAATGTTATATATTATACTGACATATTTACCTTATTACCAACCTCTATCTCATTCACGCGGTTTCTTCATTCTTTTATTTTTATTTTTTCTAACCTATATTCAGTGCATACATATTATACCTATTTTTAACGCTTTTACACATTTATAAGAACACACACATATACATGCATATATGTACATAAGTAATATATATATATATATATATATATATATATATATAGAATTATTTATACACTAATACTTATTAATGGTACATTGGGCGTCGCTGGAGCTGGATCAAAAACGTTTGTTAATCTAGCGCGTACGTCTTTGGATACACTCGAAATTATATTGTTTATGTACATGTACACCCGGCCGTGGGATGTAACAGAGAATTGCAAAAGGCTCACGTGACTTTTCACAAAAAAAAAAAACCTACATGTAAATTTATCAAATTGCTTATTCTAAATGGCTTCTTGTTTCATGGATTTTATTTTATTGTCCTTAGCACGTCATCTAATTATAATAATAATGTTACGGTACCCCTATAGTTTGTTGAATACAATGCCATAAAATATATAGTTTAATATCGTGTACTCCGTAAATGTTTTTAGCCAAAATTCGAAACGGTTAAACTTTCTATTTTGGCTAATCTTCAATTATTAATATTCGATATATCTCAAAATTATGTATTATACTTTATTTTATAAAAAGTAATATTTTAATTTTGTTCTTAGACACATTTTTGAGTTGCAATCATGAGTATTATTTCAAATTTTCATGGCACTAGTTAAAAAATAATGTTTTTAATTTGAAATCGAGGTGAATAATATCAATCAATATTTAATTATTTATCAGTTATTGTAACTAATATAATCTTATTGTAATCTTATAATCTATTGTAACTTATATAATCTTAAAAGCTTTATTACTTTGATTTTTCTAAATTTATTCGAAATATTATTGGTTTTACGACCAATATTAGTACATATATGACGAGTGATTGTGTCAATACTGTTAATTTTTAATACAATTTTTGTAATATTTCTTTTACCTACTCTCTAAATTATTAAATGTTTCCCTTGTTTCACTATCATGATTTAATATTATTTGGGATTAAATAAATACAATCAATCATTTATAAATATCGTTATAGATGCAAAAAGTAAGTTTCGTAGAACATTAATTCGTCTTAATTATCAGATATATTTTTGTTTATTCTATAAAATGGTGTGCTGAAACTTATATTTTGTGCCTAGGTTGGCAAATAATCTCACTGCCCGAAATATATAGTGAAATGGGAAAACCATCTTAGTTTTAAATTTTGAGTGAAGCTAGGATGTATAGTCATTTATATAAATATATAAATCATTTACTTTCCATTTTTGAACATGTTGTCTAAAGGCTAGGCATTATTCTGACTTATTTCACTGGTTTAATGCATTATCGAATTAAGTTATAAGTATTAAAATTATAAATCTGAATCAATTCTTATGACGTGAAAATTGTAAAGTCTTCAGTCATGTTTCATAATTATAATATTATGATGATTGCAGTAATTATGGATAATATTTATTTTATGTGAACTGTGAGTTTATGTTAAAATGTTGGCTTAATATATTTTTTAAAATAAAAATATACTTAAAATATAATTGTTCACTATAAATCTTTGTAACATATTTGTAAAAATTTAGATATTTAAGCGCATAAGATATTTTTACTAGATTATTTAATATTTATTTTCGTATTTAGATATTTTTCCTTTAAGTAGCTTACGTATTAAATTAATTAATTAATTGGGCAAGATCACAACAATTATTTCTTAGTATTTTTTGATTTATCAAAATGTTACCCATTATTCCTTTATTACGATTTACTAATAATAAAATATAAACCATGATTTGTGAAAATCATTTTTTCAATTCGCTAGAATCACTCGATTAATAAGGTTATACCTGTTTTTGTCAATTCGTAATAGTGCTATGACCTATTAAGTTGACAGGGAAGCAAACTCGAAAGGTTTTGGATGTAGATCCTTTGTCTACCTTTTTTTTATTATATGCGTTTATAAGTTTTGACAAAGTTGATTGGAAACCTTATCAATAACCAATTTTAATGAATATTAGTTGTGACAGTTTGTGTTCTGGATTTGGGAACGGAAAAAAAAAAGATAAAAAGTTTTCTAATACGTTGTCCTTCACGGGCAATTGCTAAAAGCTTGGGTTATCAGATAAAACTATATTTATATATAATAATATGTCAAGTTTTATTATGTGTAGACAATGACGAAATCTGTGATATTGTGGATTATCAAAAAAAATTAGAAATCCTGAACACTTTTGAGCAGGATTCCAGATTCGAAGATGTCTCAGCACAATTTCAGCCTTATGGGCAGTGTAAGTGATAATATCAAGTTATTATTATATTAACAACTGTAAAAAATACACAGTTTATGATATTTCAGCTGCTGGAAATTCAGAAGATAGCGATTATACAAGTGATTTTAACTATCCAATATGTCAACAACAAGCCAATTCCTCAGCCTCACAATTTAGAAACCTTGCCGACCAACTAGAAATGAGCCCTTGCAGTAGTCCAGAACATCCAAATACAAGTAATAATTTTATTTTATTTCATTCATTTTTTCTTTTTCTTCTTTTTTTTGTCTAAATGTAATAATTTGATGATCATAAATAGTATGATTGAAGGAACATTAGAAAACACAGGAAATTATTAAATGAGATGAAATGTAAAAAGTTTATCATTTTTTCTTACGTGATATTTTTCTTTGAATTTTTTTACTATCTATTTTATTTTTTCAAGATAATGTTTTTCAAAAGACTTCAGTAAATAATTGTGTACAATTTAAACTTTAAACAAAATATATTACTGTTATCAGTAAACGTCCGGTTTCTCATATTTATTCGTAGTATATTTAAATTTTATTATAGTTACTAACTAGTTTTACAAATTATGAAAGTATTCTATTTAAATTTCTTCTAGAGAAAATATAATTATCTTGAGTTCATGGATTATTCGTTAAATTATTAACTCAAACTTTCCGTATATACTTATAAATATGTTTATAAATTATATACTACAAATCTCTGTATTATCATGCACATGTAATATTTAAATGAATTTCACTTTAGTTTATTTAATAATTATTACTTTGATTAATTATTTAGAAGCTATAGAATTAATTATATTTATCAATTATCAAATATAAAATAATGATTAATTGTTTAATATAAAATAATTGTTTTGGTTTAATGTTTTAACCAATGAGTTATTACAAATATTTTACTGTAACAAATCTCATATTATTAATACTGTTATTAACGTTGTTTTTTTAATATTAGTGATATTATTTTATAATAACCAATATATTTAAAATAATTATTAAACTAAGAAATTAAAATAATTTATAGTTAAACGTTTTTTTTTTTTTTTTTTGTAATTTTTGAATGCTCAATAGGAAGTCAAAATTTATTTGGTTCTCAAAGGTTTGAAGAAAGAAGGGTTCCAGAAGATGATTTGTATTATAATAGTAGACCAAATAATTATAAAGATCATAAAAGGTAGTAAAGTGAATCACCAAATGTTATCATTAAACATGTCGCTAAAATAACTACAATAATGCACAGGCGAAAAAACAACTACAAAGTTGGAACTAGTGAATGGTATGACGAAGGATCTTCAACCACATTTCATGATCAAGAACGATTTGTAACTTCTTCCAGACATTCTTGTAAAAAGCATGTTTCTAAATATCACCAACGAAAGATAAATAAAAGTACGTTTTACCTACCTAACTTATTTTCAATGTTCATTATTGATTTTTGGTGTTTTAAGATCGGAGGTCAAGTTTGGAGAGACAAACTTCTGTGTATCGGCGAAATTACTTTGATCAATATTATGATAATGGGGACCAATTCGAACCTTATGACAATAAGCAGTAAGTTTTAAATTACTTTATTTTTGGTTCAATACACAAATAATTATTTTATTACAAACTATTCATACATTCACATGCACACGCATCACCAATTACTTTTTCTATAATTTTAAAAATTATTTATAAAAATAATTTTCAAAATATAATTTTTAATATTTATCTTTTGTACAAAAAAAATGTAACGTTTTTATATCTATGTACAAAAAAAAAGTAGAAAAATGTGTATATCTTATTAAATTTTAATGCGATATTGAACTGTAAAAGCTATAAGGTTTTTACGTTACAGTTAAATATAACTCTTTTTTTTTTTTAATTTGCCTTAGTTCGCATATTACAGCAAAAGAATATAACTCTTAATTATATGAAATGTTTGATTATTATTATTATCTTATATTTTAACTTAAAATTGTATATGATTTATTGAATTAAAAACATTTGTATTTTAATTAATTATTGTTTTACCTAAAAAGTTAAATTATAAGATAAAATAACAGACATTTTAATTATTAGATTAAAATTTTTCTTGAATCCAATTAATACTGTTGGTAATTTTTATTTGCACGTTAGATTTTGCAACTCGAGTGATATTCTGTATATTTTTTATTGAAATTAACTAATATTTTTTATCGCACAGTACAAAATAGTTAAATTACAATGAATCTTAAATTGAACGTATTTGGTGTTTAGTTTTTCATCACATTTATTTTGTATTTTTTAGAAATTGTGAACAAGTGATACCATATGGGTCAGGCAAATACTATAACAATGAACCTAGTGAAGAAATCTATAATTATGATAACAGGTTAAACTCATTTAATTTTATAGTTTGTAAAATGGTGTGAATTTTGAAAAAAATGGTTTGTGCATTTAGTTATAGTTATGCAGACCAAAAAGAAGAAGATAGTCAATGGGACGGTGGGGGTGTTGGAGAATACTACTATTCGCCTGGGTCGAGTAGTGACACTCAACAGCTAAAAACCACTTATCCCGTGCAGCAAGAAGTTGACGAAGAAAACGAAGAGGTAGAAAAATCAATAAATATATTATTGGAAACTGGCAAACTTCTATTTTTTACTTATTTACTAAAAAAGCAATAGCATATTGACTATGTTTATTTACTTGGTGATTACTGTTTGTTTTTGAGGTAGACAATATAAGTAAGATGTGAAGTTTTTTTTTGTTGACTTTTGAGTACCTAATAAATAATACACTTTATAAATATATAAAACATACATATATTATATGTATGTTTATAAATACAACGAAACGTTGTTCTTGCTAAAATATCATTCATAAATAATAAGGATTCTACATTTATTTTTAATTATTGTCCTCATATAATTTTTTATAAAATATTTTCTAAATAAGTTTAAGAAATTATTTTTAACCCTGCAAATGGACAACAAATATATTATATTTTCAACATGCATTATATGAATAAAAATTAAATATATAATACTAAGTAATAAATATACATAATATTATTATATTAATTACTCAGTAAATATATTTTTGATTTTTTTTATAATAAACTCAATTCATTTTAATTAATATAATAATATATAATATAATTTCTGTTACTTAAATCTACATAAAAAACATTTTCTTAATTTTAAATGATATACTTTCCTTTATTTAATTAAATGGATGCTTTGTTTCTTTGGATTCGAATAAGAATTAAAGTGTAATTATTTATCTCATCCAAGTGGAAACAATCTATATCATAATTAACCACTATTAATCTCTTATCGACCTTTAAAATAGTGATTTTAGGTAAATTAAAGTAAATATACATTTTCAGTACATAAATTATAAAAATTAAGTTCCTTAAATAATTGAAGCGAAATATTTTAAAATACAAATTAAGTATTTATAATCAACTTTGACTGTTATAAAAAATTATTTATTTATATTACATTTTATTTGTTTTATGAATAAATAAATATGAACAATTATTGAATGTATGATATCAAAGGAGATATATGTCCACTTTCTTATAAAAGGGGACACATAAATTGTTTTATGTTTATAATAAAACAGTTTATAATTTTGTACCTAATAAAAAGTCTTATTTATACTCATTAAATCATAATATTTTTTCAATAGATAGAGTAGCTACTCTATCAATTGATAAAATAAAAGTTAATACCAATAAAGTTAATACCAGTAAATGTATTTACTGAAAAATATCTCTGTTTATAATTGTTTTGCAGTGCTTATAATAAAAAGTTATGATAAAAACTTATATTTTTAAATTCATTAAACAACATTTTTTCTTATGCTATTGAAAAATGAATTAAACAAGGAAAAAAAGGGATGTATGAGATTCTTATTTCCTTTTTGTGTTCCACTACAAAATTATTATATGCTACTGCTTAATATAAAATGCATGATATTAAAGATAATTTATATTTTGTAAAACATGTAAGTTAGTATGCAATAAGTTTTTTTTATTACAACATTAAACATTTTGGATTCATTTAAAATATATATGTTCTAGGTATATTTTTCACCAAATCAGAGTTATGAAGATCGCCATTACCACGAAACTCCTTACGAAATATCACCTCCTGTACCGGCTCAACGACATAAACAACTTCCTGAGATACCTACAAAAAAGACTCCTTACATGAAATACTATTCAAATCCATCATATTATAATGATCAGACAACCAGTACCAAAAAAATGTTACCTCAAATACCTCATTCTCGAATCAAACCTTCACCGTCGTTACCACAGACTTATCAGAAAATTCAACGGAAAACTAGCTTCGACCAGAGATCGAACTCATTAGACCATAAAGACGGCGAAGATTATGCATGCAATGAAATGATCAAAGGACAATTTGAAGAGTATAATGACGGCTATTATAACGATAACATAAATTTACAACAAGAAAACTTGCAGTATACGCAAAACAATTCAATTAGTATGGCTAATATGAACAATGATTATGAAAGTCAAAATCTAAATGTGGAGGAAAAAAAAGAAGAAGGTGAGGGTTTCAATCGAAGAGATACATTTATGAAATTTTATCAAAGAACAGTAAAACATTTGGAAAACCCCAGAAGTTTTTTTCAACAACACACTGATTCAGCAGAATCCCATGAGGAACACAAAGAGGTGATCTATACATCTTATTATTAAATCATAACAATATTTTAAAATGTAGGATACCAATGTGTATGGTTAATTTCAATGGCTTTGTTTCATAATTTATTTTAAATATCAATTAGGGTTAGTTCAGTAAAAATATATATAATAAAAATACGCTCACTTTGATTGATAAGAAAAACTTGATTTATAATTAATTAAAATATTTTTTTAAGATATTTAAATTATAAATTTTTAAGTTATATTTCTAAAAAAATACAAGATATCCACTTAATTATTTAAAATCATTAGTTTGTATTCAGAGCTTTTAATAGTATATTTATAAAAAAGGTTGCCTACTTAAAAAAAATGTATGTAAAAATATGATGTTTCATATTTTTTTATAGATGTTTTTGCTACAAATCATATTCATAGTTTATACACATTCTGTTATGATATGTGAAAATTAAACATCATAATATTTTGATTGGTAAAATTAATATACATATATCAATGCGAATTTCTTATAATAATTTTTATTAATATTATCTTAATATTATATTAATCATGAATATTATCTATTAAAGGTATTTGTAATTTCTGCTACTTATACATTATTTAGTACATTTAACCTGACACAAATATTAAAATAAATGAAATTATAGTTAATTTTTAATTGAATATAGTACACAACAGTAAAATAAGTCATTTGTGTATTGTTTACTTATATTTGTAGATGTAATGATGTATTGAAACGAATATTGGTATTTTAATAATTTTGACTAAATATTTGACATTAATGAATTTTAAACTACTCTAATAATCATTAATTGCAATATGATCAGTGTTTTTTCAAAGAGTTTTTAAAATTTTAATTTAAAAAAAGGTAAAAATTATTGTAAAAGAAAACTACTAAAAAATTTAGATATGTCATATTAAAATATAAAAAGACAAAATAATGATAATTTTACTCTCTATTATGAAATATTTATAGTATTTAAAGGTTCGTTAAATTATACGTAATACTATATAAGTTGTCACAATTGGAGACAAAGTATTTTGAATAAACTACATGCAACGTATAAGACAGCTAACCTTATTAAGAGATATTTTATTGACTTTAATTATTTTTAAATGATAATGTGATTTCGATGTAGGCAAATTACTTGATTATTATTTTTAGGGGATTTATATTTTCATACCTATATTTTTTTTCTATTGGTTTATAAAATAATTATAATTATTGTTTTAGTATAATAAAACTTAAAATATTAATAATACTCTTGTTATAGTAAATAAAGAGATATTTTTATAAAATAAAATACACTAGTAAATTTTATATTATTAATTTTAATGTGTCTCCTAACTTCTCTTTAACTTCGTATAATTATATTTTAATAATATTTAAAAATGAAAATAGTTTTTACTATAGTTTTTACTCGTACGTAATTTTGAAAAAATACAGATGATAATCTTGATATTTATTGAATGATATAAATTTGATTTACTATGCAGTAGATATCCTTTGTAAATTAAAGTAAATCATAAAATGTATATAAAGCATTTATGAAATTAGGTAAACTGTAAATTTATTAAAATTAATTTTAATTTTTTTTTTATTAAATTTATGTTTTTCAATTCTAACGTAATATTTCACATGCTTATATTACTTATATGATGAGACTATGATGCGAAGTTTTAATAAATATTTGGAATTTCGTTTTTAATAAAAATTATACCCATTATTATAGTTAGGTGTATTATTATAATATTACTTGTCATAACATTTGAGTTGTATTTTATCAGTTTTTAATGAAAATTGTTGACCGTTTAAATTGAATAATCCAATTTAATTCCAGTTAGAAGAAAATTCTGTATCATTTTAATAAATTAAACTTCAATAATATAAAATTATCTAGACTAATTTATGTCTAGGCCATTTTTTTTTTTGAAATAGCAGTACATTATAGAAAATATGAATTGTTACCTAATTTTTTACTATTACTTAAGTTTTTTTTTTTCATTTATTATTATTACTTTATATTTCACACAAATTAAAATGTTAAATACTTATGTTTAGTTTATACTTTATATAGGCCCAAGTAATTTCTATTTATAGTACCAATAAATATAACCAACTTTGAATTTATTCAAAAAAGCTTTACGTTCTAATTATACTGAATAAATACTAAAATGTTGTAAATAATGATTTATACATTCAAAATGTATGTATTGTTGGAAATATACATATCTCTTGAATTCCAATAAAATTCTTCATTTAACTATTTTTAGAATACTTTAAAAATTTATAATGGTGTACATTCTATAGTAAAAATGTAATAAGTTCAATATTAGTTTAATGCTGCAATTTTTAGCTTCTTAATGTGACACATTTTCTATGGAAAAATGTAACAGTTGTAAAGGTATTTGGGTTAATTTTTTTTAATAAAGTTGTTTAGTAAATTTTTTTTCCATTGCTACTTATGTTTTATATAGATTATGATTAAAAGTACCTATTTAAAAAATTTATTAAATGTTTTTTCTGTATTATTCAAGTATCTATTGCATATAAAATTAATAAAATTATAATTAATATTAATTATAATAATTTAAGTAAAATATTAATGTATTTGTTAATCTTATTTTTGACAGATGAAATTATTAATACTAAATTTTGTTATTTTAGGAATCTTTTGAAACAGCTGTGTCATCTGTTAGTACGTCTAATCGACGATGGATTCAGGACATATCTTCATCAAAAACAAATAGTTATGAACAGTATAAACCTAAAGAAGACACACCATCTTCTGGAGTTCATACTTTCAGGCCACAGCAGTCTACCGAGAGTTATCAAGAAGAATTATTACCTGCCCAGGATCACAATGATGAGCCAGAATCGCCCAGAGTATTACCGGATGTTCCACCTGCTAAAGTTTCTGCTGATATGTATAGTCCTGTAAAGCATTTCTCGCCGTCAATATCACAGCAACAACAGTTACAACAGCAACAACAAGAGCAAATTCAACAACAACTACAACAACAAAAACAGCTACATCAACAGCAGCTACAACAGCAACAGGATAGCATTGAAGAACCCGAGGATGAGGATCAATTGGATCTTCATGAAGATGAAAAAGAATTGTCAATTGATGACACTAGGCCCCCAGAACAAACAGCTCCGGAAGAGAAAAGTAATTTGGCAAGAATGCGATGGCACAAGGCTTATAACAAGATCGTTCATCAGTTAAATGTGAGTACCTTCTATATATATATATATATATATTTTTTTTTTTTTGCTTTTAGAATTATGATGAATATAGTGTGGTAACTATATAATCAGTTTAAATTGAATTGATTTATACGAATAATTAGAGATCATTAAATAACTGATAATTTATCTACACCTTACATTGTATCATGGTAAACGGAAAAAATTTAAATTAAATTGATAAATATATTAATACTTTACAATACGTATGTTACAAAATATTTATAGTATACAAGTGAGCATAAAGTATACAAAAAATCGTTTAAACCAGAGTATTATTATTATATATATATATATATATATAGCAACTATAACTCACACATATTGACTTATAACATTATTTCACTATATTATTTAAAAAATATACATTTTTGTTTGTGAATATTGGTGATCTTTAAACTGCATGTATACAAATACATATGGGCGCCGAATTTTCCAAATTTCATGGGGTGCCCAAAATCCTAAATTAATTAAATTGTACTAAAATAAAAATATACATTACCATACAATTAACTATTAGGTGCTCAAGCAACACAACACCCCAATAGTCGGCGCCCATGCTAATACACATTGTTGTTTTTAAATATCTTAATGAAAAATGATGTCAATTTTTCTGTTGTAGAAATACTTGTATTTTTAAATTTAAACATTTCATTAATATCAACTTAACAAAGAACAAACAAATATTATCATTTTTATTATAAAATATAATAATACAACATTGAAAATCATTAAAGCATATATTTTTGTAGTCATATTGTGTGATGTAATTATTTTAGGTTTTTGAGATAAATATATTTAAATGTCATTCCAACTTAAAAAATATGACTCTAAATTAGTTTGGGACTAGGGATGTTTATCTTACTGTTGTTTTTTATAAGGCCACTATGCTTTTCGTATTTAAATTGTGATTTAAATTTCTTATTATAACAAAATATTAGTTTTATTGATTATTGAAACAAATTTTTTGAATTAAAAAAAAAAAATCATTGAATTACTAAAAATAGTGTGATAATGTTGTAAATTAAAATAATTTATTCTTAAACAGCATGATTATTCGTATCAGGAGTTTGTAATTATTTCATTTGAATAAAAACAAACTATAAAACTATCAAATATACGTGACTTCTATATTATATATTTTATATTATATTTCGTGGAAAGTTTAGTTGTATTTTGAAAATTCAAAACTGGTCATAAATTATGAACATTTTTGTTTTTAATATGTTTTCACAATATCCGTTGTCATTTTTGATATTGCTTGTGTAGAATATTAAACTAGAAAATAAATACAGTATTTACATATTCCAGAAAGTAATTATTGGTAACATTATTACTAACTTATGGTGTTCATCACAAACATTAAACAGTTCGGTAACTCCGGTTTTCCAAGTATAATTTTTATCAATTATTTACTTAGCCAGGAATTATATAATCTGTGTACTCATAGATATTAATTTGGAAACCGATTTTTAGTATTTTCATAAAATAATCATTTTTAACAAGGAAAAATAGATCCATTAATTTGCAACTTATTTTATCATGCAATTGACAATTTCGATAATCTGATTGTAACGACATAAAATGATATACCATTATTATGAATAAAATCATTAAAAATGAGGGTGGTTGTGATATTTTATTATTTATTTACCGTTTATAAAATAATGAAGATTTATATAGATTTTAAAATTGACGGGTAAATTTATAGAATATAAAAAAAAAACGTCAAAGTTTTTTTTTGCACTCCATCAATCCTCGAATCTCTCCGTTTAAACCCTGATTTACTGTACAGAAAAACATTCTAGATTATAAAACATACGACTAACGAGGTAGTTAATTTTTCATATGATAAGTTATATATACATATTTTTTTTCTCCACGACGTTGGAATAAAATCAAATTGATTTTACGTACTTTACGAATAAAATACGTTTTAGCAAACCGTAAGTTATTGGGTATTGATTAATAGCTATTACATAATAATACAATCATATAATTATTTATTAGAATATGTCAATACTTATTAATTGAAAATAATATTTATTTATTTTGAGGTATAGGTATGCAAATATATAATGATAAATTAATATTATTCAATATTTTATTTTACTTTAAGAAAATAATTCTTATTATATGGATAATAATTATTATGTAGCGTTATAACGATTATTAATATTAAAGGTTAAGATAAAAAAAGTCGGATCAAGATTACTGGGACAAAATATTTGTTCTTCGTTTCATAGCTTCTTAGATAGGATACTTCTGAAGAGAATACAAAAAAAATGTAAATTAAACTTTGTGTACGTCACTAGATGCGGTGTATATAGAATATGCTATCGTTACATTATTCTCAATTTAAGTTTGAAGCATTGACGAATAATTGGATTAAAAAACGATTCTTAGTTAAGGTCGAAGTAATAATAATAATGTATAATTAATATAGTTATAGTTTGGTTGCTAAATTTTAGTTTACATTGTACCGACTTCTAAGAAACATTTGTAGTCTTCAGTATCTTTTATAATATAGAAAATGTATTTATCATTACATATCAAGGTATATATTTATGAGTGGGCTGGCATTTTAAAGCATTATAAATAAAAAAAAAGTACAAAATTGTTTTAAAAAAAGCATAAATGAAGCATATTTATTTTTAAAAAAAAGAATGACCAAAAATTAACATGAATTAGTTATAAAACGAATAAAAAAATTGAGAAATTAATTTAAATTTAAAAAATAATTAACTATCATATATTTTGTAAGATTCGCAGTAGTGTAATCGACTTTATTGTCTGACAGAATGTTTTTATATATAGGAAATGAACGTTTTGAAAAAATTCTTCACCAAATACTAACGCTACATTTTTTAAAAATGAATTTTTTTTAACTTTTGGCATTTTTATAAATTACAACACTAAAACTTAAATTTTAAAATGGTCGATATCGATGTTTTAAGAATATTGACCGTAGGTTCTATAGGCTATAAGTACGAGATCGAAACTTGTAGGTCGATAAGCTATTGGCCTATAAGCTATCTGTAGATCGATTATCTATGCGTTTAATAAATTTAATAATCAAGCCTATAATACAAACAGGAATAATAGAATATAACTATTTAGTCTGTAATCCTGGCTTTCACATTTCTTATTAATTAAATTAAATTGTTTATTATTACTTTAGCATAATAATAGAACAATAAACATCTAAAAATTCCTCAGCTGGAATAACTGAGAAAAAACAATAAAAAAAACAAAAATTAATTGATTTATTTGGAATCAGAATGACGTGAAACGGATTTATGTATAAAAATTAGATTTCTATCTCATATATAAAAAAAGAAGCATTTACTTTACAATCTGAGCCCTATTTATGAGGTACTTTTACGCTTCATAATATTATTAACTATACATTATCAAAAGTTTAATGAAAAAATATAATTTTGCAAGTAACAATTAACAACTTTGCTGATTATACAAATAATGGTTAGTTCTATTTAAAAATTAAAACGCTAAAAAAGGTGGTTTATTATTTTGAAATAACACATTTAAAAAAATTAATTATTTTTACTATGCATTATAATTATTAGGAATATCATACTTTCAATTTATAACTAAATTTATAAAAAAATTATTCAAGCCAAGTTTTCTTAATTCAAACATAGATAAAGACTTCAGATTACTCGGATGATTTAAACTTTCCAACATGTATACATAAAAATAATTAAACTAAATGTAATATAAGGCTTGATGATGTATAAACATTTTTTCAACATTTCTTCGGTTTTTGTTATTATAGGAAAATATATAAAGGAAATCCGAAAATAACCCCAGACTATCATTCCCGAGTCTAATTTGCATGTTAATCTTAAGTCTATAAATAATAAAATATAATATTTTGGAATAATTTTATTATTCAAAAATAAAAATTAAAAAAATTAATCAAATAAATAAAATTCCTTGTAAATTTAATATATTCTTTGTTTTATTTTGAATATAAAATAAAAACTTATAATGTTCTTACAATCTAAAATGTTTTCATGTAATATTCTTCGACTATGTTGTTTGTATAAGTTATTATTTTTTCATACAATTTTAGTTTAAAATATTAATCAAAACACGGTCTCTTATATTTTTTTGCATATGAAGATAATGGGTTTATAAAGGAAATGGAAAATATAAGAATATTAGTTCTATTCCTTGAATTATTTATCTTACTTTTAGGTTTTTCACTATATGCTTCACATTTCTAAGTAAATATAATATCATAATATAGTTAATAGATTTTATATATTTATGCTTAAGGCATGAAAAAATACATAAATCATGCCCATCTCTTTTAAAAACTTTTTCACTTGATCGAATTTTTAACTTTTGACAATTTATGAATTTAACTAACTTTCATTGATGAACTCTATCTTAATTTTCAACTGATTAGTATCTTGAAAATACAATATTATGTTGTTTTTTTAAAACTTTACTTTTTTTATCTTTAGTTATATTTAATGGACGTATTCTATTTTTGAGAAATATAATTCGTGTTTCTATCAAAAATTAATGAATCGTTTGATGTAGAGTAAACATTTAAAAAGAGAAAAGTATAATGAGGAGAAAGCTTTATATATTCGATAGTCTTTCTTATGTAAATTTATAATATGATAAACTTAGAATCTTATAAAGTTACATTAATTTTCAAATCTAAAATATTATAAGGTTTAATAACTTGTAGAAGAAGTTTTAACAATACATTGTTTTTAATATTTCCAATTAAATATTATAAAACTAACTAAATATATATATATATATTTTTTTAAGAACAAATTGTAAATTAATATTCAGGTATATTTTTCTAACGTATCAATACTGTATCTATTAAATAATCGATGAAATATCTAAATATAATTCAAACAAAATACAATCATCATGTAATTTGATCCAATGTTACATAATAGGATATAATTTTATTGTGTATAATTCAGTAATTGTTGCTTTTATGGTATTTTAAAAACAATTTTGGCGGATTTCAGTTTTTAATATGTATTTATAATAGTTTATACATTTTAAATTATGTTATACCTAATAAAAATGTTAAAAATTTATTTAATTATAAATATATAACAAATTTTAAATTATTATACATCGTACAGTATTGTTCAGAAAATGTTAGAATTATATTTCTTGGAATGTTATAAATACTATCGATGTACATATTTTTAAATAATGTATTTAAACTCAGAATTGACCAACTATATTGTTTTGTTCATCTTGATACAGAACAATTAGGATAAGTATTCTTATTATTATTTTATATTTGAACAAGAGTATTATAGTTTTTGAAAATCAATGTTTTAGTTTTTAAAAACGAAAAAAAAAAGTAATACGATTATTGGTTAAACGGACTTGCTTTTTAATTTTTTTTGTTTTTTCTTATTTTTATTTAGACATTCTTAATTTGTCAAAGAAATTTAGTTTTTCGATAAGAATATTTTGTATGTTTGATATTTTTGAAGTATACATAGTTGTATTCTGGCCCGACGAGTGGTGGGGGTAATTGGGGCTGTAGCCCAGGGGCCCGAGCTTCATAAAAGACCTGATGCCTGACCAAGTCTATTATGTCTCGGTCATGGTGTAGAGCTATTTATGGATACCAACATGAATCGTACTAATAATCTACCCAAATAATTATAGTGTATGCTGTATAGTTATAACGTGTTTACAATAAAGTGAACACTACAATATTGATCTATGACATAGATAAAGAATATTTTCAAGAAAGATCCATAGGTTATAAATTATTGTTTTCATTTAATCTGTAGAATAACCATGACTGTGATAACATTGTCTTTTTGGTATACACATTTTAAAAAACGACACTGAAAGTCAGTGACAAGTTTATACCTCGCGTGAGGGCCTGGATTAATTTTTCCCTGGGGCCCTTGATTTTTTTTTCAAGGTTGTATTAAGCATATACAACAACATTTTAATATAAATTTTTAATCACTTGTAATTTTATGCAATTTTTAGACATTTTTTTTTATTTTAAAAATTTTTCGAAAAATAATACATTATTTTAAAATTAGGTAATATCTTGAATTTTTAATTGAAAATATAAAATTATCAAAATATTGTCATACACACATATTATTTTCGGAGAACTGATTTTTTTTTCTAACTTAAAATTTCACCTTATACGTATGAGATTTCATCAGGATTTAAAAGTATTTTATAATATTTTTAACGACTTAATATCATTAAAGTGAGCTTGAGTAAAATTGTGTTTAATTTGTGTTGTGATTAATGTTTGAAAATTTCATGAAATTTAAAAAAAAGGAAATATTTCATGAAATATTTCAAATGTCTGAAATATTTCAGTATTTTAATAAATTTTGTTTTTTTTTTAAATAAGTTTTATTTTTATGTATGTAATTGTCATAATTTACTTTTATAATTTTATACTACTGAAACCAATCACTAATAACCATTACCTACTCATTAGTGATGGTTTTTTTTGGTATTATACATTCAAAATAGTATTCAACATTTTTAAATTGATAAATAAACGTACTATGTCGATAAATGTTCGTACACTAATAATTATTATAAAAATTAAAAGATTATATGATAAATATTAAATGTCTATAGGTACACTATTGTCGTCAGACGTCTATTCACCATAATAATAATAATTTTATGATAATAAACCATGCGTATTTTTCTAGTTAGAAACTATATATAAGTTATAAGTTTATAACGTTAAGATTATGATTGCGATAATAAATTATTGACTGTCAACTGTGTAATAAATATTATACTTATATAATATATTTAGTCACAATTCACAATAATAGAACCATCCTTGCATCGTCGTCGACGATAAGCCACTTCTGGGGAAAAAACCAATTTTTGCTATAAACAGCCGAAAACAAGACCCTAATATAGTATAAATAGTATAATATGTCAGCCACGGCACTCATTGCATTAATATTGTTAATATCAATGGATATAACAAAAACTCATGGATTGTACTATTAATAATTGATAAAAAACAATCATTATAATTTGTTTTCAAAAAAAAAAAAAAAATGTTTCACGTTTTTGTGAAATATTTCAACATGTAGTGAAATATTTCAAAATGAAATATTTCAAATGAAATATTTCACATGAAATATTTCATACTTCAAACACTAGTGATGAGAGATACATTGTTGATGTTTTTCATCATAATATTGGTGTCAATATATATTTGTATATACTTGTACGCACTTATAATAATTGTTATTGTTCTTAATGAAAATATCAGACAAATATTTACTGAAAGTATAATTTTTTTTTTATACGAGTATGTTTGTAGAAACAAAAGATTTTAACAAATACTACTTATTTTTATGTATTTATTTATTACTTTTATTTTTTTTTGAAAAAAACAGTTAAATTGCAATTTATAATAATTTATACAATGAAGTAAAATGTGGAAATGTTGTGATGTAGATAAGATTTAATAAAAGGTTAAAGCTGGATGTCACATGAGCTGTGACAATTAGAGAAATTTAATTTATATAATAGCTTATTAAACATAACATAAAATCATAAATACTTAGGCTTAAACACATCTGTAAAAGTTATAAAAAATGTTAATACATGACTACATGATTCGATGAATGGATTGATGTATGTATTCATAATGAAACAGTTTCAGATATTGTATTTAATATATGGTTTTTCAAGTTATATATCTATATATACTCACATTATTGTATAATTTATTGATTCCTTAACTGATATTATAATTCACTGAATAATCAATAGTTTCTAGGAGAATAATAAAGTTTTTTTTATATATATAATAAAAAAACTAAAAAAACTGTGTTGCTGAAAACTTTCTTCAGCATCAGTTAAAATGGATATCTACTCAATCATTTATAATGATAGACCAAGGCAAAAAAAAAAAAATGTACAAAAGTGTGAAAAAATTAAATAAACTTTGACTTGATTACATGTGATTTAAAGGATCACATATTGATTTTAGTTCGTTATAGAGTGTTCATAAAATATATTAACTATAATAATATAATATAACATAAATTTAATTTATTTGTTATTGTTTAAAGCATTAAAATTAATATGACATTTTAATTTTCTGTATTATTTTTTACTTTCTAAGAAGATTTATTAAATTAATCCAGAAATATCATACATATTTTTATCTAAAGTATTATAACTATTTAAATGATTTGCAAATAATTGTTGATTCTATAATAACATATATTTGATAAATATTTAATTTCAATACATAGGCTATAGCGTATTTATAAAACTATAAAACGATTGACAAGATATGCATAGATTTGCTGGTATTTAGACAAAAAAATTACGTACCATTCGGATTAAGGATTATTCGGTTGTTTACAAAATTAATGATTATAGAGTAATTAGAGTTAGTAACGGTTATCATCACCAATAGTGGGTATTATTATAAGGCATTGAACGGCAATTACACGGAACTTTTGTGAGCCAGATCATACAATTTAATATACCCTTTAATAATAACAATAACTTCATAAACGATTAAGGTGAGTGAAGACTAGAGGTTTTTAAGAATACATTTTGTTGAATTTCGTTTTATCGCAATAAAGTTTTTTTGAGAATCATTTACAATTTGGACCTAGCCTTGATAATGAAAGTATTCGTCATCAAATATTTATCAAAGTTGCTCTTATACCCGATAAATACGCTAAATATTTAGCGGATGTATAGACTAGTAATAATTGAACTTTTGCAAGTTTCAAGATTCATCTAGTTATTATTATTAAATCGTCGTCGCCTACATTATATTGTAACCGTTATAAAAAATTTTCAATTCTATATGTATTATTTTAAAGTGTACATATCTTACAAGTGATTTATATTTATTTTATTTAAACACTTTTCTACCCACCGTATATGTATTTACATATGGTATGTGTTCACTTTTCCCTTCTCATCAAATACGGTTAGGTGTTCGTACGTCGTCTAAATGTATATATATATATATATATGTAGCACAGTGCTGACACAACACGCGTACAATTGGGTAGGGCGTCTCGTTGTGATGTTAACGAAAAAAAAAAAGAAGCAAAATCATTATTCACAAGTGTATACCACAATTATACCTATAAACAACGGTCGCGAAATCGTTCGGCCTAGACCGTTCCGGTTATGCCACGTACACATAATTATTATAACATAATGTGTGCATATTATATCCGGGAACCTTGTAGACAATGTTGATAACATTTCTGGCTACATAACAGTAATATCTGTCACGGATCGATTTCGTTGAAATTTTACCAGATGTATTTCATTTGTCAGCAGCGGCATGCGGGCTTGTGTTTAACCATCCGGAAATCATTTCGAGCTATTGACCCGTTCGGGACACCAGGGATCCCCGACACACGCGTTGGTATTTACCGTATGTGTGTGTGTGTGTGTGTGTGTGTGTGTGCGTGCGGGTACGTGTCGGATATGACACTAAACAATTTCTAAGAATATTTTATTAAACTATGCTAAACCGTACCGTTTTTCTGATCGCACTGATACACTTGCTGCAGTCAAAAGACCACGCGCTATGAGATATAATAAATGTGTACTGGCGTACGGACGAGATAATATAGTGTAGAAAAAATATTTCTGTGTATGACTACACCGAGTTCCTCTGTTGTGGTATATCGTTTAAATATCACCGTGCGTTTACCGACTGAGGGAAATGGGTCGTTTGTAACGATAAAAAAACAAACAAACAAAATACGTCGAGGGGGCCGCAGTTTATTGTTCAGCTTACGGCAATTATTATATTGTACAGGGTACCGGTGTACATTGCCGTACGTGCACGGAAACGTTGGTAGGTGCGGGCTAGATGCGCGGTTGACCTTCGTCATTATTACATATCGGTTTTGATCATCCTTGTATTTAAATGCGAGTACAACGATAAAATGTTAATCGCTTGGTATGTATTATTTATATACGATGTATAGGCCGTAAATTATCAGTCGCTTTTCCCTTTGGAATCATTATTCTTTGACAGGTATTCGGCACGGTGACAATGATAAAACATGTATGATTATTAGTAAAAGATGATCCAAAGTGATATAGGACGACCGAACTTAAAATAATAATTATATGAGTCCTACATTGTTATGGTTAATTTTTTTTTTCAGCATGATCCGCGTACAGTATGTTAGGTAATACGTATAGGTACTACATATTACCTCCGACGAAAAGCTTATAGCTTTATACACACGTATTGGACATTATATTGTTATAGTTTCTCGTTGTTTCAATGTCACTGTATGTTTTATGATCAATTTTATATATTACGCTATTAGTTATTTCAAATAACTTATTTGTATTTTATTGGCTGCGATTGTATCGTACTACTTGTGGGATAGAAATATTGAACTTTATTCCGACCATTTAGATTAGAACAAACTGTTGATGGATAATTTATTTTATTCGGTGACGTAAAACTTATCGTTTTAAACGAAAAGACAGTGATGTCAATTAATTTATTTTCCTCAATCTTAATTTAATATGATAATAAAAGCTCTTGACAATTTTCATTACGACTTGTTGATAGTTCTTGCGGTTCCGTAATAACAAACAGGTCGCAGAAAAAAATAAAGTTTTGTTTAAAGAAAATATTGAATGGTTTACAGCTGAAGATATTTTGATTGAATTTTTTAATTACTTTTAAACTCAATATTGGTTTATGAAAACACCAAAAAAAAAAAATTACTTTTTGAGATACAATTTGAATAATTTATTTTCAATCTTAATTTACCAACACATTATTACACGAACACGGCAATTTTTTCAAAATTGTATTCTTATCTATAACTTCATTGTCTTTTTAAATTTTATATTTAAAATGTATATACTATCATATTTTAATTGATTATTAGTTCAGAAATAAAAATATTTCATTGTAATTTTATATTATGTATTTTTTTTGCATAATTATTGCATGTTTTGCATGTTAAGATATATTTTCTATGCTATAAAACACAACTGAAATTATTATTTATATATATACACGTATATTAATTGAAAGATATTTTTTTGATTTTGCCAATTTTCCTTTAACATCATATTGATAAATCTATATCGATATTGAAATATCGATTAATGTATAGAAGAAAAAAAACATTTAGAATGTAAAGTTATATAAAATAGGTAATAATAATAGACTTAAAAGAGTAGTACGTTTTGTCGAAACGAAATTCGCATAAATAGTTTCATACCAAAACCCATACATTTTTCGGCATACAAACAGTTGTTCAAAAATATTCTGCAAGCGGATGTACCCAAGAGAGTGGTTTTGAAATCAGCATTGGTCCTCTGGGTAATTTTAATAAAACATTTCATTTTATCAGTAGAGCTTATTTCGGTGGTGGTTTTTTCTATTTGACCGTCATAATAATACTACAAAAAACGGAATGAAAATGTTTGGATATTTAACAGAAACATTTATGTATATAAAATATTATAATATTATACATGTAACACGTGGGATCTATAAATGGAAAACAAAACATTTTCACTGGTCCAATGACTGTTTTGTATCCTTAAATGGTTTTACGGTCCAAAATTGCACAGAGCCATTGTTGAACACGAGTGTCCGAAAATGTGTTATTAATTAATACTAGGTGTCACTCCGTTATTGTTAGCTTATTCCGTTTACTTTATAATAATTGCGCACATGTTAAATTCGTAGAAAATAGTTAAGTCTTGTAGATGTTATGGTTTTATTGAAAGAATTTCTAAATTTATCAGTTATATATACATAAATTAATATTTCTACGATGATCAATTATTAACGTAACAAACAATTACAAAATGTAAGGTGCCCCCCATATTTCCAATAATTTAATAACACCCGGACTACGATTGCGAATTTTTTATCTCCGATCAGAGATTTCAGTGTTTTAACTTTCCGTACAACTTAAGTGTCATATTTTTATTATTTTCCAAATTATTGTATTTTTATAATATATCACAATTTTGAACTTGTATATAAGTGAATAAATTAATATATCAAATAGTTTATCAATGTATTTAAGTATATAAAATATATCAATATTTTATTTAACAATGAAATATTAATTATTATTCAGTAAAAATTATAAAATGAAATTATACTTAAAATAAGAAAATTTACATTAAAAATTTCTATTTGTGACAATTAATTTTTAAATGTGTTAATAGTCAACAAAAGTTTTTGTTTTGTTTTTTTTTTAACAAAATTGATTTTGAGTTTAGAGTTTACTTACTTTAAATGAAGTACGAAGTTTTTTTTCGCAAGTGTACATTTTTTTTAAGCGCCATTTTGAATTTGAAACTGCAACTTTCATTTTTTAAAGCTAAAAGTAATAATAAATAAGTCATATGTGTTTATATTTATATATATCTATAGCAGTACAGTTATATCTATTTTTCTATTCCGAATCATCTTTTGCTTTATGAATTTCGATTATTTTTTTTCCTTTTAAAAAAATTAACGCATTTGTACAAAACAAATTCTAATTTTTAACTATTTACTATTTTTCATATTTCGTTGTATGTGAATATGCAACACAATGGTGATAAGTATACAAGCTATATCAATTTTAAGTCTGAGAGATGAGCAAGAATGCAAAACACATTCCATTATACCTCACCATATCCATTTCTATATTTTATTTTCATTTCTATATTCTCCTTTCTAAATATGCATGTAATTCATGAACCGTTTATTTCTTTAAATAGTAGAACATATTTCACTTTGAAAATATGTAGTCGTTCTTGAATATTCCGAAAAAATAATATGAAATTTCGGTTAAATCGACCCGACGATACTAAATAATATTTATATACTATTATGACATATAATCTAGAATGCAAAGAAATAAATAATCATGCAATTAAGAAAATAAACTGTCATTACATTTAAATTGTTGGAATAATGTCATCTGATAAAAATTTTAGTTTTATTATTATACGATAAAAAACAAAACAAGTGTCGTAAAACAATGGATTTAAATAAATAAAAAACTGTTTATTTTTAATATTTTATAATACATAGGAGTCAAAAAAATGTTATTAGTTTAAATTGAACTTAAATTTAAACATTTTTAATTAGTCAATAACATATCATTGAAAACCACTATACTACGAGGAAATTACTTCAGAAGACATGTTTTGTGTATGTAGAATTAAGTTTATATTAATAATTTTTCCTATAAATAATTGTAGATAGAAATAATATAAGGTGAATTGTTATTGTGTATTTCTGTATTTTTTTTTCTTAGTCGATTGGCCGTTAATATTTTAGTGGGTAGTATTCATACGTTATTTGAAAGGGGTCATATATTTATATATGTTTGCTATTGTTTGTTATTATTATTTTTTTTTTTTTTTTAATGCTATAAATTATACTAAGAATCAAATACAAATACGGAATAAAATTAGGAGTATGGCTAAACTCAAGTTTAGCCACTGCGTTTGGCTAATATCTAAATTTCGGACTTTATCCACCATTATCCAGATGCATATGGCTAATGTCTAAATAACATTATCCATACAAATAATTAAAAGTTTAAGTCATACAAAAATTCTTTCATTTCTTATCTTATTCAATAATATTTAATAATATCATAGATTATGGAATAATTTTAATAATAATATGGTAGAATTATTATTAAGAATTATTTAGTCAATGATAATATGTACCTATTTTTATTATATAGATTTACGGCCACTTTTCATGACAATGGTAATGTAATTCATGGATGACATGACTATTTTCACTCAATAGTCTGAAGGCAGTTGAATACTTTTCCCGAGAACAGTAGGACCCCTATCAATAGTTGATACCGAGATATATATTATGTTATCTAAAAATTTATATCTAAAAATTTTTCGACATTTTTATTTTTATATTTTTTAAATTCCATGAACTTATTATCGAATGCGATATTTTACAAAAATATTTTTCTGGTCTTGAAAATCAAAATTAACTTAATTGAGATAAACGAAAAAATAATACGTTAAATTCGAGTTAATTTGTAAGAAAATAAGTTAAGTTAATTTATTAGTAATGAAATAATTTAAGTTAATAAGTTAATTTAACTTAACTTTTACTTAATTTTTAACTTATTAACTTCCAGGCTTGAAAACAAGATATACCTACTAAGTACTACAAGTTAGTATCTTAACTACTTACAAACTTGAATCGGTAATTACTGTAGATTATTACAGACTGTCTTTAACGTGCACACAATATTGTATGCAACCACATACATATCAATTTTAATTTTAAAATAATATAAAAATACAAACTGTGTACAATATTTATATTATTGAAAATATTTTACTTACTACGTGCATGGCTCACCTCTATACAACTACCCAACAAATCAATATCCAATAAAAATTACAATTTCAAAATATTGTATTATTATTGTAAATAGTTTTATATTTTTAATTTACCTATGGCTAATGTTACTTAGACATTAGCCAATAACGGTGAGATAATGTTTATTTTATTGGCTAATGTTAAAATTGTCCATTTGTTATTGTTGGCTGAAGCCCGAAATTTTGACAAGAGCCAAAGACTTGTCTAAACTTATGATTAGCCGGCTAATCTTAATATTAGCCAACCTTCGGACACTAGCCGTAACATATATATATATATATATATATATCACATGTATAAATGAGAATAATATGATGATTGAAAAAGTGTGGGGTAGCTTTTCGATTTTTAGAGACTTTAAGTCGGGTGATTGCTAAAAAGAAGTTGCATGGAAATAGTTTAAAATACGCGTTGCATATGGTACAATGTTGCATACACAGAAAATGGTTTAGACAAGTTTCTAGAGACAGAGAACATGAGTGCATAGAGTGATTGCGACTTAGTGGTAAGTAATGCGGGATAGAGGACACAAATATTCTGCAACATACATTCGAATATAAGTAATTTGTGGATATCTTATTTTTCATTGTTATTTTTTTTCGTTTCGACTAGATATATTTTTAAGGGTGGGGGAGGGAGAGTTTGACCATAGTTTTTGAGATGATCGTTTCTCAACCACCCTCTTTTAATTATTATGAAAAGTTGTGTTGTAACTTTCTCGTGTTTAAGTTTTCACCAATAGTCGGAACGCTTCATTTCCACAGTCGAGGAGCACGCTAGGAATCGAATGGCGTTGGCGGCGACAAATTAGGGTTTTTTTTAATTGATTTAAACACATATCGCTACGTCTAAAAGCGTATGCGTAGACCTTGGGGCGTTATCATCCGCAGCATGCGGTATACACAAGATAATTGAAAGGCCATGTCTGCCGGCACAGCGTGTGATAACACGACCTCCCACTGACCGGTATTTTTTTTCTTTTCTCCCATGTCCATACGCACACACACGCACACACATATACTAGCACATAAATATACGTACACTATCGCATACACGCACGAGCATATACATAGATAATCACCCGTACGTGTGCACTCATATAGTAGCACTTGCCATAACTGGACGACGACAAACGATATCGTTTCGCGTACCGAGTGTGACGTTTGTGACGCGTGTAGTGCGTGTAGTGCGCTGGAGTTTTTTCAGCTTCATTGTGCGTGTCTCATTTTGGTCGCGCGCGTTTTCTCGAGTTCGAAGTCGACAATTTGGTTTTGTAATCGCGTTTGTGTTCCGTGTCGGACGAGTGAAAAGGATAGAGTGAGAGAGAGCGTGAGAGATAACCTAGACAATCATGGAGCCGCCAACGGGCGGTGGTGGAAACGGCGGTGGAGGCGGTTTCTTGTCCAACAGACGTATCAAGTTCACGGCCGTTTTCCCGATGATCGTAGGCACCCGGCGCACCATATCCAAGTCGGATTCATCTTCGTTGGCCAAGACCGGCAAAACGGACAAATCGGCCGGCGCGGCATCCGCTGTCACGCGGTGCAGCACCCCGGCAGCAGAACGTCCTCCGCTTGCCGTGTCCAGGAACAGGATGAGACGTGGTTCGAGTTTGACGGACTTGAACAGATCCGACTCGTTAGCAGGTACCTATTTCGACCCGCCGACGAGACCCCGCAGTTAACGATGATCGTTTCAATTTTACCGTGTTGTATCTTTTCCTTTTCCGCGTGGATTTAATTCTGAAACGTACCACGCAAAGGTAGATTGTGGTCGTAAAACCAATACGGCTACAAGTAATTGTACAAAAAGAACGAGGTATTTATGGAAATTCGATAGAATCTATACCTATCATATACTCTTGAAAGTATTAACTTTTATTTATATTCGATTCAAAAACATAATAAACATCGTAAACGTATTTAAAAAATATAGTCAACCAAGGAGTGGGTCACGGCTCTTTCAACGTCTTCTATAACTGCTACACATTTCTGTCTGAGGGTGTTCAGGTTTCATACGGGGCCTATCTTGAAACCATGCCCTTGAGCTACGTATGTATGTCTAGATTTCAAGAAGGCTTGAGAAATTCGATGCAATGCGTATGTCACGTTTGTTGGATTTTGGCTAGCAATCAAATTTTGTTAGTCCTTAATAACTTTTAGACTCATTGAGTCCAAGCAATTTATATATATTTTTCGATAGCATCGGCTTTTCAGACGAATCCATAAATTATTTCAATACATCCTTTTTCGTATTTTTATATTGCTGCCAAGCTTGTGGACTTGGATGAGCCATGTTTATGAATGAAAATTCATCGACACATTAATTAACTAAATTTTCAACATTTTCAAGCGTTTATGAATACACCATCTTCGTTCAATCCCACGTCAGTTTATTACAATTATATTGTATACTTTATGATTCACAATTTGAGACCACAATAGCGGTGTGAAATAAATAATTAATCAAATTCGAAAAAAATGAGTTTAATGAATTTCTTTAAAACGAATTTCGCGGTTGCAATGATTTTATATTTTTAAAATATTTTCAGAACTATATAAATTATCTTAGATAAAGTTAGTACTAAACAAACTAAACTATTTTGGTGAAGAATAAATATTTATGAAAATCGTAATAATCTAACTGTATTGAATTGCTTACATGTATATTAGTTCGTTTTATATTTTTGTTTGCGCATGATAAATTTTTAGTAAACTTTTAATGAATATTTATTTGAACAATTTCAAACTTCTGCGTAAACTCATATGAATGAAACTTAAGTTGACTAAAAATTATTTTCTGCTAAATGAATCGTTTTAATTTATTAAAAATTGTTTACTGTGACATTTAATATGTTTCTATATGACCAAACTCAAAATATTTTAAACGTAATCATCATTCGAAATTAACTTTGTTATTTCTGTTTACGATTTGTATCATATTTTAAAGTCTATCAAATGGATTGTACCACATAACGTAATACATTGATCGAATAAGAATTATGACTGCTATAAAATGAGTTACATGAGTTCATCAATACATAGTGTAAAAAAAGGTCAAAAACAATTTCATACAAACTATTCGTCGTATTCATCGTATTAAACACAAATATACCATTTAGTATCAATCGAATTTATTCTGGTCGATTTGTACAAAACTTTTTATTTTTTTTCGAACATATATATCTTCCATGATTATTATTAACGCTGCACACGGTATTCTATAACTTTCTGGATGTTTCATAAAGACTGTGTAATTGTTTTCGGTTGTGATTTCGCGCTATTTTAAGTTCAATGAGATTTTAGAACACGGTGTAGCTAAATTCTTAATCGGTATTTCTTCCGTACGCCAATGCAAGAGAAAAGAAATTAGATGAAAACTTTTTGTATATTCTTGTTATTAATTGCATTTTAAGTAATCACGTTTCCTAATCCACCTCATCGAGTATAATAAAAATAAGTATGAACATGGATATCATGCATAGTGCATACACATTATATATTATTATGTGTACGCGGAAAAGAACAACACGTTAAAATTGGTCGGTAGATGATCGAAATAAAAATATAATCCGTTCGAAATAAAAAAAAAAAAAAAAGTTCACGAATTATTTTTTAATCAAGTGATTTGTCTTACTCGTATACGCTGGTCTCGGAGGCGGCCGCGTGCATTCCAAGCGTTTACACGTTCTAGAATTAAAATTATTTTCCATCGATAACGTTGTTTTACAATACGTACCAACACCTCAGATGCGCTGGTCGTTCTCTCGTATCGAATAATGACGAACAAGTCAGACGAACACGCGTGAACGCAGGGCTCATACATTCTGATACTCGTTTGCCTAAATAAACGTGTCGAAAACCGTTTGAGCCTCGTCCGGCGGACACGGAGTATAAATTGCTAACATAACCTGTAAAAAGCAAAAAAAAAAAAAAAAAACCGCAGAAAAAAAATGGAACGTTATGTGCCCTCAAGGTTCGACTGGCAGTTTTGGCGACTTGATGAATCTGAAACGGTTCTACGACGACTCGTCCGTCGGCTCGGCCGAAAACCTGGTGGCCCGCGCCGTACCGCTGTCCACCGTGTTCTGTCGTCAGCACCACGCCGCCGGGTCCGAAGAGTTGGTGTCGGCCGAGCACGCGGTCGCCGCACCATATCACCACCGGTCTAGAATCGACATGCAACTGCAGCACAACCAAACGCAGCAACAGCAGGAGCAGCAGACACGTCGGTATGCGTGCGAGCTGCACGGCGGCGTCGTCGGAGCGATGCGCTCGACCAAGCCGCAGCACCAGTACCGCAACGACATGACCAGCCAGCAGCGTATCGAACGCATGTCCAGAATAATGAAGCAACAGAATCAGCGGCCCGAACAGATGACCCGGTTCCGGCACACCATGACTCTAGTAAGTCGCTGTCCCGTAAAACGCTACGCGCGTACGTGGCCGCCGATAACTTCTTGCGAACAGACGACGGCCGAAACGTTCGATCGCGAAACCGTCGTGAGCCCGTCCACCTCCCCACTCGTCTCCGTCACTCGAGCCCATTACAATCGTCATCGTGTGGCCCCGCACGTTGTTTCCCTTGTTGTGCTACTTAGCGTCCGATGTTTGAGTTTAGAGACGTTCTCGCAGAGAGGATAAGTGGTGGTGAACTCCACTCGTCCTTTGTCGCCAAAGCTATGTCTCCTCCCCTCTCTGCCGTCAACGATATAATTATACGAATAATACGTTTACGTCGTGCCCGGGCAGGAGGAAGTCCGTGAAACTCCCGTATCCCATGTTCGTTCTACGGACACGACAACGTCCCTTGGATATGTTATTAACTCGAGTGCACTACGCGCTCGCGTGGGCGTAAAGAACACGCGTACGCGCGCATTTGTCCGACGAATGGTTTATACGGTCTAATGTGTACTTACGACGGAAATCTTAAGTGCGTCTGGACATCTATCTACCTTTTCACCATACTAGTATACATTTATATATATATATAATTTGTATAAGTGTATGTGTAGGCTACAAATCTTGCGTTGTGTGTGCACCAACACGAAGGATAAACCCTTTAATGTGTGTGCACACGTACCTATGCGCCTTGTAAAATCATAACGTATATCATATCGATCATCCGAGTAGAAACTATAAGAATGGTGACGTTATTGAGTTACCACTGATGCGGTTACGGGGGGGTTTTTTTTTTTCGATATAATCATTTCACAGTTTGGACCTGGTTACCGTTTATCGAATGGTTTCCATACCAAATGGTTTCTGTCGCTTGTACGGTATATCCGTCGGGTGTCGTCATAGTCGTATTTTCGTTTATGTAATTGGCTCTTTACGACGCAGAAATATATTCTGCACAAATACCATGTTTAATGTACTACGTGGTTATCGCGGTACATCTGTACGTGCAAGGTTCTCTTTGACTAATACTTCGATCACTTATTTGCGACATTGCTTGAAATGAAGTTGTGAAAAAATATGATTCCATGCTTGTTCGGTGCAAAGAATTTGTCGTTCAAACAACACCTATTGGATCGTAATACTAAAAGAACATTTACGTGAGTTTTTTTAAAACGTAAACATACTTAAGCCATACACACACACACACACACATATATATATAAACATACATTTAAGAGGAAACGATTAAAATTAAGTTTGTAGAATTATTTAGTGATTATTAATTTGTTACCAACATTATTATCGTTGATATTAATAAATGTTTCGAAAGAATAATTGTACGCTTTCGTGTTCTTGACTTTTTTTTATTTGTCAAATTAATATTAAAACTAAAGATAAATTTCATTAAAAAGAAACGGTATTATTTAATTTAAAAAAAAAAACATTAAAAGCACAAAGGTTTTTTTAAAAATGAGATTTTAACGCAAAAAAATAAAAATAAAATAAAACATTTCTTTCAAGTGTCGTTTAGTAGTAAGTAAACAATTAAACAACTACTTAACAATTATTTCTAAAGTGAGGTGGGTGTCTACGTTTTTGGTTAGTTAATGAATCTATTTAAAAACAGTTTTAACTAAAACCTTTCAATTAAATATATTATTATTATTATTATTATTTATTTTTAAACAATAGTCAATTTTGTACAATAGCAGAATCAATTCACTGAATAATGTAGGTAATTACTACATTAACGAAATAATTCCTTGTAAAAATGCTCAGGCAAATATTTAGTTCTTAAAATCTCTATGCCTACTTAATGAGTTAATAAAATATAATAAAACTATAAAAAAAAATAATATATTTGGCTTAATATCATTAATATCTTTAATATTTATAAAATTCTATGAGAATTACCGACGGGCATTAGTAAATGTTAAAATGTAAAAATAACATTATTTTTTTTAACTCTTTAATTCATAAAATATTAAAATTATTTGAATTATATATCCTATATTTTTTAATATAACGAAAAAGATAAGCTTTCTTTGATTGTCAAGTATATAAACCTTCATAATAATTTTGAGGTAAGTCATTTTAAAAGATAACAGACCTTTTGATGGATTAAAATATGTTTTATTATAAGAATACAAATACTTGGAAAATTTCTTTACCAAATATGATTAAAGTTGACGTATTCTTTTTTTTTTTTAATGTATTTTTAAAGTTATATTATGTTAAAATATTAAAAATATAAAGTTTTATAATAGAAAATGCATGGTGAATTGATTAGAACATTTAAATCGTTTGAAAAATTTCATTTTATAAGCAAATATAGTTTATATAGTTGTAAAATGGCAAAAAGAAGTATGGAATATAAAAATTAAAAAACAATGCGCAATTTAAATTAAGAGATGATTATTTTTTAAGTAGCAAAATAAAATATATTTTAAACGAGATTGCCGTCAATTTCATAGTACATTGCTAATGTTCTTGGAAACTATTTTAGTATTTTAAAAATGATCTGTCTCATTATTTTCTATGTTAACATAATAATGTACCCGTATAATGGTGATGTATGAGCATTTTGAGAAACTTCTCTTTATTACTACTTTCCTACCCCCTCCCCTCGATTAACTAAAAAAATAAAAAAATAATTATGGACAATCAATAGATCGCTTGGTTTAGAATAAAAAAATATTTTACCATCGTATTCAATGTACAGATTATTTTTCTTTAAATGTTTTATTGTATAAAACGGATATAGTTATCGCTTATCATCAACTTCTATCGTACACGAACTCATACTCTATATACTTTGTATACTATATGTATATTCTACTTGTACTCTGTTTAAAGTGTGCAACGGATAGTTTACCTAATTTCAGCCAAAATATCTAAAGAGCTGTTGTTAACAGAAAATGTACTCGTATGTTTCATGCGTGTTTAGTTTACGCTTTGTAAACTCTTTTAGTAATTATTCTAAATAGATGACTTAAATAAATAATGTACCTATGTATTATACATTTAACATACGCATATGATTCAAATTTAAAAACATATATTTTACATTTTTGAAAATAATTAATTTATATAATCATACGGTTTGAATGTTTAAATTTGGTTTTTTTAGAAGAAAAACATTACAAAAACATGCAAAACTAACTATTAATATATTTACTATAATGTATCAAGTATTTTTGTAACTTTTTTTTTTTTTACGATCTCCTTAAAGATTATTAGCCCAGTTTTGTATTCATTCACGTTTGTCAATCAATATTTGACTATGCAATATATTTATTACTTAACTTAAAATGTGTTCTCCAGAAAATAATTGCAAGTGCTTCAATTTAATATCAATATATTCATCCTTAGATTTTAAGGTTTGTTTAATTTAATTTATAAAACATTCTTTGTATACATAGTGTAGAATCTTCGGATACCGGTGTAACATTATGGAATGGGTATATACGAATATTACATCTGATACAGATAGAAACTGAATACCTGTATATTTATTGAATATTTTCACCCCCGATTCGAAGATAAATAGTTTTTGTTCTATATAAACTTGTAAATATAAATAGTTAACGAAATAATATAATTAAATACCCAGCTGTTAATCGTCGTACTCTATTTAATTATTATTTTGCTATAATATTTTATTGTGTTTATAATTTATTTTATAATATTTATTATAATGTAAAATCAGATTTTATTGAAAAAAAAAGGAAATATCCAAAATAAGGTTAGGTTATTTGTAACTGAAAAGTTTTTAAAATAACTACGAAAGTTAGTATTAGAAAATTCGTTTAGTTTAAATGCCATTTTATTTTCAAAAAATTGCACCGCAATGAAAGCCTATTTTCTAAACAATTTAATTAAAATGAATAATAATAATATTAATAGAAATAATTTGTAACGAAGTAACAGTGATTGGCAATTGTAAAAAAATACCCTGGAAAACTTCACAATATGTATCGTACTTGTCAAGAACAATAACATAGTCATGGTAGCAGAATAAACACACACGAACTTACAAACACGCAAACAACACACGTGAACTAACTTTATGGATTGAATTCCCTCCCACCTCGGCTATACCTATAAGCCACTGTCGATAAACACAATACTTATGTATAGGGAGCCAAATAAAACGTTATCAATTCTCGTTATCAAATGTAAGTGAAAGTTTTTATTTACTAAAATGTTTTCAACCAAGAACCGTGCCTTGTGATAAATGAGATATTATTACAACTCGGCTTGAAATTATATACTCAATCAACCCGTTGCCGCCCCGTATAGTTTTATTATTTTTGATATGAAAAATTATATTATTTGTTCAATAATAATTTTTCCATTGTGCACATTATCCATTCATCATCTATGGATATTTTTTCGATTAATACCAGCTATGTCAGTTGACCAAAAGTTCTCATGTTGTATTAAATATAATTCTCCAACTCTCTCAATTTATATAACCAACGATGTTTGAAAAAAAAAACGTCTCTAATTATTGCCGATCCATTTAACACGTTTATTTCGAAATAAATTTGGCACGATTTCAATACATAATTTTACAGATTGTATATATTTCGATTTCTATAAACTTCTTTCAGTGGCAAGATAAGTAAAATATTTCTGTTTTTCCTGTTTTGCATTTTCTGCTGAGTTATTTTGAATGGTTCCACAAACTTTGCAATGGGATGTAAATTATTTCGATAAAAACCATTCATATTTACGGTTATAGGCATATATTAATATCATGTTTGTGATGAAATGATGTATTAATATTAGTGATCACTTCGTTAAGTAGAAACATTCAACAAAACTTTAATTTACAGTAAAGTTAAACGTAAACATTTAAATAATTTAAATGCGTTTTGCCAAAACTCTATTATTAATAACAACTTGCAAGTTAATGGATTATTCTAAGCACCAAGTTGGATAATAGTTGGGATCGTAATCCCGGCAATATAAAGTCACCAATTTTAGTTAATAATTCGTGGGATTGGGCTCTATGGATATTCCAAAGTTTATGTTTAACGTCTAAGAATAAGCGTCTTGTTTAATTTCATCTTTGGAAATATCAAGTCGTTTTATTAGTTATTTAGTTTCTATTGGTTTTTAAAATAGGTAATATATCTCTTGATTGTGTTACGTAAACTTTCATGTATTACAGTACTGTATAGCTTTTGAGTAATCTAATCACCTACGATTGATTGATTTATTTATTGATTTAGTTCGATTGATTTAAAAATAAAGAAACATATAAGGTACCTTTTCGTTGATCGATTTTTATTAAATAGATTCAACTACTCTTTTTCGTATTATTAATTTTTTTAATTAACACGTATATAGTATAAGGTATGTATTTATATAAAACGATGTGTATGTGTTTGTGTAAGTATTTTGTTTATCTTTGTGAAAAGAACAATGTATGTTTACATATTTTACAAAATTGTTCTGGCAGTGAAACAAACTATCCCATCCGTTGAGTTGGCCCTTCATCGTCAAGATGTGGTTCTGAAAATGATGTAATTTTTTAAGTTTATTGGTTGTATTACTTGTTCTTCTGGAGGACCTAGAGTATTTGGTTTTATCCTTTTTCTCGTTCTGTTGGAGGCACATCAGTCTTAATCAAAACGGACGCTTGAATCATTCTTATTTTCTGCCTCTCTCTAATCTCTAAAAAATATAACATAAAATAAGTTTTTTCAGCCCGTTAGGTCCCCTAACCTAACCTATATGTATTGAAAGTTATTTTAAACGCCAATATCTGAATCTGATTATAAATGAGAGTTGAGGGGAGGAGAATAGTGAGTGACTAGATTTTTGAATAAATAAACCTACGCATCAGATATCTTTTGCAAATAATTCGCATGTAAACCTACCCCCATCCCTTGGGTACGAAGCAGCGGTTTGGAAAAAGAGAGCAAGAGAGCGATTGAGAGTCGGATGGCAGATGTGGTAGTCGGCAACGGAAAGAGAGGAAGAGAGAGAGAGAGAGAGAGTTTTAACTAGAGTATGTCATTTTCAGAAGACTAATGAGCGACAATAACGTTTAATATTTACAACCACTCATTTATTATTCAAAAATTAAATCAAATTTGTCTGTGGGTCTTGATTAAAATTCATTGGACTATTTTACAAGCATGAGCATATCATAGGATTTTACAGGGAACACGTAAATTTTGGTTTTCCATAGCTGTATTAGTATAGGCGTAAATTCATGAAAAATAAGCTTAAAACATCACACCGGCCTTTATCGACTTATATGCCATTAGAGTATCCGCACTAATGAATGTTTTTACTCATTATTATAAAATGTACATCGTCGTCTGGATACAATTTTAGTGTAGATTATTAGTGACGAAAAAAACACAATGATCATCAAATATTGCAAAACTTTAACTGTTTATTTATGTTTTTTCATGCATAAAAATAAATTAAAGTTTTTGTAAATAAAATTGTTGTGAAATGATTAATTACAATATGAATATAAACACCGATTTATGAAGGTTTTATACTGAAAACCATTTATTTTTATTTTTTTATTTTATTCATTCATTTTCATTTTTTTTTTTTTACATTTTTGTTAATGAATTAAAAATATAATGGAAAGGATTAAAAAATAATTTGGAAAATTTCAATCGATTTATTAAACTACAAATATTTTGGTTTTAATTTAGAAATACCAAAAAATCACAATTTGTAAGCAAATACAATTTTTCATTTTAAAAATAGCTTTTTTGTTCCTTGCACAATATTTCATCACAATATTAGTAAAGGTTTTTATTTATAAAATGTATAATTATTACTTTATGAGAGTTTAAAATGAAAATGTTTTTTAAATTTTAAAAAATTTATAATTATAAACTAAATTTTATATTATATATTACAAGTAACTATTTACTTTAACAATTACATAAAAATACTATATTCTGTCCATTTAATTTAATTTTGTAACATAAAAATTATCAACTTAACAATTTAATATGTTATTCTGGGTGGTGGTATAGTATATCCAAATTCGATTCTTGTCATACATTTTTTTGAGAGTATAGCGTATGCAATTTAAAATATTTATGTAATCGCACGTATATCTGTGGTATCTAATAGTATTGTACCATAATTAACGTACTTGATTTAATTGGAGAGTTGAAATGTTAACGACTCATGGATTCTCGAAATTCTATAGTATTAAATATAATATTAATTATTGTATACACATAATATTGATGGTTATATTACCCATTAAAAAATATTCTTGTTTTATAATTTTTAGTGTTAAAATAAGTTTACATTCTAAAAAAATGCCATTACATTACAATAACAATTATTAAACACACACAAAACTGATACGTAAAAAAATAAAGCGGTTTTTTTATAAAAATATCAATACATTTTAATTGATCGATATTAAGAGATTTACATTATTAATTTTAAATATTTAGTTTCGTAAGAGTTTTTGACTTTTCTTTTTAGGTAATATTTATTATATGCTATAATATCATAATAAAATATTTTAGTAGGTAATTAAATTTAGATTGTCTTTTGTGAAAATTTTATACTAAAGCATTACAAAAAATCATTCTATATTATATTTTTTTATAATCTATATACTTTATGTAACTTCTGACGCTTATTTTCAATTAATTAGAAAATTACTCTTCTTAACCACGTTAAAAATATTTGTTATTTATATAAATACATTTATACGAGTTACTTGATTAAACTTTCTTCGATAAACGATGTAAAATTGAGAAAATGTCTAGAGTTTTACAATACTCATTGGGAAATGGTTGAATTTATTTACTTATGGTTTCAGACAGGAGACTTGACATTTTTTTATTAGCTTTTGAATGGTTTTTTTTGCCCTTTAACTTTTTTTAACTCCTAACGTGACGACGACTATTTTTAATTATATATATATATTTTTTTTAAATATTTTAAGACTCATTCTTAGTAAAAAAAAAACTCTGGTTCTCTGTCAACAAGTTTTATTATAGATAGTGACATTTGTTCATTACACTGGAGTCGTTTAACTAATCGATTATGCCAACAATTAAGAAGCGCCATTCTTAAGCAGAGAAATGTTATGTATAAGGATTAAAATAAATGTTTGGCTGAGGTTTATAAGTACATATACTAATAATGTATGTAAGAATAAAATCAATAAAAATGCTACACGTATAAAACTAGTGTAAGTAATTGTTGGATAAAACGTCTGGATTAAATATGATTGATTTTTTCCTATATAAAATCAACACAAATGTGTCATGCACATATCATAATTTATTCAAAATGTTCTCATTTCTGTATTGGGTTAATAGAGTACTCTTATCTTTATTTGTTTACATTTATTCTAGCATTCTAAAATTATTAGTTATTTAAATTATATTTTTAACTTTAAGCTCTGTGTTTCTGGATGTGTACCAAATATTTGATCATTATTGGCATGAATCTTTTACACAGAATTCTCTTATTGTTACCAACCCCTTATGGCTGTATGTATCTCCTTTATATTTCAACAAACCACTACTTTGCAACGCGCCGTGAAGAACATTTTCTAATCATCGCAATGAAAACATGTAAACCAAATGGAAACAATTTAATAGTCCACCCTACATCTCATACAAGTAAGATATGTATAATATGCTGCGAATTAAGTCCACATTGGACATATTTACAGATTAAAAGGTATATATTTATTGCCTCAGTCGAATATAAGTTTATTCCTCGTGTTCAAAATTTTCCAAATTTATCCGCACGACCAACGTAATTCGTCAGTTATTAATGAAAAATACAATCAATGAGTCAGAAAATATTTATGTAATGTTTACGTCTCGATCTACTAGCTGTGCATTTGCGATTATCATCATAATAAAATTTTACATTTATAATCGAATGCAATTACATTAATGACATAGAGCCTATTCAGCATAAAATATAATTAAAAGTTAATTTTTAATTAATTTCCTAAAATAATTTAATCTTCTGACCTGAATCGATGTATTATTTGGAAATTATGATATCTTTATAGATAAAATTGAAAATATATTCATAGAATTCAGTTATTTGTTGACGATAATAATTTTAACACAAAAAGTAAATACTTAATGATGATAAATTAATAAAGACCTAGTGGATAAACAGTAAATGAGACCTAAAATATTCATTGTAAATTTGATTATAGTTTATCATCTTATCAAAACATAAAACCATTAAGGTATATCGAACAATCGGTGGTTTTAACAACTATTTCAAACAAATAATTAGTAGGAAAGATAATGAGCAAATTATGTGTATTGTATTCTTGTCAAATTATATTACCCCTGAGTAAAACAATACAATGGATTTATAATTATTTTCCATTTATCAGGCCTTTTCATCAAATATGTTAACATAAAATTAAAGCATTTCTACAGTGTTAAAACTATAGTTTTAAATTGTATTATTATTTTAGCTTCTTTTGAAAAGATAATGTTACTGATATTTTTAGTTTGTAAAAATTGTATGATCATTCATACCAATTTTAGAACGATCTACATAAGCATTACGAGTCACTTATCTTGAATATTTATTTATGAAGTTAATTAAATTATTTTTAAACATTTTTATCATCATATTATAGCTTTATGATTTAATACACATATCTTTTATATCAAATATCTCTCATATCTCACATATCTCTCTAAAAATACATTTTTTGGTAATCATTAAATTATATTAGAATACGCCTTAATTCACATACATTTTATACACGATTATTATTTTTTCAATGAGACAGACACTATTAACCATGTAGTCATTTACTATTTTTAATTATTTATAGATAGACTGCGTGCCGTCGTTGAACTAATATGATACAACGTTCGAGTTTGATATGTCAATGACCGTTGAATATATGATTGGTTATATGATGTCAATACAAATGAATATTAAAATTTTCAAAAACATAATAGAATCATGTAAAATAAAAAAAGGTCAAATATATACTATAATGATACCCATAATTGTTAGAAAATACAATATTTAGAGTATCTGAGTTTATTTATATGATTGTATAAACAAAAATGGTCGCCACAAACGATTATATTTTATATTTTTAGATGGCTATATTTTATCAGCCTCAAAAATAGTTTTTGAGTTATTTTTTCATTGACATTGTGATGAGATCGTTTTTCAAGATTTTTTGAATCCCTTTGGACAAGCATTCAAAATTGAAGTATGTGATGAACTTATAATGACTTTAAATTGCAAACCAACAAAAACTAGTTCAAATTTACTGTGTAATGGTATTTTCTTAAATATAATTTCATGAAAAATGTATTTCTTTATAAAAGGTGAGAATAAATTATAGAGCTGTACGTTATTTTTACTTAAAATATCCCTCAAACTCTTACTTAACTATTCATAATCGAAATGTGTATCACTTTTAATATGAAAATATTTTTTATCAGCGTATTATAAACGTACTCATATATGTTAAATTAATTAAAAGTATAAATATATTTTATTTCTCCAAAATAATAAATGAACGACAATAGTAAAATAAAAAATTATATATAATGCAATCATAATTTTTTTATATTTAGGTATATATAATGTATATAACTATATTATGTTTACATATGTTTACAATTATAAATAAACTATAAGGTTGGAAAATTATAAAATTCCTATCGTTTATTCTGGAATTGCATATTGATTATGGTTCGAATAATTTAGAATATATAATGCTATATAAAATTAAAATTAAAATTATAGTAAATATAGAGTTCCATGTAACATAAATAATCAAGTACATTATTTTTTTAAAATATTAGCATCGCGTAATAAATAATCAAATCAGTTTTGAATTTTCACTTCTATTCTAGTATGTGATAATTATTAATGAAATACATAAACATTTTATGAATGAATGTGCTGTGTATTAAATTAATTTTGCATTATTTGATTAAAAAAATAAGAACTTAATTTAGCTAAAAGGGGATGAAACTGGATAAAACTTTTTAAGGCTTTAATTGTTGAATCATTTAGGTTTTCAAATCAAATCTTTTGTTGAGTTTATAAAGTAATAAGCTATTTGTAAAATAAATAATCGTCAAACGTTAACCTTTAAAATTTGAATAAAAATCCAAAAGAAAGGCACAAATATATTCTTATATGAAATTCGGTATCCAACTACCGATAAAAGAAAACACTAGACTTAGTATATTGTGCAAATGGGCAATATTTTCCATTGTTACTGGTGCAAGTTGCTTACATCCATTTCGTGAAGCAATTTAATATGGACTCTCCTTTTTTTGTTCTTTTATGTGTTGTGAAAATGTAATGTAAAGTGTGGCCAACAGTGTTGTAATAGGAGAAAGAAAATCGTCCAACTGAATTTGACAAAGCGAAATATCGTAATTTACATTTCAAGTTACGTACAATCTGTTTAATTACTGAACACCGAAATTGGGTTACGATTGCTGTTAACTTTCTTGTATATTTTAATTCGAAATTTTATTTATCTATAAATATACCAAAAGTATCAATGAAAAAATATCCATTTGAAATATAATTTTAAACTTAGTAGAGTCAATGGTAATTAATTCGGTTAGACATTTAGAGTTTACAACAGTTCTAAAAGCTGTATGTACAATAATTTATCCCTTTGCGACCATCGCTGAGAACTATCAATGTTATGATACATTTTTCTTTTAATTCATCTTTCTTTTTTGCAATGAAATCACGCCAAGGAATCATAAACGAGTATCACAATTTAAACAGAGAGTCATAAATTTTGTCACTTTTGTGTAAGCAAGAGACGAGTCATTAATCACCATTTACTTACAGAATTTTGTAAGCTTTTAAACAATACAAGGTTATGACTCCAAAATGTATTCTATTATTAAGTTTATGAGCACAAAATTATTTGCAAACAAACAATATTTAGTATGACATAAATTTCATGATAGGTAAGAATAAAATGAGAATTACAAATTTAGAATTTATTTAACACACAGTTATTATGCAATGTTTAAATTGCATCTACCATAAGTATACAAGAGTATAAATAATATGTAGAAAGTATAAGTTATCCGATATACTTGTAAGCTTGAAAAGTTTTTTAGTATTATTTATCTAAACGATACATTAAAAATAATTTTATTAAATCAATAAGTATTTATATAGAGAAATGTATTCATTAACTTTTTCCAAATAAATAATTTATGCTAAAAGTATACATTAATAGAAGTAACTTAAATAAAAAATATTTACAATCTTCTTCCATGTTCTGAAAAAAAAAGTTTCGAAAGATAAATGAAAAAATGTTATTCAAGCAATAAGAATCTACAAACTAAAATGTTAATTTTTATTATATTTAATTTAAATTGAAGTAGTGACTAATATTAATAATTATATAATTCTTAACTCTGAACCATATTTAATTTTTAAAATTCACCTATAAATCTGTGGTATGATAGTGTAAACTTTCAATTAAAAGTGTCCATTTAGGAATTGTGTTTTTTTTTGTGATATTTTATAGTGCATACTAACTTAATTTTTTTAAATTTTTTTTTATATAGACATTTTAATGAAAAAAATGTTAACAAGTCAAAATTTAGTAATTTGAATTAGTTTCAAAGTTATAACACTTTTTAATTAGCTAATTTATCATAGTCTAAACTCAATATTCTAGTTGGCGGCAACCTGTTTTTAATAATTATAATCATTCAATGATCGACCAACAATTTTACGGCTACATTTTTTATTTTTATTTATTTTTATGAAAAAGTGATTGTTCTTTACTTTTTTTTGTGTTTTCTTCTTACAAGTAATATCTTGGGATAATATATTTCAAATTTGTATTACTTAAGTATATTGGTTTAGAAAAAAAAAATTCAGTTTTTAGCAAATATGCAAATTTGGTGAAAATGGCTTCTTTCATACTACTTGTTGAAAACTAATTTTTTTGATTAATTATTTATCGTCACCGTTATTTTTAAAACCTAAAAATTATTTATTTTTAAACGAATTTGTAAATCTCCCGTCAACTATATCTAACTAATAAGCTTTTAACTATCATCACGAAACAAAACATATTTACACAAAGTACTAACTCATCCGTAATAAAATTGACGTTAGATCATCAAGTATATGACTAGTATTGCTTATCTCTTGGAGTGAGTTCCACACTCATAAAGAGTGCCGCTTAACGTCGTTCAAGATGGAAACGATAGATGTAAGCTAGTTATGAGCTAAAACGATTCCTTTATCAATTTTGAAAACAATTTCATAAAGAATGAATAAAAGATGAAAAACTTATTGATTTATTAATATATAGGCATTTTTTTATTTAAAATATTTATAAGATATATCAATGTTAAATTTTAAAAATACAAAAACTTTTGTCATAAATGGTATAAATTTGCATAAAAATAAAATTTTTGTGCCACTACTTAAATTTTACATTTGTTGTCAATTGTTTATTGCTTTATTGTTTTTATAACGTTTAAATACATGTAAACATTTTTTTTTAACATAGAATATTTACAACCTGTAATTTTTCTTCATTTTTTTTTTTTTTTAGTTATTTAAATAAGTTAAGTAAATTTTAGAAAATAAAAAAAAATATGAAGTATATTAGAAAAGAGATTCACTAATGTGAGGACCCTCTGACATACGTTGTTTAAAAAAAAAAAACTCTGAACCTTTTGTGTGATCTGTAAAAAGATTTTTTTTTTTTATTATAAAAATAGTTTTGGATCTGAAATTAAAATTAGAATTTATCAATATTTTTTAAATTACTTGTGTTTAATTCCCAGTGAATAATTACTTTAATCGATTCATTATATGTAATTTTTCAATTAAAATCCAATAAAAGCAAAGTGAATCTTTAATTAATATCTTAATATGTAGGTACGCAATAAGACGAGTATTTTTACCAAATAATGTATATGTTATATTTATTGAATTCCAAAAGAGAAAAATTGTAAATTATCCTATTTCATTTAAAATTCAAAGCTATTGATACCCTCAATCTGTTAATATCTTTCGGCAGTTACTTTGTTTTTAGATATTATTAATCAATTAATAATTGTACTCATTAACTAGTGTTCGTATCTTCTTTATGGTTAATTATTTGATTATATGGTTATAACTTTCATATAATATATAACATAACACATTATAAAAAAAAAAATTAACTTTGAGTGTGTATTATTATATATTTAATTTCTATAATATTATGAAATTCATTTGCATTAGTATACTCGGTTATATATAATTGCACTTTATAAAAATTCATAATATAATCGTATATATTGCATCATGTTTAAAATTTGTTATTATTTGATTAACGGTCATATATAGATTTTAATAAATTCAAACAATCTTGGGTCAATAAATTTTTAAAATTGTAGAAATAAAAATAATCTAATAATTGCAGTAATTTAAATGTTATGAAATGTTGCATGGGTGACAGGGTTTAAGTTGTTTTGAATAAGTTTTAATTATAAAATACTCATCAAGAAAGGTATGTAATTTCAGTGAACTAGATATTTTTAACACAAAAATGTTAATGTTAACACCTATATATATTAAAAAACCGTATATGCGATAATATTATTATAAAAAATATTCAACATTTTTGGATTTTATTCATCATTAGCTGACTAAAATTCTTCAAAAAAATTTCATGCTTGAGTTTCTATACTATTACTCGTGTAAACATAGTATAAAACCAAGAATAAATAGTCGTTATGATATACCTCAAATGCAGCATTGCATTATTTGCTTGAAACAATCTTTAAATGAATTATGAAAATTTCTTTTCAAATTCTAACAATCCCCTACAGTAGATTTTGTTACGATGGCTGACTATAAAAAAAATACTGACACATATAATGGCCGGAGCGTAGTGTACCACTCTTAAAAAGATTTTCAGAGTAAAAAAGAAAAAGAGATAAATAAGCAAGTATAAAGATACTGTATACCGTTGTAAAACCAATAGCTTCACCGGCGCATAATATTATATTCACATTTAAATGTAATTTCGTATTATATCCTGTAACGTGTATTATTATACATTCAACAATTTAACCTAATTTCGAAGCTCGTTCTATTTTTTTTTTAATTTTTTTTTTTCATACAAAATGCAGAATTTAAATAATAACTATTTATTAAAGTCAAAAGATATTACCACCTATACCATGTAGTTTATAATAAATGGACATTTTGTGAAACGCGGCGGCGGTAAACCGAGTCTAATTATCATAAAATCAATAAAACGTTAGGAAAGGTAAATGGAAATAGCGCTGCTGCAGTAGTAGTTAAGTTGTTTGCTAAAATATGAAAATATTTGTTTTGTTTTATACGGTCGATTAAAATTCAAAAGCGGTGAAAAAACCGCGAATACCGATTTCGACGTCGCCTGCAGCAGCATATATATTATTATCGATTGGCCTGCGCATAAGTGTTTTAAGTGTTTTTATATGTGTGTGTGTGTAGTAAAACTCGTTGTGCGCGCATTACACGGCTAAGGAAAAGGTTATATTTTATTTCGTGTGGTATGGTATTAAGATCGCGTGAACGTTGAATGAAAATACGAAATAAAAAAAAAAATGAAATTATTTCAAAGCTGAAAAACGCAAAGCAGCAGCAGCAGTACTCGTTCCCATCAACAATAGCAGGTTTTCTCGTGCAAAGTGTACCGATGACGGATGAAAGAGGAGGATGGAGTGCTGCGGTGGCGGATAATATAAACTCGTCGGACTGTATCAAATATCGGCGCGAAAGGAAAACGGTGGCGGACTGACGGCGCACTGACGGGAACCGACGGCGGCGCCTCCACGCAATGGGCTTTTTGCGTTCGTCTAATATCCATACACACGGGGTGATTTTTAAGCTCGTTCATTTCTTCACGGGCTTAAATTACGCTATTGTTCAATTCTGATAAATGGAAAATGTTTCGTGTACTATCTATAAGATTCTATTTTCCAATATACAGATTTTTTGTACCTTTTAATGAAAATCATCTAGTGGCAGTATAAACTGTTGTTTACAAATACCACAGTTTTTCTCGCGGATAATTATTTGTTTTATTTTTCTAGAGTATTTGATATAACATAGTTGACATTTGGACCAAAATTTTCGAAATAATTCAAATTGTAAAATTAAAAAAAAAAAGTGGAAAATATTAAGAATATTGATAATATCCTCTTATCGTTTTAAGATTTTATTTATACTAAGATTTAATAGTTTAAGGATTACGCAAATAAAAAGTTTAATATAATGCGTAACGTACATATATCACAGTGTAAATATTTTGTGTATAAATAAATCAAAATTGATGAATACCGTTAACTGGTACAATTCTTGTTGTTTTCTCATTCTCAATGCGATAATAAGAATATTATATTTATATCTTTTCAATTAAATTTGAATGACTCCGAAAATATTTATATCAAAATGTGGAATGTTATTTATCGAAAATTCCAAAAAAAAATTAACTGAATAATTATTTGCAAAACTAAAACGGAGTTCCCATTTTAAAAATAAAAGTTAATATTGCTATTACCACAGAAAAATAGCGTTAAATTGAATGTACGTCTTGAAAAATAAAGTCTTTGAGGACATATCATACATTTCCCATAAATTAGAATTTAGACAAATCATAATTTTAGCATAAAAAGGGGCGAATATGCTTAGAAAACACCGAGTATATTACGGCCGCTGATAATTGTCATTTTAATGCAAAAACGTTTTCCACATATTACACTGCATTATGTATATATGTATGTATTAATATACTCGTGTAGTAGTATTACAATAGCTGATTGTGTATTTGTTCAATATTTGCGTATTTTGCGACTTTTATATAACTGCGGTTTCCGTTCCGTTACGCTAGAATGTATGCACACACACTGGAATTTGTGTACGTCTTTCGCTAGCCTTTCGTTATCAATGATTACAGATGATTATGATAGTGGCGACGAATATTAATAAAGAATTAACAATGAGAATAATATTATAATTAATTATATTTTAGTTGCATAAAAACGATGTTTCTCGTTGTACATAATATTATAACTGGTACGTTTATACTGTGAAAAAATCAATAAGAATTGTATTAAAAGTCTGAAAAAAACTTAAAATCATAAAAATTAATCACATTTTGTATAATTATGATTATTATTTTTATGACAATATTGATATTTAATCGTAGGAAATTACCAAATTATGTCAAGAAAAGACAAAATAATATTAGTTTCGACTCATAAGTTATAGTGGTACACGTTTATAGCTAGGATAATATAACCGTAGACAATCTTAAAAAATAATATTATAAAATTCGTCTTGACCCTAAATATTATTCCTATATTCGTACGGTTCACGATTATAACACCTACAGTGTATTCCACGTTCAAAAATAATCACGGACACACGTACAACACAGTAAGACAATGCTTTCGTTACATCAAATCAAAACAAAATGACTTTTAACTTTCAACAGGGCTAGTCGGGAATAGGTCTAGTTGATTTTTGTGTTGGGTCGCTCCACTTTGGTAACGCCCATTACAATTGTCGTTAATAGGGTAAAATACGTTTCACGTAATGTCTTATATTACAAGTCGGAAGCGTAGCATAAATTATTCATAACCGGCTTCAATATAAGTGTAATATTTATCAGCTTGTTGGTTTATGTAAATTCAAAAAATAGTATTTGTGTGCCGGTCGCAAAGGTCAGTAAGGTCTGCTCAACGCACTGGCTAATCTGAAACAATGCGCACATATGATATTCATATAATTATACATACATATGTATATGAATATTATATTTTGTGCTAAACTTCACCGCAAGGCTTATTTTAAGGCTTTTTTAGAAGTTTTGAAAACTTAAAACTCAACCCCCTCCCCATACTCTCAAAAATATTAATCCCTGTGTATGATTATAAACCCTACTGCGGTCGTATTATAATATTGTGATAATAAAATAATAATAACACAGTCTTAATAAGCCTAATCTGATGATTGACAGACCATCTACATGCACTCGGCCATGATGTCGATAATTAAAATTTATTATTGGGAAAAATGTTATTAATAAATAGTATTTACAACAGTTCATTTTTCATTTAAGGTTACGCTAAATGTGTTCAAACGTACATTAAAATAGGCCCTGTTCACTGTGCCTTCATGCTCCAATGTGTCTTCGGATACGATTGTTTCGTACATAGTGCAGGTAAATTATTAAAAGTGTAGGTAAATTCGACGTGTAAAATTGCGAATCACCCATGTGCCTTCTACAACAAATATATGTATAGAGCATTTTAATAGAAGCCTTTTGCGTATGATTAACGTACGCACACACAACACAACTGTGCCTGTATTTGTAGATGAACATAGGCATGCACACACACACACATATAAATACACTAACCACCGTGTAACAACCATTAATCTTGTCTTGTCCGAGAATTCCGGCGGCGACGGCGTTGCGCACAATGCAGCGTAAAAGGGACTGACGTCTGATCAATTACCCTTGCACCTCCGCCGTCCCAGTCGATACTTGCCCTGCAGACCCTCTCGGGCACTCTGAACCTAGCCTTGCAATGCTTCTCAGGCGTGTTCTATACGTGCGCGCGTCCATCGTTTACCACACGTACCGATAAGGATTTAGTTCGGTGCGGGGGCAGAACGGGCGCGCGAAGAGGTGTACGCGTTAGCGCGAGGGAAGCAGCGGCGCGTCGGCAATGGGTTACGGTGCGGGATTTTCCCCGACAGAAATCATTTGCGACAATGTACAATAGCAACGCACAACAACAACGGCGGTGGCAAAGGTCATCAATCAGAAAAAATTATTTCTACTGCGTACAAATAAAATATTATAAATATACCGCGGCGGCGGTAGCATTAGGTGTCCGTGCAGACGATATCGACGGAGACCTTCTTTTTCGTACACTAAAATCATAGACATGTTAAAATGAACTATAATAATAATAATAATAATAATAATAATAATAATAATGTGAATGATTTAATTTTGAAAACATTATTGAAAAATTGTATAAACATATAAACTTTTTTTTTGTGTAATTCATTGTCGTTGCATGTCATACATCAATAATATGTAATAAATTATTAGTTATATAATATTATATATTTTTTTTGTATAATATCCGAGATTTTTTCACACTTTTAACCTGACGATTGCATCAAAAAATTTATTATTATTATTAATATTTTATTAAAAATTCGTACAACTTGTTGATTCATTATTCAATATTTGATGTCGAAATGTTTTTGACGTAAGCATATATTTTTTAGTAAAAATTTACGATTGTTCGGTCGTAAAAATCTAAGACCTGCTTCTGATGCCCATAGAAAAAAAACTGAGGTACGAGATCTCGACGTATATTGCTGCTCGCGCCCTCGCTAAATCGGTCTTTGAGATAGTGCGCGGCGTACGCGTATTCCGATGTTGCACTTCCCACGCAACGCGCACGAGTGTCAATGTTGTACGCTAACCTTATCATGCCGTCTAATTAATAAACGATTTTCCCATACGTCGACGACTACTCGGCGAGCGGTCCAACCATTACATTACGTTACCAGTCGCATATGTGTGATAATATTTTAGATATATATAACGGTAGAACGACGCGAGTCCAGCCAACGTGGTGTAGATGTGAAAATATATCGCTTTTACTGAAGGAAAATAATAATAATAATAATAATAATAATAATAAATTCATCATTTAAAACGGCCAAAGGGTCAAAAGGTTTCTGTATGGTACCTAATTAATAGTGGACCAAATTTTATTAGGGTGTCACAAATGATTTAACACCAAATTAAAAAGTTATATATTATGTATAATATTTTGTATGACTTAATATGTAGATTTTAGATTTTATTTTTACTCTAATTTATATTTTTTTAATATTAATTTTTTTTTTAGTAAATTAAAGAAATTTTAAAATTGCCTAAAATTTATTTAATTTATACGAATAAAATGTTTGTATACATTAAGTAATTATATATTATATACTTACATAATGTTGGTAGGAAGGTAAGAAGGGTAAGTCGTCTCATCAAAATAAATTAATTTGAGAGTCGTGGATCAAAAATGATAGATCACAGTTGCTCTAGAATATGTGGCTGTGGCGCGTTCTGCTCACAGTATACATTATGTATTATTATGTTCTGCTAGTTTAGTAACAGTGGTACATTGAATGTCTGTTGTAATTCATATGATATTGGTTATATTAGTTTTATTTTCTAAACTGTTTTAATTAGTATACTTTGACGAAAATGATAAACTGTATTTATTTTTTTTTTCAACGCACGATATTTGCTCGGTCAGCATTTGTGAAATGTGATTTCGTATAATAGAACGTTTGTTTTTTCATTTTATTGTAGTTTGATTTTTCAGTGATTTTTTACTATTTTAAACAACCATTTGGTCTTGAATCCTTTATATTTGATTTAGAGAATACGAGTTATCTAATATTTCTACCGCTTGATGAAATAGATTTTTTAAATTTATTTATTTATTTTTTACTGAGTTTTATAATACAGTTTTTTTTCTAATCGCCTCTTTTATACATATTTTATAGTTTAACATATATAAATATATATATATATATATATATACTGTTTTACTATATAATATTTATGTTTATTGTGTTGGTATAATGTTATAATTTGTTTTTTTTTGTTTTTTATCGCTATTTTCTGCGATAAAACGTGATTATTACAACATAATATAATTATCGAATTATATAACAGCTATATACATATATTTTATCCTAACAATTGAAGTGTACATTTTGCTGAACATTTTCACCAATAATATTCTTAGTAAAAACTTTGGTACGATTTTACAATTGAGAAAATATAGTTAATGACACATCTCGTAAGCTCCGGGACAAAGCTCTGCTCTAAAATATTCTCGCCCAGTAATTATAATCCCTCTTTACATTATTACATATATGTATTATTAAGACTCCCGATATGCAAAACAGTTTTGTGGCTATGTTTGTGAAAAAAATGGTTATATTTGTTAGTTCAATAAATTAATATTAACATGATTTAAATGAAACGATAATAATAATTAATATGATAAAAAAAAACACAATCGTAATTGTTACACAAAGTAGGTAAACCATTAAATATATGTACATGTGTGTGTGAAGTTAAGTATCTATAATAAATATGAAATATAATAAAAACATAAAAACAAAATCAAATTTTAGTTAGACGATATCTCTGGTTCTTGTGCAGTCAAATAACATAATATTAATATTAAGACATTTTAGATCACAAAATAATTATATTTTGCAAAAATAATAAATGATAATTATTTGAAATCATTTTATATGCAATAAATTATTCATATAATAATACTTGTAATATAACATTAATAATAATGGTTTTACTTCGTTGTGAAATATATTCAAAAAATATTAATTTCTGGTAAAATACAATAGAATTTATTTTATTTTCTACATATTTCTATTGATACATATAAATATTTTATACGAATATTTGATAAAAAAAATTCTTGAAAAATGTACAGAAAGTGTAATAACTTTTAACATCATTGAATTCAAAATGAACAATAATAATATGTGACTTATATTAAAACACGTAGACGAAAAATGCTCGAATTGCATTTCATAATACATCATTTGTTTTCATTAATACATACAATATAACTTTGTGCTATGAAGAAATGTATATTTGATGTACTAATATTACACTGTGCTTTCTACAGATGAATGAATATATTTTTCTACTTCAAAATATATTACAAAGATAAAGTATTCACGTTACAAATTTATTTGTTGATAATAATTCTAATAACACTTTTATTGCAAATCGCACTTTTAGCTTAAAAATATAATTATTCCATTAAAATATCAATCTCATTATATACCCGCATTTTTAGGTTTTCGGCGTAATTTCATGATGAAAAACGGGTTTTTATTTTTAATTTACTCTTCCATGCAATGTATACGCTCATAAATTATATACTTTTTCGTTCTAATAAAAATCCAATATTTATTAATTTTACATTTTTTACTATATTGAAATGATATACATTTTCATTTTTTATCATGGTATAATTATTATATTGAAAAAAAGTTATTGTTTCACCAAGCTTCTAAAATTAAAAATTAAATATAAAAACTTTTATAAGTGAAAGAACATAAAAAAATATGACTAATTTTGTATTGTTTACTACAGTATGTGAGACGTATTATGAATTTTAAATAATTTCTTGCTAAAAATTGATAAAAAAAGAACTTTACTATAGTTTTACCAAGTAAACTTAAGTTATATTATGATTTCACTCTATAATTTAGACTATTCAATTATTTTAAAACCACGTAGTAGGCTATCAACTAAAATATATCTATGAAACTATCAATAATAAATCAAGCAATTCCCGAAGGTGTAAAAATGTTAAACCACAGGTTAGGTTTTTGTAAGGAAATTCAAAGCGGGATAAAATAGTAAGTATCAGGGTAAAAATAAATCATTCTTTTTATGACTGTGGAATTTAAAATATTTTTCAGGACGATTTTGAACTTAAATTTAGATAAAACGTTTAAATACAAAATAAAAGTACTATAGGAAAAAAAACAAAAATTACGTAACAATCTTACAAATACATTTTCTGTGCGTAACGATAAATGTCGTCTGATATTATGAAAGTTTTTCGTCTTCCACTAAAACTTATTTTTATTGTTTTTAAATATGATCTACATAGGTCAACACGCGGGTACCTTTTATACAAAAAAAAACTATCATTGTTAATAACTCGATACTTGTATCTACATTTAAAACGTGGCAATTTGTTTTTGATACTCATTAAAAATACGACCGACAGCCGCGCCCACGGAATATTGTATAATACAACAAACACGCATATATACGATCACGATGAAATACAATATGGCGATTAAAATGTCTGCATCGTAAATATTCTGTGTCCTGAATGCTCTTTCTCAAGAGCATTAACGCGATGACGCCAGAATTGTCTCGTGTACAATTCATTCTATTTTTTTTTCTGTACTTAATGCGATTTAAAGATTCTTTAAGGTCAAAGATCCGTACAATATTTGTGCTACATTGTGTTGTTGTCAAGTTTTATATAAGTTTTTAACCTAAGTGCTTTCGCGATTGTCTTGAGGTCTAGCAAAGTTTTACTCTGTTACTCCACTCCAATAACCGTATAACTATCTTCAGGTTTCTTCGATATAATTCGACCGATATCCAATTAAATACAACACAATTCTCTCTCTTTTTCTTTCTCACTCTCTCGGTAAATCTTACCGACGTCGGAAATTGGATGTTCAAACCAACCGTGCTTATAATAATGATATTGCGTATCTCAACATTCATTGATCGCGAGCTTGGGCTTACGATAAGTATTATGAGGTCGAATTGTAATTATGTTTTCATTAAACCTGAATAATTCATGTGTATTTAAAATATATGGTCGATAAGATTATGATTATTATTACGGGTCGTAAGTTGATCTTTGGCAGCTTCCCGTCTCCGATGAACAGGTGGTTGTATTTTACTTCTAGTGATCCGTAGGTCCCGACAAGTGAGTTACCTTTTTCAACCCTTTCTTTTCTTCTTGGTATAGCTTAGCACACTTGGTATAAATACAAGTCAAGAAAAAAAAAACAAACTTTCGTTTTTCTAACTATAAAACTTATTACATACATTTTGGGTTTTTGGTTAAGTTCAAACGGTTTTAACAGATAAAATGAGAGCATTTGTAAAAATATTGTTCATGATATAGTAATATACATGTTAACATTTGTATAATGAGACGACATGATAAAAGTGAATTCTCGGAATCTCAAAAATTGATCTCGTTTTATCACCGACAATCCGTACGTTGTTTGTAAAGCAGTAAAGCAATCAATCATTGCAGAAAACACGCGTGCCGCAGAATATAAAGTGTAAACATGTTTTGTTAATATTAGTTTACACGTATCTTTTTATCGTTTTTATAACACATTTTGTTTCTCAAAGTTCATGTATTTTCGCATTACGAGTATACTCCTAATATATTGTACAAATGATCAATATTATTACTACGAATAATATTAGTATATGTCGTGTTTCCTTTACGTTAGGATAAAGAAATATAATAATGTACTTACATTTTATTATTACAGCTATAGGTACAACTCCTTTTATGCATTTTTTTTTTCGTTTTTAATCAAGTGTTATCCAGATTTATGTCGAGATCACTAAATATACGCCTCCGCTTGTATACGTATACGCATAAACAATGTTGCCACCTTGATTCGATATAAATAATGAAATTACAAAGAACTTTATACATTTTTTAATAGGATCGGTGGGTACAAAGCTCGTGCTGCCTGTATACGATAGCACTTATATGGATGTATTAACTAACACCTCGTTTACTCTCAAAGAACATCTACTCAAGTGTCTACAAAAGTGGAAACACGGGATAACGCCATAAGCAAACGGGCGAATACATTTTAGAAAGTGTCGGCAATTTCATTACGAATTTTAGTTATGAGAGTGCATGCATGGTGTGGGAACATGTTCGGTAGCGACCGAAATAGTATTCACGTACCAAGGGTAGACGAGCAAAAGGACGAATAATATATTCTAAGGTTATATATTATATTATAATTATTATCATGAGTGCTACGCTTTTGATATTTATTTCCCTTGAATTCCTATGATTAAACACGTCGAAAATACCTCACGTTACACACGCGTTATCAAGTATTATATAAAAAAAAAAATGCAGTTAATAAAAATAATATGATAGAATCGTAAAAAAAAACATAAATCCATATACAATCGTCTTATTATAAGTTTTATAGCTTCTTACTCTAGAATAACGAATGATTTGGTCTGGAAAATTTAATCAATTCGTATTTAAAAATTATTTTCATAAATTTGTAACCGCATATGTCAGGAGACTTTCTTGATAAAAATCAAAAACCAACTACTATGATTTTATTCACTTATTTATAGTTTATATACGTTTTATTGATTATGATGTAGTTATATTAACAATACATTTTATTTATTCGTTTTCCTAAGTGTTATACGTTTAAATATAATTTTCGGCTTTGAACTCCATACTAATATTCAAACATAATAGTACAATTAGTACCAATTAATAATACAACCAAAAACTAGAATCGATCATAAAATAAAAGTATTTTGTAAATTTTAAAATCTGCAGCTTAGTCTTATCGTTTATTAGTATATAGACTCCCTGACATTTTTGACTATGCATGAACTAAATGTTTATTCCATAGTTGTTAAAGAAATTCATGTAGGTAACGTTATGGTAATAGTTATTTAATTATATTCACTATGTAAATTTTAGGTTAATATTTTAACGCTCAAATACTATTAAAACAAGTTTATATCCACCTAATTTACATTAAGTACCTATTTAAAAATATATCATTTAATTTCGATTCCAACATTTTTTCTTTAATTTATTCATTAAGTTCCTTAGACATTTTTTTAAAGGTAAAATGATGTATTCGTACCAAAAGGATAAGCCATTAATTTCATCATTCAGTTTTTAATTCAATATTTATTTTGATTATAATCACATCTGTCCATATATATTATACGAGAACACGCGTACGTGTTAGGAAATTACAAACGTATTACCAATAAGATGACGAGGTGATTGCTAGTTGAATTGGACACATGTTTATGACTGTAATGGGTAATAAAATAGTTTCATTACAAGTTTTTACGATTCTATTAAGAATCATTATTGTAACATTTTTTATTCGATACACTTATGATGTTTCGTTATAAGTTTATATAAAAAGGATTTCAACTGCACGAGGTCTATGACAATAACTGTTAATACACCAGTATATATACTCGTATATTTTACGACTGAAAAGTTAACGTGTGATGTATAATATATATACATATGTAATAATGTGAAAAATCACTAAAAGAATGGGAAAATTATATGGAGGGTTATTTGAAAATGGGAAACAACTCGTATATCTGATTATTTTGATTTTATTTATAGGGGGATATATTTATTTTTAAAAATAAGTTGATTTGTGCTCAATTGGTATTACTAGCTTGCTTCTGTCATTAGAAGAGTTTCATGGATCTAAGAATTTAGGAAAATACCAGTTATATGATTTTGACATGGATATGTGATTATTTAGGACTCTATTATAATATAGATTATATGTATTCCTTTAATAATTTAGTATTAAAATTACTTGTGTTTAAACAATAGGAGTAAATAAAACAAAAATAGATCAAGTAAAACTTAAGAAGTCATCAGATCAAATAGTATCTTATATTGAAGGAAACGGTGTATTATATGTAAGTGATTCCTTATTACCAAACATGTAACTGAATTAAGTCATACATATATTTGTCTTATATTTAAAAATGACTTTTAAGTACCTACTTCTGTATAACAATTTTAATACTTTATTGATGAATAATGGATTCTAATATTAATACTAAGTTCATGATTAATTAAAGCGTACTTGTACGATGTCTAGCGTTGATTTTTAGAATCAATTTATAAACTTAGGAGTAATCTCGTACACTGTAGTATTCAAAATACTCAATGTATGAAAGTGTTAAATACTTAGTGAATAACTATGTTATTTAACAAGAATTACATATATTTGATACATATTTTCTATTGGTTATTTACTGCGGACATTATTCTAATTCAAAATATGTTAAGTTAATAAGAGTAGTTTGAAGAGAATCCGCAAGCTAACCAATATTTAAAATATATTGAGTATGACTCGACTGTTCGGACGACGATCGGAGGGTCCAGAAGACGTGTCACTTTTTCTAATTTTGTCATTCATTTTGAAATAGATTATTGACTATGGGTTCCTAGGGTGAACAATTTTAACTAAGGGTATTTTTACTTTAATTTTGTGGCTGATTTTTTCACTATGGACTAATTTCAAACAATAATAATATATCTTCATATCTTCGATAGACTTAAGTCCCTAGTCAATGCGTGAACTGGTTGTATAATTTGTTTCTCTCCTCGAATTTTTCCCAATAGCAATGGGAATACTTGTTTATTATATATTATTTTTAAAATATATAATTTACACGAACACAAATAACTATCATTATTTAACGATATAAATAAAATAATAATGTTAAACTATACATAAAATATTCTTGAATATATACTTGTAATATTAATTGTTGCACTACCTTACAATTTTTTTACCATTTTACAAGAAAAACGAACTTCATTTTATAATTTTATCAACTACATCGGTTGTATACCGAGTATAAAATCTGGTATTAATATTGCTGCCTGTAATCGATCGATATAGTATAATTTTTATAAGTTTTTTTTTATATAAACATATTTAACCCCAACCCGAGTAATATCTGTCTTAATGTTTCTACACTATACATAAGGTTATCCAAATAAAAGATATTTACTATGTTATACTCAGTGATTGGAAGGAAAGAGTTTTAACATAAACAGATTCCTTGAATGAATTCTTTTTAATAAAAAAGAATAAGGAATTCAACAAATTCTTCTTTAAAAAAAAAAAAAAAAAACGATCAATTTTCAATTTTCACAAATACTTGAATATTTGAAATTAAAGTATATTTTTTCTTTGTGTGTGTATTGCTAATTAGTGATTGTTATTAAGTGTCGATAATAATTGTTAAAACTAATTTAATTTAATTATTATTCCTTTTTCTATGAAGTATAAATGTATATATATATATGAAAAAAATTATGGTGATTAAAAATAATTTTTTATTTTAACTCGTTAATTTTCCAAAGGGACAAATACTTTTTTTCTTTTAAAGAACAAGAAACAGAACGAATTATTTTTTGTAAGGAATTTTCCAAACACTGGTTATCCTACAGTAATAATGTTATACAATAGCTTTAGTGGACATATTACAACGGAGAATCGTGTGCGCGGGATTGCGAATAAAAATCCCAACAAATACTAATGCCGCTGCTGCCATTTCTCCATGGGCGCACCCGCACGCTCATGGGCATCTCCCAGAGGTTTATATAAAACCGTCGTGCCGAGCGTGTTTATTCACTGTTATATTATTATAGCGTTTCATTAGAGAAACGTTCTCGAGCCGAAAATGTCGTTACCGTGGTGGTGGAGGGGACCGGGAGCCGACTGTCTTACCCCCCTCCCCCGTACGACGGTTACCACTTACTATAAAAACGAGTTTCACGTTTATATATATTAAATCATAATATATCTATATGTATACACGAGTGCGCCTTTTTCATCAATAATAGTATATCCTTATGTGGTGATAAAATTCTAAATGAAGAGACTTTTATATAATATACATGCGTTTTTGTGTGTACTGAGGGAAAGTGGGTTTTTGAGATGAAATGACATTAAGACTTAAGACTTCGCGTGCAGCGTGTTTGTGCGAATCGTATACATATAAAGGACAACAACGTGTGTTTTTCGTTTAATTATTTTTGAAACAGCCCACGCTCGACGTGTAATAAACGTTTACGATTAGTATAATATGATAAATAATTATTATTATTTTTTTTTTTGCGTCCCACATTACACCGGGGCGACGTTTTTCCCGTTCGCGATAGTTGTTTTTATACTTCTCTGCATTCAGTGTACGTATCTTGCACCCTCGGATGACGATACTATCGTGTTTATGTGGCAAACGATGATGATGCAACAGTCATCGTTAACATTTTGTTCAAGTCTTTCGAATAATCTTCCGTCACAATTCCTTCGACTGTTATTTATGTAATTATTTATTTTATATAAATATACATAACATATAATATTATGTACTATTGCCTTACATTATGTGTATTAAGTGCATTTAAAAATATTTTGCGTTGTATAGCTCAAACACTACGTTGTGTACATACTTTGAGGTAAACTCCGAAACTATTTTATTCTTTTACAGACAGATACATATTTAGACTCATACCCCTTAACCAAATTCGTTTTTATAATTATATCTAAAATTTGAAAACCTTATTCGGACTTTTATTTTAAATTAAAATCTATTGATTTTCTTCCATTTTTATTTTTACCGTATACATGTGGGACTCTGCCGCACTTTTTGATCTTTAATGATATCATAATATTTACATGCAAACGGAATAATATTAATTTTTATACATCCATCATGTTCAGAAATATTTGTTTTTTTTTTATATTCTTAACATAAAATTTGTTAGATTTTAAAAAACACATTGAGTTTTAACATTGTAGTCCTTAGATAGAACTTTTTGATCGACTGATTAAGATCATAATTATTTTATGTCACGAATATGAAATAAATGAAAAACAAGGAGCGCTTAAACCGAGGGTCATACTTTTGTTATCTATTGCATAATATCATGGAGTGCTTACAAAGTATCTATATTTATTGAAAACCTTTAAAATTAAATGTTCAAATTTGCCTCTAATTTTTAATACTCAATTTTTAAAAACAAAAAAAATTAATTATAATACGATTGCCAAAATTTTAATCTTCGTGTGTTTTACAGTTTTATTTTTTTCACATAAATAATTACTACCTACACATGGTTTTTGTCAAGCGAGATTACTTATAAGTTATTAGAAATAAAATGTAATTCCATTGCGTTAAATATATTATGTATATATACATATATATCATTAATAGATAAAAAGAAAAGCGTCAATAAGTGTGCATTACATAAAGTATGAAGTTATGAATTTAAATTTTCTCTTTCACGACACCAATCCTTTGTGAATTTAAAGCCTGTAGGACGATTATCGTTGAAAACCTTAAAAGTCTTTTAAACATTGAGATCGAATAAAAATAATTTTTCTAGTACTAATGAACTGTATCAAATAATTAAAGTGAAGATATAACTTATATATAAGAGACGCGCTTTAATTTATTTCCAATCAAATAGCATATGTATATTAGTGATAAACATTTGAAACAATTAATATAGCTTAGCGGCACAAGAGTTAAATTGTTTTAACATATTTTTAATTTTTTAATGAAATCGATGATTATCTGTTACAGATATTCAACGTTATAAATTCGATATCAATGCATAGGCTATTTATATTTAGACAAACATGCTATTACTTATCAAAGTTATTTTGTATTATATTTTTTTTAAATAGCAAAGACGTTGTAGTAAATTATACATGGACATTAAAAATTAAAAAAACTTTTGAGATAATATAAGATCATACATTTTTCTTCTAAAAATATTTTTATTATAAAATATTCATGACATTAAGCATATAAGATATTTTAAGCTATGAATAAGAACGCTTTAAGATTTAATTTTTAACATAATTTTAATTACTGACCTGTACACTAGTTACAACAAAGACGTTCAGGTCATAATAGTGTGCCCGCTCAAGGCTATTATATAAATGTTAGGTATATATATATTATATATCTAGCACCGGGTTCTAATTAAACCCCAAGTATTGTAATTTGTTGTTGTGCATTTCATGAGTAAACCTATGTACAGATATATTAAAAGCGTATGATGTAAGTATATGTATACTATGCTCTATATTAATTAATTTTTTATTTATTCTATAAGAGTTAATTTTTATAAAAATATCAAATATTCTTTATTTTGTTGAAAATTTTAACCGGGAAATAAAAAAAACACGTAACCATTCGGCATTGACCCGAATTTAACAGAACAACGATCGTGTTTTAAAGGATACTAAACGTTGTCATTTTCAATTATATTTCGCGTTATGATTGATCACCTCCTATGCCGTCGCACTACCGTGTGCGTTGTTTCCTGTTCCCGTTGAAGTTGATTTTCAAAACGCATTATTATAAAACGCTGGCAGCGCGACGGTGGTAGCTCGGGTATTGACATAATTTTAATTACTGTAAATTTCATACTGTAAATAATAGATATTGATAATAATAATAATAATAATTATTCCAATAACGCAAACATACACACACACTGTGAATTATACACGTATATAAACATATCTGACAAGGTTATTTTTGTTTGACCTGCCCACACTAGGGTCACTAGTATACAACTATTCACCGAATTCTCCGCGCCGCAGCGTTTTCCGCAAGCGTTTGTCTCTTTCATGCAACTTATCAAATTAACTTTAGAATAAACGGCTCATGTATCTTTAGATTTCCGTTGAGCAGGACATTTCTTTTGATGGTGGCAGAGGCAAGATGGTCTCGGTGATCGAAATTGACCTTGGTATCTTTTGTTTGCTTATGTACGCTCGAGTTCTATGTTTTTTTAATTCCATATTTTTTTAATTATCTACAATCTTGAACATTCGTAAGCATTTTTAAATAATATATAGTTAAAGAATATTTCGTTTTCATTCAATTTCTTTACAAACTGTTCTAGATGTGGTAATGAACGAACTGCGTAACCTTTTAACCGTTATAAGCAAATATTTATTTTTTTTTAAAAAAAAAAACAGGAAACAAAGGAAAAATAAATTACATAATAATTATTTAATATTTCTCAATGTATTTTTTTGTGTGACAGCTCGTTTGAACAGTATTATGTTTCACATTTTATATATATCCAAACCTTATTTAAGCGCAAGTAAATAATGTAGCGACGGTATAGACACGTATGATGGTATACAAGCAAAACGGGATCGTAACATGGTACGACAAGTTTAAAATCAATCATTTTTAACAATATATATATACATAGATATTCCTATACGTAGATGGTTGAATCAAACGCGGTGCATGACAAAAAGGACTGCACAAATAATAAAATCGTATTTTACCGATGCGGTGACAAAAGGATAAATGTTTTCTTTTCGAGGGAACAAAACGGTGATAAACAGTACCGACACACAAGAATATTTATACAAATATATATATATATATATGTACGGCGGTCAATTTTGTCTGTCTGCCATCGTAATCGCTTCATACAATGTGTACATGTGTGTTCGCATATGTATATATATATATATATATATAATATATGTATAAGCCTTAATAATTCTAGAATAATTATTTTCAGAGTTACAGTCGAAAAAATTTAAAATCACGTGCATTTTACAGTTTTTTGGTTAAATTTTTGTAACTGGGTCAATTTTGGACTTAGAAAGTTGGATTAACTATCAAAATTCATTTAAAAATAGGCGAAAAATAATTAATAGTTAAAATAGATGATTGCCATTTAAGAAAAAAAAGTTTTACTGCGCATGCGCGTGTCTATTTAAGTTAAAAAAATTAAAAACTTGTAAAAATACACATTTTTATGTCATAAAAACCAACAAAAAATCAAAATTGAAATTTCAGATCTCTACCCAAAGATATTGAATGTTCTCAGTTAGCGTTTACACACTATATATATATATATATATAGTAATGGTGTATACAGAGTATTTTTGTAATGATTATGTGTGTAGTGCACGTTAAATGTAGGTAAAGTAATTACGCTTCAGACCATCTAAAGTGTGCATCCTTACTCGTTGTATAACCCAGCACATTTTCAGATTTCTAACACCTGCACCGCGCACGTTGTGAACTACAATACCCATTACTATACCCTAATGAATAAGTATTTTCGGAACCTCTAATTTTACTTTCAAAGCCCTCTCGTCGTCATTCCAAAGAGTTTAAGTTTAATTTTCAATTTTCACTATCAACGACTAAAATATTACAACTGAATTCTTTTTTTCTCTCTTCCATTATTTTATTGACTTTCGCAATATCGTGATGATCTGAGCATACAATATTATACAATCTTTTTAAACAAATTCTCTTCACTTTTGGCCAAATGAAAAAAAAATGATAAGGCGGGAGGAGGGGAAAGAAATGTTAAATAAAATATACTGTAAAATACAATTGGGGTAAAGTGTATATTAAATGCATAGAACTGTTAAAACTCAAAATAAATTAAACGTTTTTGATTACTGGTTTCGGGCATTTTATTCCCGTCATAATAAACCTGCGAATAAAAATTGATTATATTTTCACGTCAATACGAATTCATCCAACTCAACTGATGGACGGATATTATATTATTTTAGCTATCAAATATGAAAAATAAATTAGGTAAAAAAAAAATCATATTTTATTCTATCTAAGTGTTAATTAAATATGAATTGTTACCTGATTCAATTTGAAACCAAAAAATAGTCTATTTATTTATTTAAACATATGTTTCATAAAAAATTTGTCAAATTATATTTTAATAATTAAAAATGAAATTTGAATGAAAAATTATTTTAAAATGCTGTTGGTTTTAAATCAGTTATTTAATAATTTTTTTGGTAGGTATTAATTTTTTTTTTTTTTTTTTTGAGGTAATTTCAAAACTTTTAAATTCAGATTATTATAATATAAATTAATAATAAAGTTGAAAAACTATTTTGATAAGGGAAAGTTCTACTTTTTATTTTGTGGTTTTTTTTTTTCAGAAAAAAAGTGAAATCTTTGTTAAGATAATCTGGGTTATGAATAATTTCCATGCATCTTTATAATTTACTGTGTAATATATCAGTAAATATTTTTAAGGAATTTTCACTGGGCAAAAAAAAAGTACAAATAGTTCATGAATTAAAAGTATTTAATTATTATTTAAATTTTATAATTGATTAATAATATAATAGTGCCACGACAACTGACGATGCATGTAATTAATATTAATTTTTCGCATGGTTAATATCATATGGTTTTTATCCACATGGATTTTCCATTGTAGATATTATGATAATCAATATAATTTATGTTTCAACTTCAAATAATCAAACAAAATAATAAACAAATAACAAAATCAAGCATAATAAATCACTACTGAATTAAATTATAAAATAAGTATAAATATGTTAATGTCCGCCAAAACATTACTGTTACCCAGTTATAAAACATACAATCTTCTAGATGATAAAAAATATTTACTAGGCGACATTTATGCATTGGTACATATATATATATATATATATATATATATATATATATATATATATATATATGGTAAATTGGTTATAATTGTATATTTTCCCATTTTCATATAGTAGTTGCATACAGAGTATTATTTAATTATCAAAATGTTATAAAAAAATGCTAAGTAAATAATTAGCTTAACATTTTTTGTATCATACATTTTTTCTAGCATTAAATGTATGATAATATTATGTAACTACTAAATGTACATAAAATATCTCCTATAGGTAGACTTGTTTTTTGTTAGTTTACAGACATCTACTTTCTAACACCTACAAGTTCTGTACATTTATAATTAATGGTAACATTTATTAAAGGTATGTTATCTCATCAACGTTTTCAATGATTCATAAATACATTTTTTTTTTTAAATATCAAATATAAAAAAAATATAAATAAAAATAAAACTTAAATATATTGTCCTAAAAATATTTATAATAATTTTATTTTACAATAATTTTGATATTATATAAATATTTAAATTTTCTATAATTATGAAAAAAAGTAATATTTTTATTTCAATTTAATAATAACATTGCATGTTTTAAAAAATACCTCCACAGTAAATAAGATTGTATAATTATCTTTACATATTATTGAATAATAATCTGGATTCCTTACTATGAATAGTATTTGTGATAAATAAAATCGAAAATTTATGTATTAAAAATAACTGTAATATGTATACATTTATGTACCAAAAAATTATCAAATATGCATTCAAAACATGCATTTTAACTAAAAAAAAACCCAAAATATGCAGGATAAAATGATTGCAATAAATTATATATAAAAAATATGCATGTAAAAAATGTAAGTATAAAAAATTAAAAATGACTATAATTTATAAGTATTTTATTTTTATAAGTTATTACTTTTATGTTTTATACATTTATAATATTAGGTATATAATAATTTACAATATAAGCGTTACACTGTGATAAGATGTATTTCTTTAATTTGATCAAACTTGAATCTAAAAATATTTGGGACAAACACAATTATACAGATGATTAATTTATCATTTATCTACCTGTTAATTTATGATTTTTTTTTTTAAAAAGTTCAAAAAAATATTGAAATATGCAATTATATTCTTAAAATTACTTAAGTATGTAATATAAAACCATAAAATATACAAAAATATGAAAAATAAAAATATTTTTATTTGATCGAGTAGAATATGAATCAGATTTATATCCAGGTTTGGATTAAATTGGATTAATAAAAAAATATTCAATTGCATAAACATCCGAACCTACTGATAGATAATGTAAATTATCTACAATGTTCTGTTTTGTTTAGAAAACGGGTGTACCGAAGTTCTTATTAGAGCCTTTAGTTACTGGTTAAATTAAAACATTTTATCATTTATTCTCAGCTACTACCATAGTGTATTAGTATTAAATACACACTTGTCAGTATAAAAAAATTACCCAAAAGTTACCGAAATTAAGTAAATAAAAATCTAATTGCCGTACAACTATAATAATTACAATATTCAAAAGATTAATAATTTGATAACTTAATGCTAACAATATAATATAACTGTGTCAAGTACATCATTTTTGCTCCTACAGAATAGTTTTAAAACTTTGTACCTAAATAAAATATTTTTGCTAACAATTTCGTAGTTTTTTGTGTACTGAGATTCAAACTTTTAAAACAGAATTGTTTAAATATTGAATATTATATTGAGCTCATTTATGTTACTTAAAACTGTACGAAGACCTTTTAAAGTTTACCAATATTTATATTTTCAATGGTTAGTTGAATTATAGTTATATAGTATTATAGTTGTTTAACTATAGTTTTTTACATGGAAAACTACGGTCATAAATAATACCGAAATGATTGTAACCGACCTATCCATACATAACAGATAACAATCATGTGGCAAAAACTTTAACAACATATTTGTATTTTACTTAACTAAATTTATATGTAAAGTTTATCTTCATTATAATACAAGATAAATGCAACTGTTACAAATGAAACGGTATTTTACTTTTACTTTTGATATATATATATATGTATATTACCTTATATTGGTAAATACCATGAATATAAAATGAGAATTCTATTAACAGCTATAAAAAACTCAGTTCTATTAGGTATCTAACTAATTTTTAAATGTTCTAAAACTACATTTCATCAATTTTTCTTGTTATACACAACTGTATTCCAATTATAATACTTATTATTATAAATTCAATAACGAACGTAATAATAATTAAATGTATATTGTATAATAATTTAATAAACTGTTGTTAAGATATTATTTTAAATATACTATTAATTTCTGAATACTTTGTGCAAATGTTCTATGAGTCGTAAGTATTTAGTTTTTAATAATAAACCAATGAAATAGGCAATTCGAATAAACATTATATTAATGACTTCGATTGTGCATATTTTGAATAATTGTATACATTGTTATTTTGATAAAAGTGTACACGCCTTGAGAATATTATCTCATATTAAACAACATTATTTGTGTTCAAAACGGATGGAACATTTTAATATTGTTAAATCTTGCCAAACAGCAATAAACTATTTTTAAGTCGATTAATAAAAAGTTTAAAAAATGTCTTTCGTGATAATGAAGTTAAATAATATCACTCGTACTACGAAAATTCACGTATATATTTGAGATATTAGTACTATAAAGTTATACCCCGTTTGCTGTACAAAAACCGACAACTATGTTGGCAACAAAGTGGCCGTACAACAAAACGTATTCTTACCCAGACACGCATCTAGATAATTTTTTACGCGAGCATTAATTTTTCTTTTTTAGAAAAAGGTACTATCTTGATGAAAACATGGTAGACCAATAATTTTCTTCAGACCTTTTCCGCATAACAAATTGTAGTATGCTTTTCTGACCGGAAAAAGTATCATCGTATGATGTTTAGACATATTTTCTCCCGCTATAGATATAAAAAACCCGATCCGTAGTCAAGAGGAAGTTTCAGATTCAAGCCTCTCCTGTGCATCTTATATAATAATACAGTGAAACCTCTGAATAGCGGACACTCTCGGTCGGTATTTAGAGGTTTTCCTATATAAAAGTGGTGAAAATGTACCCGTCCCCGAAAAAACGTCCGCTATTTAGAGGTGTCCGCTATTTAGAGGTGTCCGTTAAGGGAGGTTTCACTGTATATCATTAGGCCATTATAAGGGATGACAAAAGTCTTCAAATAATATCCTTCCCATAAATTATGCTGAACTGTTTAACTTGAATACGTTAAAAATAGATTATATATTTGATATAAATGTAGTATATAAGTCTGTATATTTTTTTCTAACTACAATATAATATGGATTTTACTTCATAATGGCTATTATTCTTCTTATTATTATTATGAATATTATTATTTACCAACACCACTTTTGATAAATTAGTACGTAAATATTTATTTGACCTATCGATTAAAACGAATTTTAAAATGAAAGCGATATAAAGAAAACCAAAACTATGCACTTGTATGAATATTGGATATCTTCGTCATTATACTTATACGACTATCCCAGTGGAGATACCATAATTGAGGTTGGTTAGTTTTGATGACTTTGTAACACTCACGTGTTGCGGTATATTTATACGGGTATATTATTATATACGGGCGACTGTTCGTTGTAATATACACACCATATAAATACATTGTAGGCCAAATACACAGATGGCCCGTATAGCTACGGAGAGTAGTTGTACTTGTGGTTATTGAAATATTTCCTATTATATTTTTTTAATTCGGCATTCAGTAAATATTTTCTTGGTTTTCAGTCAGTAACAACTATCGGGATTTCATTCGACCTAATCGATGAATATTTTCATTGAAATCGATAAATTGTTGCTTGCATTTTGCGAAATGTTATCTGGAAATATAACTTAGAAATATAAAACATTGTACACTAATGGTATAATGAAATATTAAATTTTAATGGAAGTTTTTAACTCGTGTAAAATACTCGTAATAAATACAAATATATTCCTCGCTCTGTTCAAAATATAAAATTCCTTACAGTAATTAATGTTAATTAATGATATGTGATGTTGTATAGTACATGACTTATTATTTTAGCTCTTATACTCTGTAATCTTATAATAATTAGAAAATATATTACAGTCCTAAGTCTAATTGAAGTTTCATGTTCCTATATAGAAGCATAAAAGCAACTCAACGAATTTTCTTTTTAAGGAACACTACGAATAAATCGCATTTTCTCCATTTTTTTCTTATAATTTTTCCGAATAATATTTCTTAGAATTAACCTATAAAAAATACTGAATAAAGAACGTTAATAGAAATTTTCAAATAAGTTAGCAAAAATGCGTATTTAATTTAATGGATAAATAGTGCTAAAATGAAATCAAGAGTTTTACATGTTTTATTTATACCCCTCGTGTCTTGTGAATAATGTCGATTGTTTCCTAGATAGAAAATGGCTCTTTTTCAGCGCACAATTTATCGTCCCCTCTTATTTTTAAGTGTAATTAATTCACATTGGCCTTAACCATGGCTTTTCTCTCAATCGTTTATTTCGAATAAAATATGGAGTTTTCTTGACAACAAACATTCAACCTGGAACAATTCGGCAAAACTCTTGGCTGCTGCAGGTATAATATAGTTATAGGTAGATAAGATTATAAGGAATTGATGTACTTTTACAGCAAATCTTTTTATATATATATATAAATACACGAGTGATCCATCAACTTAAAAACAGTCGTTATTTCTGAAAGTATTACGTTTATTTTTTAAATCTTTATAAACATGTATATATATATATATATATATATATATATATATATATAACTAAATAGCATAGTTGCTAAAGTTTTTCTTGCGTTTTCTTTATACTCCCTTATTCATCAATATATTAATTAAGCTTTGACTTCATGTAAGGATAATCATTTTTTATTTTTTTTTTCATCTCAGTAATACATTTATACTTTTACTGGTTTGTTATTTTGTTTATGTAAGCACATTCGAAAACAGAATATTCTGGTAAAACTAATTAATGTAAAAATTATAACATAAAAGTCAAATGTTTATGATCATATTTTAGCGTATAATAGATATAGTATAAAACATTTATAAAAAATTCCATTTAAAAACTTTTATTCACGTTTACAAATCAGATTGGGAATATCAATATTTCACTAAATTTAATGTTCTCAGAAATAATCAATGCAGGTTCTCTCTATTCTTGGTGAGACACTCAATTTATCAATATCTATATCGATGAAAATAAATATGCATACAAATTAATGAATAAAACATAATTACGGAACTAAACGGAATTGGCTAAATCAAACTTAACAAAAAAAAAAAATTATGTCAGTCAAACAGTGCTTTGTTTAAGTCTTAATGTCTGAATAATTTGAAATCTATCATTGTCATTATTTATATTTATTTATTTTACTCAAGTAAATCTCAAGGTTCTCCAGCTAAAAACAAAATTAGTATTTTTTTCAAATGTATCATTATTAATCATTTAAAAAATATATATGTACATGTATTTAGGAAGTAATCGGTGTAAGCAGCATCGTATGTTTAATCATTTTCTTTCATAAGTTATTTTATCATACATTAATTATTAATTTGTTTTCATAAGTAGTCTTCATATTTTAGAAAAATGTATGTTAATAAAATTCTAGTCAAATAAGTTATATTCCGTTAAAAAAACTAAAATTCAACAATAAAATGTGGCTGTATAAGATGCTGCGAGCTTTCTAGTTACATTTGCACATCAAAGCAAATATTTTAAAATTAAAATGTACTCTTATTATTTCACGGATAAATTTAATTCGTTTACTATTGTTTATGATGATTTCAACTATAAAAAGTCCAACATATTATATAACAAATTATAGAAAACAATTTTATATCAATGTTTTAATTTAAATGTATTTCTTATAAATATTTTGAATGTTGAACATGGTTTCATTTATATTTTTCTTTATTGTAAATCGACAAAATTTTTGGAGCTTCCATTCAAAATTTATATCATATTAATAATAAAATCCTTTTAAACAACATTTTTCCAAATTTGATTTAAAAAATGTATAGTTGTATATTATATTATTATTATTAAGTCAAAAGACTTTTAAAATTATTAAAATTTAATTAAAATTGATGTTTTAAATATCAATAAACTATACGAATATATTTTTTTCTGAAACATCTAAAATAATTGCTGTTTTATATATTTTGGTATATATCATACATGGTAGAAAAAAAAATTTTAAATGAAAGAAATTAAAATTAATATTATCTAACAATTTCAATTAGTACAACTGTCAATCCACTGCGTAATGTAATTACAAGTAGATAATTATTTTGCCAGTCGAGCTATTATTTTAAATTGTAAAAATAATTTAAAGTTCCGGCTGAAGACCGGTAGAATAATATTTTTCAGCGCCTAATGCCTACCCCTATGTATTTGACGATGTTCTACTTTTTCCCCTCTTTTTATCGCACATTTGTTATTAATTATAGTCCATTTTTTTGTTCCTCTGATCCTCACTTTTTCTTCTTCACTGTTAAAAGAATTTTCCCCTAAAATAAGAACATGACAGGTCCCAGGTGACACACATTGTATGTATTTTTTATTACTATTATTAATATTTTTTTACATTTCTGCAAAAACGTAAAAGAGCGCTTGGACTGATGATTAAATATTATTATTTTATTATTTTTTTTTTATTTTTAAAAACGGTACATCATTAATGTCAATATAAAATGATGGATTCTGATTGTGACATCCAGACGAATGGTTGTTAATAAAAACTATATTTTACAATACTCAACACAAAAAATTAAATATAAAAATGGACTAATGCGTTTATAATTTATTAAGAACTACATTTATTTAACATAGATAGACAGACATAAGCATCGTCATCTAATAAACATCATTCATAGGTGGTAGGTGGGAACAATAACATTGAAATTATTTCATTTTAAAATAAAATAAAAAATAACTAAATTCACAGGATCCGTTTTAAACACCGATTACATTTGTTTTATATATTGTTCTAATTTAAACGGTTTTTAGATTGTAATATATTATAACTGTACATTTATTAACTATAAAGTATAAACGTTTTATACATTAAAATATAAATTTAGTTATTTTGAAGATAATTAATTTTTTACTCCGTTTTAAATCGATGTAAGCTTCAACATATTATTAATAAAACAAATTCACCTTACTTCAAGGGCGTATTTTAGAGGGGGGAGGTCGATTGCCCCTCCTGAATTCGAATTTAAGGAATCGATCATATGTAAGATACACATTTCAAATTTTTTTAATGTGGATCATTTTATAACGATACTTAATGTGCATACTTAGTGAAAAATCAAATAAAACACAAGCGTAACTTTCAAAACATAGACAGGTGTTAAAAAATAACTACTCAAAAGCCGATTTTAAGTGGATTCGACATTAGATTAAAAAAAAAAATATCAAGGGTCAGGTGATTTAAATTTTACCAAAAATTTTACTAGTAAATTTTGAGACTGAATTAAAGAAAAAATTGAAGTCGCCCCCCCCCCCCTCTAGAAGAAAGTCTAAATATGCCCCTACCTTACTTTGTGTATATACTTAATGTTAACACTAAGAAAACTTTTGATGGTGATTTTATATAGTGTTTAACGATAAAACCAAATACTAAACACATAACTTGTGGGTCTAAAAAAAGCTTTTAGTCAATTATAGAATTTATTTAATATCATTTTAATATCATATTAATGATGTTAATTTAATTTCGGTTAAAGAACAAAAATTTGCTTACTATATGAATTAAAATTATTTGCATGTTATCATCTTGAAATTCCCTGGTTTAGATTTAAAAAGAAAAACTATCCAAGGTTTCTTATAAAATTGCAATCTTTATTAAAATTTAAAAAATATTTAAATTTTTTGTGTATACATTATTTTTAAGATGGTGATAATTTAAAAATGTAATAAAATAATTTCACTTCAATAATACAATTGTTGATTTTGATCATAAAATAATTATAATAAATTGTTAATTTTTAATATTGACTGTTAAATACATAAACCTTTTATTATATTTCACGAAGCTACAAAAAATTAGCAAACTATATGAAAAGCAAATTAATTTAAGTTTGATTCGTGCATTGAATATTTGAAACATTTCTAATGCTATGTATCATAACAAAATGTACATATTTGATGTAATACAAATTATTAGGGTTTTATTGACTTAATGTTTTTACAAATTCTAGAAATAAAATTCATACAACTGCATATGTTTGAATGTATTTCTATGAGATAATAATGAACTTTTCTAAATAAATTTGTGATATTTATTAAAAATATATCTTATATTATAAAAAATTTAAAAATGATTCTATTATTAAATTATAAATTAACTGTATGGTTTTTTTTAACAAAATATTTATCAGTAAACAATTATTAAATATTTTAAATTTGATATTCTAGTGATCCTTTTAATTTATTTTTAATTTTAAAATTAAAATATTAGCTTATGTTTAGTGGAAGAATATTATATATATATTTATATATTAGGAAGTTCTTATAAATTGATTTATGATTTTTTTTTTTTTTTTTTTTTGTTATTGCACCCCCTGAAGTCATTTGAAGAGGGATAAAAAATTTTTTTGTGAATTTTCTGAAGGATTGGAATAATTTACCTGTGCCTCAAGAGTGTCCAAAATTGAAATATCGCAATTTAAATAATAATTTTTTAATCAAAGTTCATGAAATAATAATTTTTTGAAATTGTATAAAAAACTACTGTAATAGAAAATAATATTTTCTACTAATTATCTACTAAACTATTTTTTTATAAACTTATCATATATTAATATAACTAGTAATTTGATAAAAAAATTAATTATGATATTCAAATTTTAATAACGTTGAGAAAAAAAAGTTCATATTTCAAAGTGGAACTTAAATATATACAGTTAATATTATTTAAAAAAATTAAATAAATTATATACTAACATAAATTTAAGGTATTACATAATTATGAAATATAATAAAAAAACAGTATTTTTTAGATGAGAGGCAAATTACAGTTCATACATTATTACCAGTGTTGGATTAGTAACTTTAAAAAATTAATAAATTACTTTATTCATTACTCATTAGTTAGATGCAACAAAATTACTTTATTGATAAATTAATTAATTAAATACATAACTTTCAATTTACAATTGATACACAAATAAATAAATAACATGTATCTGTATAATATTTTATTTATACATTTAATACATAGATAATATATTTATATATATATAATACACATAATATGAAATACCCGGCTTCACATGCAACAGTCTTCACCGGGACATAGTTTTTTATGGATTATTAATTTACACTAATTAAAGCCTATGTGCTTATGTATACGCCTTGTTGTGCCGTTAACTTAATTTAAAGAAATACTAATGTCGTTAAAACAATATTCAATTTATTTTAAATCATTAAGTATTTTTATTCGTTTTATTGAGAAAAGTCCGACAGTTTAAGTTTTCGATTGAATGTTTTTAATCTAAGTGAATTTTGATACTGGATACATAATATTATTTTTTCTTCTGGTGCATATACACTTAATTCAGAAGGTTTTTCGACGCGTGAGAATGCCGTATAAAGCTGTCCTATAAGAAGTATGGATTTTCCAAATTCAGTCTACACACTTGTAGCGATGATCCTAATGCTTTATTGGTGGTCATTGCAAAAGCAAGTTGCACCAGAATTTGCAGAAATAGTAGATTCCGTATAATATATGTTTATATATATTATATTATTTAAAAATATATATTTCTCATTTTTCGACGAAAATTTCCTTGTATTACAGTTTTATATATAGAGAAAGAGAAAAATATAGATAATTTGCTATTCATGGTTAATATATTGACATGTTTTTGTCTGACTGTTAAATTTGTGTATTTATAATCAATACTTCTTTATATAGGTAATATTGAATTCGGTATGATATTTTAATTGTTTAGTAGTAAGTTGGTTTTGCCTTATCGATATTAATTAAAATTTTTATTATATTAAATAGATCTTTAAATCAAAAAATGTAAAAATTACATTACCTATCTTTATTCATTAAATGTACTAAAAAATCCAACACCACAAACATTATTTAATTATCCTAAAAATAAATGAGAATATTTTTATTATTATTTTTTTTTTAAATAATAAAATCTATTACTATTTCTGTTTCTAAAATATATGGAATTTACAAAACTAATAAATTTTATTATTATCGTCCTAAATGCAGCATAGTCAGATTGAAAACCTTATTTAAATATAATAATATATTAGCACTGTTATCTACGCTTTTTTTACAACTTTTTTAACTTTTTTAACTTTTCCTAACCTTAAATATATTTATTACTCATACAATTTTTCAAATATTATATTTCTATAATTATTTAAGTATATTAATTTAAAAAACAAAACCTTTGGTCAATAACACTGAATTAAAATTTTGTTAAATTATCATATATGCCGATGTAAGAGGGTACGAAATTGATAAAATACTATATACTTTGTACAAATTTAAACTTGTTAACGAGATAGTTAACAAGAAAATGACTTTTATTTTTTTTAAAAACAAATTATGACATTAGGACTGTACACTACGTTATCAGTTATGTTTTATTTTCTCCACTGCACAAAAGTGTAACTTCATAGCGGTCTGATAACGATGAGTTTTTTTTTGTCGTACAAAATATTTACCCTTTCAAAATTTTTTTTCATCATTGACAAAAGCGAAGAACGAGCTTATAATATATTATAATGCAATATATGTTACATATTATTATACCTTTACATATCTAATAATATACGTGCATGCGTGCGTAAGATAGAAATTTGTGTTTATATTTTATTGCTCGATCATTGTAATCGAGATGAAAATAAACAATAATAGTTTTTTTTTTTTTTTTGTCTGGGTGATATGTTCACGCATGTATTTATTATACGTCCATCACAAATATAATGTATAATTTGTTTTAATGAAAAGAAAAAATGCTTGGCGCTGCGTTTGTAAACTTGATTGTTGTGCTAGTTTTTTTTTTTTTTTTCATTTTATAGACCATTGCGATCGGATGATGTAGCTCAAAAACGATTGTTATAGTTATAGTCCATAAAATATAGTAGCGCGTTGGTACTACAAAGTAGTTTTCGATAACGCGGGAAAATTCTGACGTTATCTGACGGGAACGAGTATACAAGTGATTGTAGCCATAACCGAACGATCGGTCTTGGGTATGCCACATATTATACTATCGATTTGAAAGTGTTACAAAATATTTAGTAATGTCGCCGATTTTTATTTTTTTTTTTATTTTTGACGGAAAAAAGCAAACAGGCGTTCCACGACAAAACGACCACTGGCAAATACCCATAATGTATACAGTAGTATATCTATCCTCCCACTAAACTCCACCCCTTTCTTAAATTGAAACAAGTTGAACATAGAAAAATGCTGATCGTTTTTTTTTTATTTATCCGTATTGGTCACTTATTTTCATTTGTTATCAGAACAAGAAATGACCAGCTTATCAGGCAAATAACTTTTACGTGAAAATATACATTAATTTGCATGGCTAACAGATGTTGCAGGTGTATATAAATAATACATATTCTTATCATAAGTACGCACGCGTAAAAAAAATTATACAACATTGCATTGTATTATTGTTATTATTATGATTATTATTATATACTTTCGGCGTCATAGATAGTTCTCAATTGTAAAAAACACGTATATGGCCGTGGCGGTGGCGGTTTCATTACTTTGATAACCTGAACCACAGAGAACGGTTCCACTACTATTTGTTTTTATGAGTCTGCCATGAAAGGACAAAATGTGTGTATTTGTGTGTGTGTGTGTGTGTGTGTGTGCTCGCGCGCGCGAGTAAGTGTAACGCGTGGTTGTTTTAAGTTATTTTTTTTTTTTGTTCGGTTTTGCCATCTTCTTTTTATACATAAAACGCGCGTGCGACAGTCATCATATCATAGCCACTATTATTATTTGCATTTATATCCGTGATCGGATCAGTCGTGTTCGACTTACGATAAGTCGATGGGTGGTAAATGATGAAGGTATAAGGCAAGAATTATAATAAGGTTAGCGGTAGAGGCGTTATAACGGGCTGCTGGGAATATGTGTGCTGCTTTGAATACGCATGCATAGGAAACAAATATACGACTATATTATGTAGGCAGCATTTTTATTTTTATTCTTTCTGTGTATAATAAAAAGACAATGCGCTGATGGTGCGTAAAAAATGTACGACGGAGAAAAACCGTATGCGTACGGTACATAATACACACCCCTCGCCGGTGACTCGTAGTCACACGTGCCTGCGATGATTTCTCGTTGCCACCGTTGTCGACCGAAAAAATAAAGAAACCGATCGTAAAAAAAATAAAAGCGACGTACGTGCACGTGAATAAAACCGTATCGTTTGCGAACGAGCACGCTCGCACGTAAATAATAACGCGTATAAGACTGTACGGTTATCGGCGTCTATCGCGCGCTCCGTTCTCCTTCGAGGTTGACAACGACGATCCGTCACGATTAGCCGAGCTCCGTTAGTCCAAAATGTTCATATGCAAATCGTATACAGTGTATTCGGAACACTAATTTGAATACGTGTTGCCGGAATTTGAACAGCCCACCGGGTGAGAGGGATCGGCCGGACCAGTTGCGGATTCGGGGTAGGTTTTTTCATCAGTTCTTATCGTTTGTGTGTGTGTATGAGCATTCGCTTGTGCTTATGATATTTATATTGTCCGGGTGTGTATACATTTTGCACGCCGCGCTCTCGGATAACGCAATAATATCGCGTATGCGTGACTGTTTATCGAAATGAGTCCGTTAGGTTTTGTCCGGACCAAAAATATCGGAATGTACATATATACTGGCGCGTGCTGTGTATAATATACTGTATAAGTATATTATTATATATTTACAGCGATTTATGTGACAGTCGACCGTTTCCGAAAGAGTCGGAGAGAAAAACAGAGACTGTTGCGACGTGAGATTTTCTCTCTCTCTCTCTCATTTACTTTCTATACATATACACACGTATATACATATACATACCACTGTAAATGCACTTATGACACTGTAATTGTTCTGTTGAACTGTTGTAATTCGTCAAAATAAATGTGTTTCCACGGCGAAAAATAAACATTTTCAAAACTATTACATGGTAAACAAATAAATAATAACATTGAACAACGAACTCACATAACTTATAAAATAATACATTTGACCGTGAATATATCACTCTTCTGGTAACGTTTTATTTTTGAAATTAATTACTTTTTAAATCAAGTCGTGTTGAAAGGCCGCCATGCGCAAAGTATTGCAATTCCCTAATATACTCTCCCAGTCGAGAATATTATCCTATACGTGGCTAATTGTTTTTGTTATGCGTTTTGGTAGAAATAAATTGTACACGCTATTATAACCGTTATGATAACCAATTGTTGCTTTGAAAATTACAAATATAGCTATTCTTATCGAATATACACAGTAGTAGTCAGTATTTCCGTAACGATGGTAGTTTAGTTTAAGCGTTTTATAATTTGGATGTGGCCCAAGGTTCAGAGTTATGGCCGTCGTATCGTTCGATTCATACATCTGCTCTCTCAACACAATTATCGTAATCACATATTATGAATATTTGTTTAAAAATATATGTCAAAGAATCAAGGCCGTAACTGGAAAAAAATTTCGGGGGGGGGGGGCTAACATTATTATTTATTACAATATATAGTTAATATACTATACTACCCGCTTACATGTTTCTACTAGATTATGAATCGGGGGGGTGGGGCCGGACCCCTGGACTCCCCCCCCGTTACGGCCTTGCCAAGAGTACATTTCAGTGCAGACAAGAGTGGTGTACGCGTGTAACAATTTGTATGTAATTCAATCATCAATATCTGAAATTTTTATTTTTACTATTTATAACCTAATTTATGCACGTGATGGATCATACTTAATTCCATTCTCGATTCACGAGTTACCCGAAATTATACCGTGAAACCCCGGGAGCCAATTTTCATCCATGCATTAACGGTTCTTGTGGAAAAACTAACTGTTCAGCTAAGCGTCTAATAACGAGCCACTTATCGAAAGCGTTACTCAGCGTTATTCAAATAGTATTAATGTTATTATTTTTGGAGGATGGAAAAATTGAATTTCAATAACGTTTCATTTTTATTTTTAAATTATAATATTATATATATATATATATATATATATATATATATATATATATATACATGAGCATATAATGTTGATGCTATAGTTTGACATATTAATTCGATATATTGATTATGGTTGTTAAATCAACTAAATAAAGTCGAAAGGTTAACATATCATATTATATCATATTATGTCTGTGTTAAAGAATATGTTAATAGAGTCATTATCAGTGTCAAGTGAGTGTGTGTACATAGAGCCATTCTCTATATATGTTTAAATTATCAAGTGGATGTAATTAATTAAATAAAATACGTGGACGGAAGGCTAATTGAGGTCCATAATCTTACGGGTAGAGGATGTAAATAAATCCACTGTATAAACATAATTATATTAGTTTTAATATACATAAATATAATGTGATTTAAATTTAAATATATATTGATAGCGATTTTATTTTCAGTATATCGTAAGGTTTAACGTCATTGAAATATCAACGAATAATCAGCGCGAAATTTATTATGATAAATACGAGTATTTCTCATGAGCCCTGGCAACAGCGCGTTCCTGCCAGCGCACCGATAGTTTTGCCGCTACTGATTAGCCGTAACTTGCTTGATAATCAACGTTTATGTGTTAAATTTAAATTATTGCTACGTCAACGAAAATGCGTTACTTTAAAGAAGTGATACCTAACCTTTTTTCCTCGGCGGTCCATTTTGATAAACAGTTATTTTCAGATGAGTCTCCAAATATAAAAGTACAAATAATGGTATACAATATACATGTAGGTACACTTTTAATATTACACTTGTTTTCATCTATTTGAAAATGTTCGAAAATGAATTTAATACATTATAAATAAATCGTATGTTATAGTAACTTTACTTTACTTTGAATATTCTGATTTAAAAATTTGTAACCGGCTACATATGGCCCGTGGGTTGGATACCACTGCCTTAAACGCAAATCAACATAAACTTTAGCGTCGCTGCGGCAAACGTAAAGCACCGTTAGACCACATACTAAATACATACTTGTCAGTGATGGCTCGAGATATGTAATATCGTGAAACACATTTGGTACACCGCTGCAACCGTCGGATTATCGATTTATATAATTTTGAGGGATCATTTGTTTCTATTAGTCCGTGGACGACTATTTCTATGAACCGTCCGTTTGGCAGTGCGGTTATTTGTTACAGATAGAGTGCTAATAATATTTCGATACTACACTCACGTGTACTCATGCGTGTACACTTTTTGACAGTCACTAAAAAATATGTGCAGGATAATAACTCAAAGTGCACAGATGACTCGCGTCTATATGTTTTAATTCGGTAATATTTTGGAGATGGCAATAGATGATAAATATTTTTGTATTAAGAAACAAATAATTGAGCTTTTTTGTTGGTACGTTTAATATAACCATCATAATTCACATATTTATTGTGTTAGTATACAAAAAAAAATATTATCTTGCTATACGTTTGTCCTTGTAATAAATTCTGCGTGGAAAACATAATATCTCAGAATAATAAAAAAAAAAAAACAATTTATATATACATATACAAAATGATTTTATTAAAGTACAAACTCATTTTTCATGTTTTTAAACTTGTTTCATATATTTTAAAAGACGCTTTACATATATTTGCTACCATACTCGTGGCAAATGAAACTTTGTAGTGCTAAAAACTCTAGTGTTAGGTTAGTTATTGTAGAATTGAAATATTAATATATTTTATGCATTATTTTTAATAATTGAAATTTTTAGGTTTCAGTATAATACACTTATTTTAAATATATATGTAATATTTATATCTAATTGGATTGTTTATACAATAATATACAATAAAAAATAAATAAATATTGAATAGGATCAATGCTTACACCTCTTAATATATTACATTTTATAAGTGATTCTAATTGAATTTTTTTTGAAACTCATAATATTCCACAATAAAAATTGATAAAGATGTGTCTAGAGATGCTTTAAGAAACATTTGGAAGAATCCAGTACTTTCTGTATTTTTATATTATTTTTTTATTTTTTGGTGTATTACTAATAATAATCCCTCGCCATAGTAGTTTTACCATTTAAACTACTTAGAGAAGTTATCGGTACCGTTTTATTTTATTTGTATACTTCCAAATCATTGTACATATTGTAATAAACTGGTCTAGTTGGCAACTCATGACTGAACAGTCTACTTTATAATATTTTAGTAAAGATATTTATGTATATAAGATGGAAACATTGTATTTAAGTACTAGATCTAAACAAAATATATTAACTTATCATATTAAACATTTTATATTCAGAAATTAAAGGTTAAAGAAGAAATTAGGTTGTAGAATTATTTTCTAAACAGTACTAATCGTATCTCGTACATAAAGATTTAATGTTTTCGAAATGTTACAAATAAATTATTATCTCAGTATTCAATAATTTTTCATCACCAAATAAAAAAAAAAATGTTTTAAACTATGAAATAAAAATATACATAGTTTATAAAAAAAGTATAAAACCTTTAATAAATTATTCCATTAACGACAAGTTTACTGCAAAAATAAATGATTATTTTTGAAAAATGTTGTTTATATCTTATTGGTCATTAAAAAAAAAATGTAAAAAAACTATGTATATATTGAAGTTATTAGTTAATATTTTAGTATTTTAGTATTGAAATAAATTAACACAAAGTATTAATATGTTGCTCAACGTGACTTTAATAACTAAATTAATAACAAATACTATCTAATTTTAAGTCTAATATTATTTATGTTCTAAAAAAAAATGATTTGTTACCATTAAATGGATTTTTCGAATATTACAATAATGCAAAGCCCATTTAAGTTCTTCTATGAGATATATGTATTAATATATTATAATACTTACAAAATATATTCATAATCAATTTAAAAACAATGCACGACATATTCAACCCATGATTATATTCTACTTTTGTCTATTATGATATATATCTGTGACCAAGCCTCATTGCTGTTGGTATGACAGGTATCCGAAAACGCTTTAGCTAAAATGTATTATTTTCTTTATCGTAGGGTAAAATAGTTAATCTGTCAAACTGGTATTTCTGTAATGCGGTTTACATGAAAAACAAACAAACTCGTCAAAGTATTAGTTAATTAAGGCGTTCTTTGAAGGAACTACCAGTAGGGAAAACGGAGGAATGTAAGTTGTGGTTAGTAGCTCAAACTTAAGTCAGCGGAGTATGCAGTTCTAGAATAGGTTTAAAAATGTGGTTCCTCCTTACCAAGGATGAACAATAGGATGTGCGTTGTAGGAACAATAATGTATATATAGTGCCATTTTTTTCGTCCAAAATTATAATTGAAAGTTTCATTCTTGGCTGTTTGAGAAGTATTCTAAAAAAAAACATTGAATACAACTATGTTATAATTTTCGTTGTTAATTAAAAAAATCCTCACAATTTCTACCAAGATATATATATATATATATATATATATATATATTGGTATATTAATTACCATTGAATAAGAATAATATTTAGACATCGGATAAAAAAAATAAATGCCTATGGTAAAAAAATGAAAAAAATAAGGGGAAATTACTTGTAACCGGCTACACGCAAGTACGCTCATTTCTAAATAAGCAATGGCTAGTTTATACCCCACAATTTTCAGGAGTGAAAGAGTGGTGAATAACGATAAGTAATTTTCTTTTCCTAGCCATTACTATTTATTTTCTTTTTTCGCCATCCTAATATAATTTAGTCTATTAAATTATAAAAAAATATATTTACTCTTTCATATATAATTAAACAATTAGATAATCTAAGGGTTGTATGTTTTTATTTACTAGATACTTAAGTTTTTATAACATATTAAAATCGTGTAAAAATATGATTTTAATAAATACGATTTTTAATTTAGCCGACGACAGATATTACAATAACATTTAAATTTTAATACGCCATGAATATAATTGAAGTCATAGTACAATAAATAATAAAAAAAAATAAATAAATGAATAGTAAATAATGAATAGAAAATTATAACCAATGGTTTAGTAATCCGTATTATTTTTACCGAGCTTTCATTTATTTTTTAAACTCAGCGATTATTGTGAAATTGCGATTTTTTAACAATTTTAATTTTGTTTATATGGATATGTTATTAAATTATTAATTTTCACATAAACATGTGATACATTTCGTTTTAATATAAAAGAAAAAAACAACAATGACTGATTTACAAAATTTGTAAATTATATTTTTTTTTTAGAGTGTTTATTCTAAATTAGATTTAAAAGCTAGCTACTTTTTTTTAAGTAGAAATAAAACTATATATGATACTCATTACATATCATAAATACAATGTCCAGGATTAACTCCATTAAAAATCCATTTATTCAAAATAAAAATAAATATAAAATTACATTTTTTAGTAGTTTATTATTTTATTTTTGTATCGCGTTATTATTTGGAGAACAATAAATTATCGCGCTATAATTTGAAAGTTATTTTTTCAACAGTTCAATGATGATAAAACGATGCATATTATGTTATAAATTTACCATCAATAACAATGATCATAACTGTTTGAATTATTAAACTATGTAAACAAAATGATAAAGAAAACATGTATAATGTTTAAACAATAATAAACGTTTATGCAATACAATTTGATGGTGTGTAAACTTTAAGAAATTATCGCTCACAATATTATTTATGTGAACATTATACATATTTATAAATTCTAAAACGCTGTAAAGCTGTAAATATCTTATCGTGATGACCGGTTTGTTTAACTATGGAGGTTTATTCTTAATCCTTTGCTCGTCAGCGTACAATTTGCTTAATGGTTTACTATTTGGTTTGATGTAGTTATAAAACCCAATTTGCTTGATTTACATATAATCCCTTTGAAATGTCATTGAAAACACGCTTCTGTATGAAAGCTTAGAAAAAAAATATAATTTATTAAATTATATCCGAAAATGTATACCTATTTTAAATTTACTTAAAAAAAACCCGCTGAATAATATTGACATAAAAGTTTGAAACCCAATATTACTTACAAATTATTAAAATATTTCATTATTTTTTCCACATTTACAAAATGGTATTGTAATAATGTATACAATTATACGTCCTACATTAATCGACGAGTTTTTAATTATATAATATTCTTTAAATCGGTATTTATAAGAACGATTTTGTATAATATTTTAGTTGATCCACCTACCGGCAAAACACTAACCACTTTAACATATAAGCTTTACATACACGAAAAAAAAAACCAGAGCAATTTCCATAAAAATTCATTTCCTCGATACATATTCTAGAGTAGTACAAAATTCAATGAAAATAAAATGTAGAACTGTATATCATGTATACATGATACATATATGTATAATGTTTGTGTGTATATTTAATGTCTATTGTACACGTATATATGCACAGTGAATATGTGTCTACATTTTTTTTCCGACCGCAATGAATTGTACTCCATTTTTCGTTTGCAACTTTACAACTAGTTATTCCCAGCTTTATCGATGTACGAGTTGGAACTCAAAGTAAAAAAATAAAAATAAATAAAAAAATTGATTCAAAATATGAATGGAAATGTTTCCATAATTTATTTCGGAAACTTTATAGTGGCACTGTCGTCCTAAATCCATACACATAAGGCCGTATGTATACATTGTACGTATCTGCGTATCTGTATAACACGCTAATATGTCATAGAGAGTAGTTTATTTATTTATTTATTTTTTTTTTTTTTTTATTCAATTGCTCGTTGGTTTCAAACATGAGAAATGCATACGCCTTACATACAAAATATAAACGTGATCCTTTAAGGGTTGGATCATTAAACAAGTAATATTCGTGCCAACTTGTTGAAATTCCGCTACACAATATATACACCCGCGATCAAACGTGTATAGTATTTACAATCTTAAGTTAAAGCCAAGTAATCGTTATCAACAAGGGTTTTCGGAACAGGATTTGGACCTAAATCGATATGCCTACAAGGGTGAAAAAACTATTCGATATTTATTATATCGAAAGTTTGTCTTTTGATGATATTCTCGGGGATGGGGGAGTCATTTAAATGGATTTCCTTAAACTAACCGTATCACAGGATGGATACAATTGTGTTAGAGCGGATTCGTCGCGTGCAAGGATCGAAGTTTTTTTATACGTCGTCGGAAATTAATCGGTAATAAAATTTGTCGTCATTAAACGGGGAACGACTATACATACGAACATTATTATTGTATATTTTTTTAACGTTCGTCTGAAAACACTGAAAAAAAACGAAATGATATTTTATTGGTTTAAAAAAGCCAAGAAATGACGTAAAATAAAATAAAAACGCCAACTTTTGCCATTAGTTACATACCACGGCGGAATCCGTGTCCGTCGGTTTCTTTTATTTTTATTTTAAGTTATAATTTTTGAAAATCGTTTAAACGTGATAATTCGATTACGGGAAATTCGTTATAGCCGTTCGTCATTTACACGGCACCGCGCTACCGCTGCCACCGAGGCTACCGCCCGTTGCCGCGTTCGCACAAAATTCAAAACACACACGTACCGGGGTGATGGTAGTCTCGGTGTATACGTCTATTTTCTATTCCTGTAATTTTCCTTGCCTTTTATTTATTTTATTTATTCATTATTTTATTTTTATTTTTAAGTTCCCTTTTTCTTTTTTTTTTATAAGAAAATCGTTGAGCGACGACGACTACGGTCTTGAACCGTCGGCGTGCCGGTCGACAAACACGCGGAAGGTCTTTGGACAAATCAATAGCGGTGGCGAGGGGTGCGCAGGGCACGTCCCCGCAGACGCAACGGTGAGCTACCCCTCGCCGCCGTCGGTAGTAAGCCCGGCGTTGAGGGCGCGCGCCGTCCACTCCACCACCGCGGCCGTTCGCACGCCGGAGCGGTTGGTCGCGGGGGCACACACGAGTCGGCCGGAGGGTGTTCGAGCCGCGCGCGCCCCTCGCCGCGCGAACGCTACCACGGCCGCCGGGGCGCGCTTTGCTCGCGCGAAACCGGGAAAAACCGCGGCTGCCGCTCCCGATTATATGCGCCGACTACGCCGTGTGCGCCACCAGTGCTGGATCGCCAGCGGAAGTGTGTGCGCGCTAGCTCGCCCGCTTGCCGCCGCTGCCGCCGCCGCCGCCGCCGCCGCCGCCCGAAACGCGAACTATAACTCCGCCGAGTGTGTGTGTTCGCCGAGCCGCCGATCACCGCTCATTGAGGACCGACCCCGCAGCCTCCACCGCGCACATTACGTATTTCTTATGTATGGTGGTGTACACGTGATATTATATATTGCCCATACCATCTACACGCGTACAGTGGGTTAATAAACAACGTGCATCGTTTTGTTTTTTCGTTCGTTTGATTATTTTTATTTTTTCGTTATTACATTATTTTCGAATACAATTTGATCTTAAAGAAAAAATATATACACGTATATTTTTATTTAATATAATAATGTTATAGTATAGAAAACCCAAGTGTATACATATATATATATATATATATATATTAAGTTACCTCCGTTGTTCGTCGTCGTGTGTATTGTTTATTAATATTTTTATTTTTTTTATCGTTATGCCGTGGCGTAATTATCACCGCGGTACGTGGGCATAGTCCGTTATGTAATGGTTTGGGGGAAACGACGAACGGTGTTCAATCCAACCGCAATCGTGCGGTGTTTCGAAAGAGTTAATTAGATTTCTGGACCGTCAAGAACTACGTTTAATATGCGGCACTCTTGAATGGTGACACGCTGTTGGAGTGTGTCTGCGTCTGAGTGGTTATCACTGAATATTTGTGCTAACATGGAGGCGACGTTTCCTGGGAAATAAATAATATATTTCCAACCAACAACGCCCCGTGGACGGGATCGATTTTCCTGTCAATGCAAGCTATTGTAAAAATATAAATACCACCTCCCTTGTTGCATACAGCATCGATTTTCGCCATGCATTATTGTAAAGTACGTGAAATGCATGTCAAACTCCTCAACGTATTTTGTTCCGGGACTCTTTTTGTTTTCGCACCCTCAACGAAAGCCTGACGTTTGCATTGTACTACGACGTGTGTTTTAAAGTTATTCGAATCTTAAACGATAGCATCAGCCACTCGTTCGGTACTTTATATATTTCGCCGTACCGACGACCGTTGATGACATCAGATACCAAAACGATGATACTTCGAGTTAAAGGTAAGTCAATGTTAAAGAATATTTGACTAATAAATTCACTAATAAATCGTTCTTTACGCTACCGTACGATGTTAAAATAAATTTTCGTCCGTAAGTGTATCATAGTGTCATTCGTATCATATGAATGATTTGTTTATGATAGATAGTTTTCATCACGTTTTATTTGCCGGCGAGAGAAATGTATAAATTCTCGTTATTTGAGTTAAATCGACCGTCTTACTGGATTTACCGCATTGGCCAATATATCTAGTGGTTATGACCGTGTATAATATGACGGCAGCAGTAAGAGGGTGGAAAGAAAAAACCCAAGCCTGGGGAATCGAGATAGCTTATGACAGTAATTTATCATTATCGTCTCTCGAAATGCCGCTACGCTCGATTATTTATGAAACCAAGTCATTTTTTGGTGACTGGGAAGTGTGGTAGGTTGTAGATGTTCTTAATTCACGTCTAAATATTTATTCTGCACAAGCTTTTCTAAAAGATTAACTTTAAAAAAGCTATACTCTTCTCAACGTAACTAACGTCGGGTAGATGTCACGTAAAAAAAAAGTTACGTCACTTAAATAGACATAAAAACAACAAGTTCTACGTCAAATAACGTTTTACAGTGTCTAACTACCACGAATTTATTTTAACACGTGTAAAGAACGTTTTTATTATGTGATGCGTATTCAATATGATTATTAATGTGTGTTTCTTTTCGTTTTTTCTTTTTTTTCAGTATTAAATAAGATTATTTTTCGAGATATTTGCGGCGTCAGCCAAATATCAAACAAATTGTTACCTTCTACTGACCGATAAAATGCACTGGCTTTAGCATTTTCGCTATAATGGAGCCAGAACAAGATCGGAACGGTGGTGGCACCACCACCACTATAACCACAGTCGCCAACGCCAATGACACCGCCAACGTCACCACTACCACTACCGCTACAGTCTACGGCGACCAACAGGCTGTAGAGGCTGCGCTCAATGAGTTCATCGATAAAATTACACCCCGCATAAATGTGCTAGAGAATGAAGTGATGTACGCATGGCGAGCATTGGACTTGTTATCTGACGAATACGTGAAAATGTGGGAGCGTATCGAAAAACTAGAGACGATTGTTGAGAACCAACAATCCGTTATCGGGCAAATGATTGAAATATGCTCGGAACCGTCAACTTCAACTACATATATGGGACCATTAGAAGTCGGAAATCGCCCCGCTTTAAGTATGATATGGGAAGAATCGGAAGGAAGCAATAGTAATGGTACCAAAAAACCTCCAGAACCGAATGATGGAGATTACAGAGCGTACGAAGATCGGTTATTAGATGACGATCCGGACAAAATGGATTCTGTGGAATCGGCCAAGGAGATATTCGAAAATATCGAACAAATGGAAAGAAATATGCGGCAGCTGTACGCTGAGGCGCAGTTGGATAGTTGGAACGACGAGACGGAAAGAGCAGCGGCTGCTCTCGATTTTTATCCGCTTAATAAACCACATACGAGCACGTCATCAGTGGGAAACCTACAACATCACATATATCCGTATACGTCCACATCTATTCGATCGCTTCCCACAATTCCGAAATGTGAAGAACCTGGATTCAGGTCACCGACATTATTTATAGACACACCGTCGCAGTCTAATTACTTGGATCACTCGTATCACCCTCAATCTCCTCCAGGTAGTCCGCCACCTCCAGCGCCTGAGGATCCAGTATTCTCTAGATCATTATCGTCCGCTTTGTCATTGAGCCTCCGTCAATTTCATGATTCTACCAAAGAACTGAATTCAATTCATCAATTTCACAATTCCTCTAAAAATTTGGATACCCAGCAACAGTTTCACAATTCCGCCAAAGAATTGGATACATTACACCAACACCGAACAGGTGCTATGGTTGTGGCCAACAAATCCGATTCTGGTCTATCATCGATGAGCGGTGGATTGTTATCTAGTTTCGAAAAATCTCCATGTTCACCAGGCAAACGGGCATTCGATCAATCTTATCAAATATCTGCGGTTGCTGGACCATCCGGATTAACGGTAGTAACGTGTGTAACTACTACATTCGAAACGGAGTACCCATATTATGATAGGTCTAGTGGAGTATACTCGACCGCAGGTCAAGGATATAAATATCAAACAACTAACGCACAACAACCGTCCATTTCAAATGTACCAGACCTGTTGGACGTAATGTCGTATAAAGAATACAAAACTCCAACGGATAGACCATACCCTGGTATAACCGATGCATTGTCTTATTACCCAAGTACCAAAAACGATACGTATTATGGTAGAGAAAACGATAGAACAGATAGTAACCAAACACGGTATAGATATGTCACGACACCTAACTTTCAGATCCGTTGTGAAGATGACGGAACAAGACGAGAAGAAAAGGCGAAAAAATCTAAACGTAATATTATCAAATCAGCAATGAGTTCAGTTAGTAATTCGATGAGCAATTGGTTTCCCGATGTGCACTTACCACAACGACATCGATCTCATTCATTGCCTGGAGGCTTAGAAAGAGAACCCGATGAGGATTCTGTTCACAGTGAGACAGCAACAGTATCAAAACCACGTGGCTGGAACACTCAGAAGCATGGTAGTCGTAAGAAAAAAAAATCAATTGTGTCTACCATGTCCGGATTATTACATAAAACCACCAAATCAAATCGATTTCAAAGTTCCTATTCGATATCTGATCCAGAGTTTGCGGAAAGTGAATGGACTCAGTTTAAAGCTGGAGATAGAACAATACCACCAGAAACACCCTTGAGTTCTTTAGAGCCAGCAGCAAGTGGAACTGTGGTACACCATCAGCAACACCAGTTCCAGCATCAACAGATCCACCAACAGCAACTTCAGCAGCAACAGCTAGTCCAACAACAAATTCAGCGGCAACAGCAGATGCAACAACATATTCAACAACAAATTCAGCAACAGATGTTGCAACAACAACACCAACAACAACAACAGCAACAGCAGCAACAACAACTGCAACAACAACAACAGCAGCAGCAACTTCATCAGGAGGTATTACAGAAGCAACAACAAGTGTTACAAAATCAGCAAATCATACAGCATCAACAACAGCAGCAACAACAATCAGAAGAATTGCAGGAACAGGTTAATGAAATCCAGTTGCCAGCTGAAATGTTTAATGGCCCAACTAAAGAATTTGCTGTATCTCGAAAGTTGAGTAAATACAGAGAACACTGTAAACTTTCAAACGGAGTACCAGAAGGCGAACCTTTATCAACCGTAGAAAAACGTAACAAATCATTGGAAGAACAGCCTGTTAAATCTAATGAAGAGTTTGTACAGCCACCAAATATGAGAAATCTTAAAATGTCATCTAGACAAGCAAGTTTAGAAGTACCCTGGGCAGGCAAAGGGTCAGCTGATACTGAAGACGACAGTAGGAGTAATCATTCATGGAGAAGTACGTCTAGAATATCATCAAGAAGACAGAGTACTGAAGAAAGTATTGATAGTGATGATGAATGGTATTGTTATGAGCTAAAACAACTAGAAGAATTAGAAAAGAAAACCCATTTTGAACGAGTATTTGGACCCCCAATGTTACCTCCACCTACTACTCGAAGTGAGTCATCTATACTTGGATCTAAGGTCGATTTTAAAGAAAAAATGTATAAGACCAATGAGGATATAAGAAAACAATCCATGGACGAATCGTTCATTGAAGACGCTTTTGAATCAGAACCATTAGATACAGTCATTGAAGAGGAACTACCACAAGATGACGGACTTATAAGGTTTAAAAAAATGAAAGTGCCGGATACTCCCGGTGGCAAAAAAGATATTCCAAGTCAAAATCTTGACCTGGAACCGGAACCGGAACCGGAAACGGTTGACGAACAAATAGTCGTTGAAGAGGACGAAAGTCCCGGAACACCATCCTTGCCCAGGTTTAAATTTGATAAAAATGATTTAGTTGATAAAGAAGAGGGTGTCAGTAAATGGAAAATCGTGAAAGCACTCAAGGAGAAAAAACCCGAAGAAATAAATCAGGATATAGGACCTCCTCCAACTCCAATTATTGAGGTAAATTTTGAATATGTTTATTTACACATATTCACATACATGTTATATAAATTTTCTGTTATGGATAATTAGTTTTATATTAGGTTATAACAATGTAAAAGCATCTATAAAGTAATTATAATAATAATATAAAGTACTTCCTTAACATTTTTTCTAAGTATAAATATTAAAATATCTGTCATTTTATTGTTCACTGCGATGACAATAATATTGTTTTGATTATTGAGAAAAATATTTTACTATAAACGTTATTGAAAATTTTATCGTCAAATGTAATTTTTCTACTTATTTGAAAACTTATTCATCTGATATACACGTATTATTAGAACACGTACCATATAAGTATAAAAAAATATGAAAAATGATATTAAATATTTGTCAAAACGTCATAATAAGAATCGAAAATAATTTTTTTACAAAAAATCAATCAATAAAATTTAAGTATATATAAATATATTATCTCCAAAAATATAGAGTTCATAGTTTTTCATTTTTCTTCTAGAACTTAAATTGTATTGTTTTTTTTGTAAAAAAATTATTTACAATTTATATTAAGACATACATTTTATTAAGATTTGAATTAATATATATATAAATATAAAATATCTAAGCACCACATATTTAAATTTAAATATTTCGATATTAATCATCTTCTTTACTTAATAAAAACATTTTTATTCCCATTAATGCCTGTTCCATAAAAATATTTCACTGTAAATTATCATAATATAGTTCAACATTTTGGAAAAAATTATTATTATTATATTTATAAATACCAACTTTCTTTGTTTGGTATTATAAATTATTTTCAATGTAATATTATAGTGTAACTATAAACATTTTTTCATAAAGTTATCAACGGCGTAATTTCTTTATTAAAATATATTACTTCTATAAAAATACCTTTATTATAACATTATTTTTAATCTATGCTTTATGCACACATTATAATTAAATTAAATTGAAAAAATACTATCATTACTACTATACATAAATATTGAAAAAATAATTCTAGGAAACAATCGAAATAAAATCTTATATAAATAAATGTTAAGCCAACCATTTTATTACAAATTACTTAGTCATATCATTATGGGTATTGTAATACATGATAGTTTATGGTTAATATCAACAAGTTAAAAATATTTATTTACATTTATAATACTATTTCAAAAAGTTTAAACTAAATCAATAATTTTTAATAAAAAACTCTAATTCCTAAATAAATTATAATTTAAATAACAATTTTACAAGTTTAAACTTTATTTTTAATGTATTTTATTTCATAACTCAATACTAATGCACATTAAAAGCTTATACATTTTTTTTATTTAAAAGCTTCTTTACAATTAAAAAAAAATTAAAAAAGTTCTCGTATACTATAAGACTTATAACATTAATATTGAAAAATAATCAACTTTCCAATCCGACTTAAGTATAATACTTGTGAAAACAATTCCAATTATAGCAATAGCATAACAAGTATAAATTTAAAGCACAAAACAAATTTTAATGCAATATTATATAAATTACAATTTATCAAATTTTTTTTTCATTGATATTTACCAGGAAGAAACTTATTGACAATTATGACTATTATGACTACCGGTTAACAAATCAGTATTATAAAATTCAGTAATTTTATTTGGAAGCGATAAACAACTATGAGTTTAGAGCAGTTACTAGAACAAATAAAAAATGCAATGTTTTCAAGTGAAAGCATGTTCCTATTTTTTTATTTCATGAATTGCAGTTAATGAATGCAAAAAAGGAACAGTCGTATAAGTTTTTACCGTTCGAAACTTTCTGATTGCGGTTTAATAGCCCAAGAATTGAAATCAATTTACTGTCTCGTATATGACTATGTATGTACGTGTCACGTGCATGCGGTGATAGCATGTACCACCATACAATTAACGAACTTTTGTCGTTCTAACCCCACCACAGGTGGGAAAGACGTTAAAACATATAACCGTTTCCGTTTACATTTGACCCGAAACTCCGGTGTAATCGAGATTATTTTTCCATGGATACATATATTATCATAATCGTAATTATATTAATTATTGTTCCCGCTAATAGGTAAGGAACGAACGGTGATGGTGATGATGATCGGAGTAGATTGCCGATTTAGCGCGTTAGGAACACATGGATTTGCCGACAACAGTCCATTTAGGGTTAGCAATAAATATTTATCTCCAATGCAATTATAATTTAGAGAATGGATAAATCGAAACAAGAAACCAGGTCACGTAGTAGTTCGGCGCATATACATCGAGGAGCGAATGAATGACGAGAGAGACGATGAAGGTGCGTGTGTATTGTACGGTAACGCAATCTCCGGATCGCAGGAAACCATTAATATTAATTGATTTTGCTATGTAAAAGATAATGCATTTTTAATCCAGGACTGAATTTTATGTGTGTTTTTTTTTATGATTGTCGATTTTTTTCGTTCTATGTTGTTATTCTCGCACGCGTTTATACAAAATGTATACCAAAAATTAATATTCAGAACGTAATTTAATTTTTGGCTGGCCACATAATCATATTAAACAAATAATAATTGTCTTTCGAAATTAGTTCGAGCACCTTTTAACGGTTCCCCGTGGCCAAATAAACACGTCCTTGGTAACTCAATATATACGTGTATATATTTTATAAAAAATATGTTCACGTAACATTTAGATATGAGGAATTAAACGGATTATACGGTTCAATAAGATTAAAAATTACAGGCAGCTAAAAGGGTGTGCTCGTATAAAAAATTGTCAGTGGGTATGTCAAAATAATATTAAATAATGCTTAAGACATATATAGTCTTGTTGGCTTCACGCCATGATAATTAAAATATTGTCCAACACGACATTGTGTATACGCAAAACTAATTTCATTCATACCGATAACAAAGTTCTTTTGTATGCTATTTTTTTTAAAACGCTATAATATTATATTATTTTTAAATTAATAATATTAAAATGGTAGTACGAAACCATTATTGTGGGCGTATGTTAATGGCAGGATTAGAAATGCCTTTGGCTTCACTTAAACAGTTGAATCGTCAAATTATTGAACTTAATGAAATAAAAATTATTTTATTACAGATTGTGTTTTTTTTTTTTTTACACTAATTATAGTTAATATCACCAGGGTATAGAAATATCGTCTTATAACACGATTATACGTGAATATATTCAACAGTTTCAATGTATTTCAATGGGAGCCTTGTATATTGGTGGTTCTTAATTATTATAAAATACTCGGTTACAATCATCATAGTATTATCGATTTCAAACACGTAATTTATTATAAATTCAAATTAATGTATTTTTTTTAATTAAAATGAAATATAATAACACTTTACATAAAATGAGACTTGATATCAAACACGCATCTTTTAGTCTATTAATTTGTTTAAATGTATGTTTTTATAACATTACACACAAATTACGGTCAATACTTCAGATAACGCTTTGATTTATAATAAGTGCATTTAATATTTCTTTTCCGATTAAAAATCACTTACAGAATATTAATACTAGATATTTAATTGCGTACAACTATTCTCATATACTGATTTGTATACAACCAACACAATATGTATAGTAAAATATTAGTATTTATTACTTAAAATACAATTTATTTTATTAGAATTGATGTTGTAATCACAATTAATTTTATTTCTATTTTTTTAAATTTCCTTAAAAGTTTTCCCGGGATAGTTTCAAACATTATTCTATAAGTCTAAAAGTCCATCTGCGTCAAAATTCACAAAAAAGTATTTTTAACTTTTAAGGTTATTCGGACCAAAACATATACATAAGATATTCTTTTATTACATTGCCAATATATTTTGAGTTATACTTAAATAAAAATAATCGTTGATCTTAAAATTTTTAATGATATTAAAAATGCATATTAAATTACTTAAAACTTTAACAATTTAATTGAATATCGTTAAAATATACATCATATGTGTCTATTAATTTTTATTTTAAAAATATTGTATGAAATTACTTTTATTGATAAGCAAATCATTAACTAATAAATAAAATAACATAACTTTGTCGCATAATTTATCTGTAAATAATAATTACAGTCACCAACTGTATATTTGTTATTTATATTCAAAATTATTTTAATTCAAAAAAATGTATTGAAATAATATACATCTTGTTATATTATAAGGCTTTTAATTTTTTTTCACATATTTATTGTATGAAATTAAAAAAAAGATTAATAATACATAAAAATTATATACTTACCGGGAACTTACATTTGATTTATTCTTATTTTTCATAAAAATATATTTTGAAAAATTTTATTTTAATCCTAGATTAAGGTCTTAATGCATAATTATATATGTAATAATCAATTGATGTTTACTGGTAAAAATCATTGTACTTTGATTTTCATATATGTATTTAGAATAATATGATGATAACAATAATATCATAATCGATTTAAACAGCGTGATTCGATCTATCTTCTAAGTGTTTAATATATATATATATATTATATTTGAAGATTGTTAGATAATTTAAGACAAACTGTGACGAAAATCGTTAAAAACTCAAAAACCTGAAGGCTTCATTATTCTTATTTCCATACGCAGTGTTATATTCACAGTGACAGTTGTTCACATATAATGTGTATTAATTTTAACGAAAAGAGCCAACAAATTTTTAAACATAAAAGTAAAACTTTCCCAAATAACTGTTTTTGTTTTCCCAAAAGTCTCCTGAACTCTGGACCCTAACTTTATTTAACTTTTCAGTTATTTTCCACCATTTCGTATACTTTTGGACAATAGCAATATTTACACAATAGCCACAGTACATTAAAATACGTGAAATTATATCCAATAATATCGTTACAGTAAATAATAGCATTACATGATTTGATAAACAAAAAAAAACAATTTCATTTGTTTCATTTTTTTTAACAATAATTAATATAAATCTTAATATGTTTTCGTTTATTATAAAAGGAAGGCGATGAAAAAATAAATATTAATTTGAAAACTATATAGTCAACTCATTATTGTGTTATACATAACTCGCTGTTTTTTATTATCATAGTAAAATATATTCTTTAAAAAAAAATGTATTATAATAAAAAATAAACTTAATATAAATAAATAAACGTGCATCACTTTATTGGATTCAATAAAATACAAATCCCATGTATTAATTAATTCATATAAAAATGAATATGTGTACACTTATAATAAATATAAATATATAGCCTTTAAAATTATTTTTTATTTTACTACCTAATTTTTTTTTTTTTGTTTAATTTCATCATAAAAAAGTATTTTTAAATTATTTGCTAAGAATAATTTAAATAAATCACTTATTCAACCCTCCCACACGTGATATCCTGGGCTTCATCTTAGCTTTTCTTGTTTTTTATCATGTATATTTCAATCGCTAATGATAAATGTTCAAAACGTGATCGATACATTTAAAAACACAAAATAATAATAAATTTCAATTGTTTTAGTAATAATTATAATAATTATAATAATTATAATTTTCTCCGACTATTAATTTAAATACGTTGGCGGAATATATGGGCACAATTATACACATTGATGCGATCAAACAATAATTAAATTAGGATAATAATAATTCAACTCACTTTCGGCGAGGTGGAGTAGTAAAAATCGTAGGTATACGGACGACGGCGGTAGCGTATTGTACTAAAACATTAAGTTAATGTAATGGAAAAGCGCATGCGCGCACCTTAGAGAGAGAGAGAGAGAAATTAATAAATCCATATCGTAGTTGTCAGTCGGGGGTAACGGTAAATCACCTGCGAGAAGTATACAACGTGAAGTAATCGCACACGATTGGTATTCGCGCGTTCTGCAAACCGTCGTCGGTTTCGTCCTAGTCGAGTGAAAACATATTATAATATGCAATTTAGATGTTTTGTAGATTTTTCCCACACTTTTCAACGTTTGCGGATAATACACAAATCAGATAAATACCTTTTTCAAACCCACGCCACCGTTAGTTTAACATCGATGTAACATGTGCTCATTGGTTAATAAAAATTCTTTAATAACTCTAAGGAAAAAAATCAATTTTTTTTTTTCTTATTCAAGTCGTTTTAATTGATATGCCTATCCTCAGTAAAATATCGTAGTTCTAGATTTTTGTAACTGGAGTGGAAAAAAACAAAAGGAAAAGTCGAACGTTTATAAAGATTTGTATTCCAAGGAATTCAGTGACGTATATTTTATATTCATCATGATACGCAAAAATGTTACCATACTAAACGATGCATATTTTAAATCACTTGCAACACAATTTTTAAATTTGAATGCGAAATTGATTTTTGTAGTAACTTAGAGTAATTTGAAAAAAAAATAATAATCAGTGACCGGCAACGAGAAATATTTCGAACTTGAATTAAAATAGTATGGATACTAAGCATATGGGCCACTATATCCAAAATTGTCCCTCATATATAGTTAAAATACTCATTTTGCACGTTTTAGGGGAAAACGAAATTTTTTAGTATTGTTTTGTCGTAATAAATATAAGTTAAGCCCGTGCCCCATCGTTCACCTCGCATAGACATATCACCAAAGCCACACATCGGGTGTTGGTTTAATGACTACAGGGCTGAAAGATCCGGAAGTACACAAACACTCCTAGCAACTCCTTTATGTACGCCCACGGGTGTAGGTTGTTCAAAAGAAAATATTATCAAAATATAATTTAGGAAAATATATTATTATTACGTATATAAAAGTCTCTGCACAGTCGAATCATCAATCGCTCACTATCGGTTTACGACCAAATGCTGCTTCGCAATCACGCGTGTGTAATTAGAAATCAATTGTAGAATAAACAGTTAGATAAAGGTATGTTTATGGGTACTGTGAGTATTAGGTTGTTGTCGAAAAGAGAAGACGAAGATCGGTTTATGTAATTCGTATACAGCTAAGCTTAACGTTGCACATTTTGCAGGTAACGATCACTACAAATTTATTAAGATTGTTATAGTATGTGCAAGTGGCTTTAATGTATATTACACGAGAATGAAAGTCAAAGGTATTATTTTCTTATTATTTCCCTTGATATTGTATGACATGCAGGGCAGCAATACTACCAAAAGTTTGAAAATTTGAGATCATGATGCATTTTTTAGTATTTCATTGTTTATCCATGTTCTTCATGCATTGCATGGAGTATACATTTTTTAAATAATAATTAAAATTAAAAGTTTCGCTGCAAATATTTATAATTTTCAGATATTATTTAATGGTACATTTACCATCGCCACAGCCAATGTAATGTTATGCACTTTTCAATATATTTCCGGCGTCATCGTATTTTTCTTTACGCACGTATATGTAGTTTTATGTATACTCGTATATATTAAAGTATTTGTTTTTCTTTCGACATATAACTCGATATCAAATAATTTTACGCGACATATTTTCTGTTTGACTGTCATTTATCAAGAATTTATTATGTATATATTGTAGTGCACAACGCGATCAAATCACTATTTCTGTTAACCGCATTAAATATTCTGTTTAAAATCAAAGCTACGTGTACGTATTTCGTACCGTAGTATGCGGCAAATAAAACTTTGAGGGTCGAGAAAAAAACATTAAGATATTTGATACGTAAAAGAGAAATGTTTAATTAATTCAATTTTAAGTTGGCTGATAAGACTCTTTGAAGAAAACACAAAGTTATATTTTGCATTATGAAAATATCGTGATACTGAAGTTCGATATAATTATATTGATTATGTTTATAATACATTAGACCGTTCAATATTCATCAATTGTTGTTTGTCATATAAAAATTACATTATAATCATTGTATTGCTGTCGGACAATACAACCAATAAGCAAATCCTTTTCCTCGCACACAACCACAGTAGTTACATTATGAATCAACGCGGTTCGTCGTCGTCACGCTATCGTTGGTTCTTTATAATATGCATTCACGATTAAAATTACCATGTACGATATATTTTAATATTATTATCATACATCATAAATATTATGTTGTATTGGTTTTTTTCTGTTAGTATGTAACAAACAAAAAAAATCATAAATAAAAAGAAATAAAAAAATATCATATTATGATATGCGAAATGGTATATTACCTTAATATTCGGGACGAAATTAAATAATCATTCGGACAACAAAACCCAAAAAAATCGCGTTCCATAAAAATAAATATTTATTGAACAATTTATATGTATACATAAACAGGGTTAACAAAAAAGTTCAATACAGTTGACATTCACTATCCTATTGAACATGAATTGTCAGTGATATGATGTTTGTGTGTGACATCGAATATACTGAGCCGATAAACTAACTGTCAAAAAAAAAAGAAGCAATTTGTCGTCAAAAACTTATTGTCGAGACGTACAACGGTATGTTATAACACGAATAGTACCTATTCTATCTCTTTTTTCCTCTATCTATCTCTCTATAGATTTATATCTGTCCATCCATATGTATTTATATTTATTATAAAGCATAGAAGTTTTCATTTGTTCATATGCGTGTATGTGTGTGTGTGTGTACAATATATTGAAGAGTATGTAACACATGTTTGGCGTTGGAGGCTGACATGTTTTCACATCGTCCGAAAACGACAATTTTCTCAGAAAGTTCACGCAACACGTACGCCCGCGTGCACGATCGAACACATAGGAGTAATAGTAGTCGTATTAATTACGTTCGACGCACTAGAACAATCAGTTACGGTTAAAAAAAAAAAAAATGCCTACCATGATTTGTACATGTATATCTTGTGAATGAGGAGTGGCATACGTGTGCGTGTGTGTATGTGTGAGCGCGTGTATTTTAGCGAGTGCGTACCATATACCTTCCTTGTCGCGGCATCAGTGTTTACGATCGATAACAATAAGGGTTAATGCTGTGGTGGTGGAAGCAGAAAGAAGACGTGTCTGTGGCGCGACGGTGGCCCTATTGTATAATATTATTACAACTATTCTTTTCCCTCTTGTTTTCTAGTACCAAGTAGCCAAACGAGACATTTTGCATTCACGTATTATACAAATTTACATATATGTGTGTTTCGTATGTACCCTTATTGGTATTATTTATGTTTTTAATCGTAAAATGTACGAGCAAATCGATCACGCAACTGATACGGGACTAAATTCTTATTTGAGAACGGGAAGTTTTTGGTGTTCTAGTTTTGTCTTTCTTTACTTAAACCCATCCAAAAATGACCAAATGAAACCACAAATAATAAACTTATTCAAAATAGTATATCAGTTTTGCTTAAAACGATGATCAAATACATCTTGAAATATTGTTTAATTATTTAATAAATAAAATATTTGATTACAATTATATTATACGATATCCAAATTGCATTGTTTTTAAATCACAATTTGAAACTAAACTCACGAGTGAGGGAGGTTCTAGTTTTTTTCAAATATTCTTACTAGGTATACTAATAAAAAATATTGTAAAGGGTCAAAATGCATTTATACCAACAACAAAAGATTGAGTACGCGACTATTGCGACTAAATTTATAATATTTTTAATTTATAGCATCCCACACAAGTATTTTTTTACTATCGAGAGTGAGAATTTCATGGTTATAAATAACATTGCGTGTACTTACCGTTGGTACAGTTAAAGAAGTTGATTTATAAACCTACTTTGTATAACGGATGCCAACGATACATAACTTTGCTATATATATGTTCATTATTCAATAATGACTGTTTTAACGTTTATTCACTATAAGCTGTATCTAATGTACTATAAATATTGCACTATTTTAATTTCATACTACTATTAAAAATATAATTAATAATACATGACCTACGATTTTTGTTCCATAAACATAACATATTTATTTTTTTTTTTCTTATTTTATATTATGATATTACTTCTATCCTTTGTAAATATACAAATTATGTAATAAACTTGTATTTAACATTTTGATAAATATCTCATCTGCATAAAATAATAAAATTAAATATTTTTAAACATATTTTCCAAAATTCTGTATCGTACGAACTCGAAAATTTTTTTTAAACTTTAAACGATTGTATTGTATTTTAGTTTATATAATATATTATTATAATTCGGTTTTGATAATATTTTAAGGAATACGATTTTTTACCTAAATTTCATAAGATATGTCGTAAAATAGTAAATTGGATAAACGTGAAATTATGAATAATAATGATGAATAAACTTAGAATAATATTGTAAAATTTATAACACCAGAAAATATATCCTGCATTATAGTTATGTAGTACTTTTGCCTATAGATTGCGCCGTCTTAAGAATTTTCTTTACCACCATAAGAGTACTTGAATTTTCTTAATATTACATCCCCATATAACTTACCAATTTTTAATTTTCTCTACTTCTATACTAAGCTAATATTTCATTAAAAATGCATGATTTAGAAAGAAATTGTGAGATCACTCAGGTACTCTCGCGGTACACAAAATATCTAATTTATTGTCATATACATTAAGATTGAATTCTTGAGTTCTTGAATTCTAACAATATTATTATTTTTTATTTATCGAATTTTTAATAATCTAGTTGTAAATTTGAACTTGTTTTATTTGATTTAGATTTATAGTGCAATATTTTTAATATATTCATATATTTTTTATACTTTTAATTATGTTTAAATAATTTTGTCAACTTGAAAATATGTTTCAATTAATATAAAAAATAAAAATAAAACTGTTTACTTTTAATAGGTTTTTAACATATATTTTGTACAAAATCAGTTATACTAGCAACGCGTGTAAATAAAAACAGTTCATAACTATGGAAAGAAATGCTAAATAAACTTGAAAATGTTTAGCATAGACATTAATGTATTGTTTTTACAAAGATTATTTTTATTTTCTGTGTTAATTTTTCCGTGTTATAAATTTGAATTAAAATGCTCATATAATAAATATTTCTTAGATACTAAAATTGGACTTAAATTGAACGCAAGAGAATTAATCTTCGTTGCCGATCATCAATAAAACAGTTTCTGTGAAACACTGTCTCATAAATATTTCAAATTGAACATCTAATAATATTAAAAATTAACTAACGCACAATATTTTCGTTGCGTGATGATAAAATTTTGTACTACACACCGTTACTAAAACATCGTACCGCACATTATTTTGAGCACTGTCAGACATGATAAAAGACCTTATCAAACCACCGCTTTTACTTTTCAGCCTAATTCTATTAATTCTATCAATAGGTTCACGGCAAAACGTTTACTTTTACAATTTATGTGGTAGCAACAATCCAAACGTTAATTTTTATCGAACATTGTAGTAATTGAACTTGAAACTCATACAAAGCCTGTTTGCTTTGAAGTCTCGATTATTAAAACGAAAAACACTGATGAAATTATTTCGTGTCTCCCAAGATATCCAAACCACAAATACCACAAAGAGATAAATTAAAAGTTTTCGAGTAGATCCATGGGTTAAACGATAAAAGATTAAAAGTTAAACGATAAAAGAAAAATCTCGTAATTTTCTTTGATACACATTTGCAAGGTAAAAGATCTTCGATTTTTCGAAAAAACGTTTTGATTAGACAAAAAACAACTATTAAAAGCAAAGATGATTTTCGTTGATTTCGTATTAGTAGTTAACCCAAAAACCGTTATCCGGTTGACGAAGAGACTGGATAGCGGTTATTACGTAAAAAATATCATTGACCCAATGAGTATCATTCCACGTCCTCTTATTCGTAGTGCGTTTCCGTTTCACGAGGTGACATACGTTGACCCAAAGATACATGCATAGTTTCAATTAGAGGGGTACCCAAAGAACTAAGCTCACCCAACATTGAAATCAGCCCCTACAAAAATTTGTGGGATGAAAATATAGTGAAAATGTTTAACGCATTATCGGACGCTTGGCAATTGTTCGATTGTATAATAATAAACATAGACAATTGTGTATTTCTAAATGTTAAATTTATGTACCGATAATACAGGACAAGTTAATTTATAGTGTTGCACAGAGTTATTTATTTAAACCCATATCTGTACGCGGAAGTGGTGAAGCAACATTTCCATGGGTTTATTTGACATTTTGTGTGAGTACACTTTTAAAGCGGTCCTGGCCTTTCAGCGTTTTTGCCTGAATAGCGCCAACATGGATGCACTGTAATTATTCTCATTTTCCCCTGCTGAAGTCGATGGACGGAATAACAAACGGGGTCGCGGACCGATCCGTGAATCACACCCGTATGTGTTCGTGCACCGCGCGTTTAGAAAAGTTTTCGCGATAAAGGCGCCGGGAAAACTTTTACCCCCGTCGACCCGTTATCCACGATGACGAAAACGATATTCTCGTCGTTACAGTTATACTCCTTCCCGCTGGTACCGTTTTACTTTTCCTGCTCCGGTAACAGTATTTTACGGATAGTGATCCGGGCACATGCGCGCGCGCGTGCGTCACAACGATCACAGTCGCCCGGTCGGTTACACGCCGTGTACGATATATTATGTACAGGCCTGTTGATCCCGGAAAATTATACTCCGCATTACGTACGGTCTGCCGGCTGTTGTTTCGGCGACCCGGCTGCGGCTCCGCGATCTATCGCTTCAAACGTATACGGTACGTACACGCCGCGTCATTAGGGTTTCGTTCCCTCCGGTCGTGTAAAAAATCCCGTTCCGTGCGTGCACAACTACTCTCGTACGGTACTTGTCCACGACATAATCTCACAATGGACTCAATATCAGACGCCTGCCGGCCTGTGTGGCGTATGATACGGAAACTCTCGCTAAGATTACATTCGAATATAATGTAATATACATTTATAATACGACCGCTAAACGTCTATGTTGTCCCTTTCGGATACTACGGTATAACATTGTTTTTTCGTGCGAACCAACGAACCACGCAGCATCGTTATTATTCGACAAAAATTATTAATACTTGAATTACTACGAAAACAATAGCTAATACAATAAAAATCATTATAAGAATAACAATAATAATAATTACAATTATAATTATAATGAAAAACAAATAATCCCGTTGAAATAGTTGTACATACAATCATCTCTGCGCTTTGTTTTCATACGAATTATGTATATATACATAACGTATAATGTTCATACAATAATTAGTCTGACATTGTTATTTTTGTATTAACCGATCTGGTATCGTCCTCGGAAAAGACGGTGTTATTTTTTTACGTTTCCATTAAAATTTCTGAGTTTACTCCGCATGATTTTTCAAATACAGAAACAATTTGAATTTAATTTGGTTCACTATTTTGATTTTAAAAATAATACTTTCTTCTTTTATTTTTTTGTAGTTTTATTTTCATTTAGACAAACATTTCCTCCGTTGTTTTTGTATTTTTTTTTTTTTTTTTTATTATTATTACAAGTCATTATTTAGCAATATTTTTGTATCATACCTATATTTTACTTTTTTTTTAATTTTATATTCTAAAAATTGTCGTTACATTAGAATATAATATCGAATCAGCAGTTAATTATTAATAATAATTTTAAGTTTAAATGTGTGGATCGACATAAAACGGGTTAACCCTCGAAAAATTGATAAACTACGTACTCATCTGAACTGTCGTTCATCTGAACTCGTCTAAACTGTATTTACCTTTTTATTTATTTTTATTTTGAAGAACTATTGCCTTATAAGACTTTTTTTAATAAAACTATTGACTGGTTCATTTTTTAAAGAAATATACTTTTTATTGTTTTTTCCATAAACGAAATCAAAACTAATATGATGCCGTTAGAAAATAATAAATAGTGTAAACTAGTAAATGAAAATTATGTGAAAATAATTTTTAACGGTCTATAAACTGACTAAAAAAAAAAAGTGCTAAACATTAAAAAAAAAATTACAAAAACAAATTTGTGTGATAGCTACTATACTCCACATCTTACAAAGCTAGTAATAACTAAAATGCGATGACGATAATAATAATAATAAAATAGGTGCGTCTATTATGTGATCGAAAGCCATCACATATCAGAAATACTTTAAATAACATCCCATTTGCCTTTAAAGCTCAATTTATATAACTATGTATATATTGGACACGCCCGTAAGTCTGCACGTATATCGGTTTTTGAAAACGCAACATGGTTTTTATAAATTTTAAGCCGTCTCCGTATTGACCTACATAGTATGGATACGAATTATTTTGATTTCTTATTTTAAGCGAAACCAATCGATGAATATAAGCCCGTTCAAGAAACTCGACTATGCCGTGGAATCACACATATCTGCGTCTATAACGCGTATTGTTGTTTTATTTGCTTTTCATTTCTGGACGGTTTTTGAATAAATAATATCACAGTTATATCATGTGATCAAATCGAATAAATATTATGTTTTGTCAAAATGCATTTACGGGATAATATTACAATTTATACACACATTGTGTGTAGTTCATTGTCTCGTGAAAACTAATTAAATCTATGTCTTTGTTCTAAAACGAATGATGGAGGCAAAACAACCGTCCCGACAAATGTAACGTTTATTCTTTCTTTTATCTTTTTTATTTTTTCTATTTTCTTCACGGTGTTAATGCGCACGCACACGCCTGTTATAATTGTAACGACTCGTTACATTTGTGTATTGTGCCAAACCTCGGCGCGTGCGGTAAAAAGTCATCGTTCAGGGAAAGCGTGGCAGATGGGTGTAGAGATACGGTGTAACGGAACGAAGAGAGGAAGTGAGAGATATTCTGTGCTGAATGTATGAATAGTTTTAAGTTCTCGGTCTGGCCTGCAGGTCCATTCAAAAGTATCTATAAGTACCTATCAAAAGTTCATATGCAACCATCAGTGTTATTATAATTGGGCCCTTCTACGTCAAATGATTCATCACCGTTGTAGAACTTTTGCATTTTTTCTCCGACGTGTTCAAACTATGTTTTCCAATGCAGACTGTTACGAAAACGTATACGTTTCCATAAGCTACTAATTTTTATTCAACTTAATTAAATCTACCTTCTTGTTTCCATCAGTTTGACCAGTACTTGACACTAATATAGCATGAGTTTTTTAGTGTTTCATATATATTCATAATGCCGAACAATGCTGATCTTACGATTCACTAAATTTAAACTTTAAATAAAAATCCCAACAAAATCCAATCAAATAATTTTGAATTCATAAAAATATTATTATACACCATTAACGTGAAAAAATATTGAAACAACATTTTAACTTTAAAATGATATTTTGCAAGTGTTTTGTATTTTTTATAATGTCAGCTTCCAAGAGCTTTAGTTTTGATTTTTTTAATGTGTTGCACAAGGTTCATTGTTGAAGCCTCAACGCGACTTGAAATAACTAAACCCAAACGAATAGTTAAGCTACTATAATACGTGCGTTATCGATTAAATGACAAACGACCAAAGACCTATCGAATAGATAAGTTCTCTGAACGCTGAAGTTCATCTGCCAAAACTTGTAAATAAAAATAAAACTTATGCAGCAATGCAGCGTATAAATTACATATAAATATATGTACGTATGTGTGTGTATATATATCTAGACGATAAAAGATGTGTGTAAAAGAAAAGCGTTATACGATGATATACTTTTTATTTGGAATCGTTCACAAAAACTGTCAAATTATTTTGTTCTGAGTGCTTTTAAAGATACAGGATTTTTTTTATTATATTTTTACATAAAACACTCCCAATAGAAAATGACCAGTTGTTTTAATATATTTTATCGAGTTGCTATGACTACCCGCACACATATCACATGAACAATGGTATACATTCAATTCGGTTATCCAGTACAATAGCAATTAAAAACAAATACTATTTTCATTCATGACGCCTTTATTTTTTCGTTAATTTATCGGTCTACAATAGCTTTACTTGGTTACGATCCAAGCAAAAAAAAAAAAAAATTATATAGAATTTGGCACAAAACTGATCATAAAAGTACATAAACAGTATAAGTTATTTTTTTCTTCTATCCGTTTGATACATTTTAGTATCATATTAAACGTTATTATAATGATAATGATAATATACTACTCCTACTGTGCACCACTACTACTCATCGTACCTTATAATGCCTACCAACTCTGAAATATAATACTACTCTTGAAATATATTTTGTTCAAAAGTATTTTAGCAAAGAAAAGTATACTTGGTTATATATACCACTTAAAAAATATCCACTAAATTTTTTATCAACAAGTTCCATGGAAAAATAATCAAAAAAATAACTAATAATAATGTTCTTTTTCATTGAATTATTTAGTAATCGTAGAAACGCACGTATTGTTATGTAATTTTCTGTTAGGCACTAGCCATATGAAACACAATCGATGAAATATTCGGAAATTTATCGTATTAACAACAATATAATCTAAAACTACGTTTCACGAGAGATAAAAATAAGTTAAAATTAAGTGAAAAATAATATATATATATAATTCATTCACCGGATGTAATTTATTGTTTGTTCGCTTATTTATTTTGTGAAAATTGATTTATTTTTATGAACGTAATAATAACTTCGGGGCACTTTTGCGAGCTATGGCGGTTAAAACTACTGTATATAGTGTATGTAATATGTACACACATATATTTTATATGTATATTACATATATATATATATATACGTTTATACTTCTGGGTGAAAAAAAAATCGTTCTACTTAAACAAATTTGCTTGACGAGAAAATATAAAACTCACCACTGTAGTCTTACTACACACCGAAACCATTTATAAAAATAACTCGAAGAACAAAAAAAAATTTGAAAAACTAATATTATACTGTGTTGAAACAAAAACTCTTGTCTTGGTGCTACTCGAGTAACACTCTTGTGTCTGTTGTTCAACGTATATTACTGTATCAAAAAAAGAAATACACAGAACAAAAACTGGGGAAGTCGTCTTAATTCTAATTAATGACATCGAAAAAGACTTTTTATATGTCTTTCCCGGATAATGAAAATGGTTCGTTGAAACTAGCGTTTAAAAAAAAATAACGACATACGTGAGTAATAAAAATAATAGGGTTTAAATTTTAAAACATTTTTCGTATAAGTACTCAATTTGCCTTGGACTACCGAAATAAAAATAAAGTAGCAAAAAACAATTTCACGTAGAGTTTCACATTATGTTTTTTTTTTCAACGGCTTGAAATTATTTATGACTCGTACTACTTACAATATATTTTATTTTGATTTAGCATCCTGCGCACATATACGATTTTATTTTTACCGCAAAAACTTGAAAAATAAACCCAGTATGAATGTGAATGTAAACTATTCGTCTTAGTTCGTCCACTTCAAAGTAGTTTTATATTGTTATTATTATTATTATTATTATTAATTTTAAAATACTGATAAATCACCACATCTGAAAAACGATCCCGTACTAAGCTTAATATATTGCATTATATTTATAGGGTGGTTTTTAAATTTTAAGATCTTGTAAAAAGAATTTATGAATAAATATTGTGACCTCTCTCGCTGTGAAATAGTATTTTTTAAATATTCAGAAAAATTAAATTAAGTATTTTTATTAAGGATATCCACAAAATATTATCAAAATCTTCACAAATATTATATCGTGTATACTGGTACTGCCTAATAGCAGTAAATATATATATATATTTTTTTCAAAATTTACTGTTAATATTCCTATAATATTTCATAAAAAATAAAATTTTCATTGTTGATATTGATGAAACATTCTCGGAAATGTATTAAAATAACATTTAATGTTATTTTGCTAATACATATTCGGGGCTATGTATATTATATTATAACATTAGATATTAACGTTTTTAATATTATTCGAATTGTATATTGTTAAATTATATCATATGATATCGTCTACAAAATATTTAAGTAAACCGTTAATAAAAACTCTGAATGACTAACAAATATAATCAAAATTGACATTGTTGAAAAATATTGTTATCAATTTCATCATTTTAGGCAGATTCTATAAATAATTCCCTAAAAAATACCTTTCTGATAACTGAATAGTATCCGTTTTTTGTTTCTTATAGGACTACCTACGTATTTTTTTTTTCTTAGAAAATTACTAAAACATATTAACATACTTATTATTATCTATTATACCTAACAAAACTTTTTTTTTCTGAACTGCAATAGTAATCAAAAATAATTGTTTTTTTTTTTTTTTTTTTATTAAACCATACAAACAACAATCTAATTTTACCTTGACAAAAATTGATTATTCTCAGTTACGTAATATAATAAACATTATTAACTCTGGAAAGTATACAACGGAAAAAACAATTTTCTACAACAGTCAGTGAAAACCGACAGTTGATAAGACACAAATAATCATAGAATTGTGGTGTAGGGATTAGAACAATTTATTTATTTTCTTTGTATTTATGTTTTTACATTTTTGGATAGAAGGAATAGTATTACTTAAGTTTCATGTATCATCCAGCCCACAACCGACATGAAATTTGATTTTAGTAATATTCTAGGATGGTATTTTTTTAATTTCTATCTATAGAAAAACCTGAGAACTTAACAATGATTGATTTTTAAATAAAACCTCATTGGTCTTTTTTCAATCCACAAACTAATTAAGGTTATGTTTGGAGTACTCTTATTATTTCTAATAATTTCTTCTGATGATTTAAAATTAATAACAGACTGAAAATCATACTACACATATATCCGATTCTGTAAATGGTGTTGATATTTCCTAAACGATTGACATAAATTAATCACAATTTAATGATTTGAATCGTGTTTCCTTCGCATGTTCACGATATTAATCGATAAAACTATTTTTAGTATATTTTTATTTCATTTTCATAATACAAAGGTATTTCTATTTTAACTAGGTATACTTTTGATTTATTATTATATTTTTTTTCTCTCAGGGTAAAAGTTTTTCTGTGAGCCAGGTAAATTTGCTATCGTACATTATCGTGGTTTGACCTTTTTCACCCATTTCCAGCTCATAATGTATTCATGTCCATGTACAGGTATATGTTTTTAAAATACAAAAATGTAACTAAATTATTAAATAATATGATTTCAAATAATTACGTAAATAACTAATATAATGAATATTCTTACTTAAAATCATTAAACAATATTTAAAAAATAACACTAAGTTTTTCGAAAGATATTCTTTTACAAATAACAATTATAATTAATATATATATATATATATATATATATATATATATAAATGAACTGAAAAATCATGAAATATTCAATTTATTATCTTCAATTGCGGACATAATAATACAATTTATTTAGTACTTTGACGGTTAAAATGTATATTTTAATCTAATTATTCGTTAATATTTTGTTAATACTCAAAGTGGTTTTTGAATCAAATCCTCGTCACGGTTAATACGATAAATTCGTCTGACAATAAAACGACGAAAAAAACATATTGATATTATAATTAAAAGTAAACAATTGCCTTATTTTATTAATTAGGTACTATTATATTATATTAATGAATATGTTTTATCGATTTTTAAAACCAATTATTCATAAACTTAAATAATATAATTCCATTAACTTTTCATAAACATCATCGTTGAAAAAATCATAATTGAGTAAAGTTAATTTTTGAAAAGAAATTTTTTTTACTGTCTAATAACTTTTAATCCAAATGGATTATGTCAAACAACATTCGGCATAAAAACGAAATAAATAAGTATCTATAAAATGAACACATCTTAGTATCACATTTTAAATTAAACATAAGGTCTTTTTCTTGATAAAACATTTGAAAATAATAAATTTTCAGTTCTGTAGATGAATTCTGTAGATGGATTTAATAGAATGTGAAAATAACAAACGGATGACCCAGCAACTGGCATTCGTGGATTAAAGATTAATAATGGAATATTAACATGGCTTAAACAAAATATTTAAAAAATATCACGCAAACGACGACGTAGACACGCTAGTTTTAACCAAGAATATGGTTTTGTTTTTTTATATACATATAGTATGTACAAAATAAACATAGTCGTCTTGAATATAATAAAACAAGCAACGGGTAAACGTCCTATAGAGATTTTCCTCACCAGCTCAATCCGTTAAAAAAGTAGGGTGGGACAAATGGTCTAGCTTGTGTCCACTTAACGACGCCAGAGTTTTTAAGTCCCGAATTCTTTAGTACTATTGTTCTTATATATATAATTTTTCTTCCTTTTTGTCGTCTTTTTTTTTTCGTCTCACTACTGGATCAAAATTTCAAACAGGCCACGATTGTCTGATACATGACAATTGTCGGCGAGAAATCTTCACGCCGAACGCTATAGAAAAACTGGGCTATTATTAATGCATATCATTTTTTTTTTTTTTTTTATCTTTTTTATTGCTTTCATTTGCAATATTAAGTAAGTACGTCGATTTAATAAATGGTAAAACAAAGAAAACGCGTAACTCCAGTTTGCCCTTTTTATAATATTAAAGTAGAACGGTGATTATTTTTAAAATAAGTTACTCGTTTTTTCACTCATTATTTTTGTTGTAATGTTTGACATTTTCAACATTTTTTTCAACAATACGTCAACGTTGGCGAAACGGTAGCTCATTCTGGTACCGAGCAAATAAACCCCCTATATGTGTGTATAGGTGTATACGGCCTGTGACAACGACGATGACGATGACAATGGACAGTGACCAAACAAAAAAAAAAAAAAAATCGATAAGGAAGTGAAAAAAACCTCGAATAATAGCGAGTAGAAATTAAACTCTACTATTTATATTTATATACAATATATACAAACAGTTATACCGTACAAGAAAGCCGAGTAGCATAGAAATATAATATACAGCGTACCGGATGCGGGCAGCAACAGTTTGTTTTCCACAACTGTTTTCCGAGTAAACTTATAGGTATTTGTTTTCAAGTACGTAAAATTATTTAAAAAAAAAAAAAAAGATGGTTCAATAAAGATTTTCTGTCAAATGCAATTCACTCATAAATATCTGTGGGCTTATATTAGTGTGGCAGGGAATTATTTTTCCTTTTTTTTTTTCATTTTCTTCTCTTAAACAGGATATCCACACAATTATTTCGCATGAGTCAATTCTGCTATCTGCACCCAATTAAATCGACAAAAAAATAATCAAACATATATATCGAACAACAATACTTGTATGGTGTATATATATCTATCACATATACGTTATTATATACGATTAATAATGTAATATTATTTTACTTTATCTTATTTATATAATGTTAATATTTTTTTTTTTTTACAGAATGGAAGAGGAAGTGGAGAAAATATCAACAGAGCAAATGGGTAAATAATAATAGTAATAATAATAATAAACATAACTTGTTTAAGTTCATACACTCGAGCATACGTCTCCCGGGGTTAAAAACAAAAAAAAAAAAAAAATTAGTTCTAGCAAACGTAACATCATCATGATTTTGTGTTCGACATCTGATAAATAAGCCAAATCCTGATGTAAGATATATTGACAACAAACATGCATTTATTAATAAAACATACAATGACAAGTATAGTAAATGCCAACGAGGATATTATATTCTTAAGTCTGGGGTCACTTATATCATGAAGAAGATAAAGGATAATAGTTTCTAAGATTGGGATATTCGTTGGAGAGAGGTTTGAGGGTAAATATAGGACGTTTGTTGTGTTAACAATTTGACGGAGGAAACGGGACTAGTCATGTTAGTGAAAGCTGCATCAAGTTTAGCAGTATGATATTCTGAAATTAATCAGAGACAACAATGAAGTTGAATCCTACTCTTTAGACAAAGGCTTAAAGGAGAATAGGGTATATTACCATTATTAGTGCACCTCCGGTCGGCATTGCTACGTAAAATATTGTTATAAGAAAAATATTATTAATTGACGTTCTGACAGTGAAAAAAGTCTCAAAACCGAACAGATACATGGTATGAACAAATATTCTCGAAAGGATCGCGCGGAATACAATCGAATTACAATGATCCACGAAAATATAATTATTACGACACACATAAAAGTTGATTTTCATCTTGAGCAGCGCGGCCAGGAGTGTGTTTATCAGATTCCAGTATAGGCGTGAGTATACAGATAAGCAACGGAGTAAAATACTTTCAGCGAAAGCGATCTAAAAAGTATAATGCAGTTGTCGTGTTTACAATATAGATTAAACAGTAACAGAGTATTATTATTATTATTATAATCAGATTGTAATGTACATATTTAAAGTTATTCAATTACTTTTGTATAGGATGTTTCAAAAATGACGCAGGACTTAAATCTGCTATCATTTAAATTAATTTCTTTTAAAAAAACTTAACAAATATATCATTCTCTTCTGGAAAAGTTAAGGTTTAACATTGAAAAACAATATTGAGCATATAACCCTCCCTATTAGCCTTACAGACGATTATTCTTTCCGTGTAAAACGTACCATTACTCGATCGCACATTACCCCATCAAATTCGTTGAGGACACGACGAATTTCTTGCTTAAGTTCATTAAGACATTTCGAACTGTTTTGGTAAACTCGTGACTTAGTTTATCCCTATAAGAAAAAATCACACGGCGTCGTCGCAAGATCGAGGTGGGTAGCTATGACCAGGCAACGAGATTAGTCTGTCCGAGAACTTCTCATGTAGCAGAGGGATTGTTTCTCTTAAAGTGTGACAAGTTTACACCAAACATTTGTTATGTTCATTTGGTCTTAATAAGGCCAAAGAAAATTACTAGCTCAGTAGGTAGTCTTGTATGGGTTGTTACTTGTTATAAATTTAATTAATAGCCGATTTAAATTCTGCGTTATTTTTGAGACATTCTTTATAACCTCACAGAAGCCGAATTTTTACACATACACGTGCACGCACACAAATCGCTGTTAGGTTTAAAAGTACGTGTTAACCCGATGTTCCATGCGTTGTTATGTGTTCCCCGAACACCATCACCCACGCGGTATGTACCCGTTGCACGTAGCCGCCTCGCGCGACCGATGATGGCTTTAAAGAGCTTTATAGGGTTAGTCCATTGAATCTTTGAGTCCCGTGTTCCTATGTGTGCGCACGCGAATGAAAAGGAAAATATAATATAATAGCGTCACAAGAGTGTGTATACGTACTCGTATGCGGAGGTGGTGTATTTTGTATGTAATCCGTAAGTGCACTTATAAGCCACGCGCGAGACGTTAAAGAAGGAGTGAGAAGCGGTGTGGTGGTGACCTGTCCTGATGACAAACTTTCGATCCTCAAATAGTATTATTTGGCTGAGAGATAGGATCAGAGGAGCAGCAGCAAAGAAATATTATTTTATGTTTATTTATCAGTTGACGACACTGAAATTCGTCGTCTCCTATGGAATACGATAAATGTAAATAGACGAAATAAATCCGATCGGTATGTTTGAATATACGTAATATGAGTACAACTGTGCCTAAACCTACCCAAACGAGGGAAATGTGTAAATAATACATTCTTCTTCTACTTCTTCGCCTTTCTCCCAACTATTCGGGGTCAGCCACCCTTGTTCTAGACCTCCACTCGTCTCGATTTTTTTCATCCCCTAAGTACACAACAACGGCTCTCATATCATTCTCAATCATATCCAACCATTCGTGTAAATAATACGTTAAGAATAAAAATTAAAAATAAACATCGAATGCACAATCGATAACAACATTGTTCCACATAGCCGATATTTTTCTTTGATCCGCTTTAAATAAATTCGCGACGAATTCGACAAAACCAACTTTTAATTCTTACTATATATGTCGTATAAAATTCATTATTAATTGCAAATAGAAATACATATCACAAAGTGTCACTAATGGGTTTACTTTCTCACTCACGCCTTCTTTCTATTTTTATTTATTACTTCTTTTATCAAAAAAAATTACTTACTGAATAAATATTTGTATAAATTATAAATATTAATTTAAATAAACCAAAACAAAAAAAAACTGTAAATTATAGATATATATAAACAGGGTGGCACTAACAAATATTGATAGGAGAAAGTGGATTATAATTTATAATTAATAAAAATATAATTAATAAAATATAATTTATAATTTATAACTTATAAATATACAAATTGTCCGACTTCTTTTTAAAACAAAAATTTCTATAATACTAATATTACTTAATTTGTTAATGACTATCGACTATATAAATAAATCATGCTTATACCAATTATTATACCAATTTATTGTATTATATTACACCGATAGTGGTATTGATAGACTTCAACAATTTTCCCAAGCCTATTGATTTTATATTTAACTTGACCGCATATCACAAGTCAGTTTTGTGGAATTCTCTAAAGCCTTTTGAGGTGTGGGCAAAATATTGTAAGCAATAAGTTTGAAATGGTGTTAAAAAATAAAAACGAATAACGAAAAACCAACAAAAAATTACCAAGAGGTTTAAAATAATGAAATACATGTAATTTTTATGTATATATTTTAGCCACCCTGGAGACAATCCATTTTATAGCAACATTGACAGTATGCCAGATATTCGACCCAGGAGGAAATCCATCCCTCTTGTCTCAGAATTGGTAAGCAAAATATTTTATATTAATATAATTTAAATTCATTCCCCCTCCCGTTGAAACTTATTGGTAACGTAAAATCCCGAAAATTTGAATATTCTCTTCGAGTATACAAAATTTTTGTGAAGTAAATTATTAAAATTCAACCGAGAAACGAGTGTGCCCGGTGATTTTTTGGTAGTGGATATTTGTGTACAAATTTTCGCTTCTAAGTGTATTATACCCTATATTATAATTTCTTCATGTGAGATGGTTTCTCTTATCCTGATGTTTTATGTTGTTTTTTTATGTATACCTATGAATGTTTTTTTTTTTTTTGCTGCTATTCCACGTGTTCTCATCATGTTTCCTATGTAAAATATATTATATTCTTTAGACTTCCTATATAGAGTTTTTTTTCAAACGCGAATTCTTCATTTTAAACGCTATGATCATTTATTATTTAAGGACTTACACATTTTATCATTTCCATACAATATATTATAATGTATGTACAAATATCTAGATACATATATGTATGATATCTAATTATATAGGTACTTTAACTCATTAAACGGGATAGGGCTCATTATTTTTATTTTATTTTTAACAAAAACATGTAAACTAACTAATTTGTGTTATATTGTCTGTTGTCTGTGATCTTCACGCATCGATCCAGGTTCTCAAGGTATAGCGCTCTTTTTTTAAATTTTTTAACATTTATTTAGAGAAAAATATAGAGCACGCAATTAGATCTGGTGACGTGGTTTTTCGTCAACGAAAACACACATTCACTAACTCATACACATACACCATTCATATAAACAAAAACACACATTGCTTTAGCACCAAACTATTTTTATTATAACAGTAAATTTATAATTTCTATTTCCTAGAAATTCCAAATTATTAAAATTACATTAGAGGTAGAAAAAAATTAGCTAAAAATAGTACCTATATATATTGTTTTATGTACCATACACTTTTGCTTAGTTTTTTCTATTAGCTTTGTTTGTTTATTTATTTTTATTTTTCATATATTTATATTATACGTAGGTATAAATGTATTTTTTTAATATATATTTGTATTTGTATGTATTTTATACAGTTTTCAGCGTATTAACTTAATAATATTTATTTTTTTTTTTAAATAACGCTTTATTTAGATATAGATTTAAACGATTTAAATTTTATTTATATTACGATTTAATAACGATTTATTATTTTTATTGATTATTTTTTTGTGTCCAAAATCCATTTCCAAAAAATTTTTATTTCTATAATACATCAATCAATTGTAATTAGTAATTATACTATTTTACTACCCATGCGTCATATTATGAGTGCATATATTTTGAGATAATTAATAATTTTTATGACTTTTATTTGTAATTTGAATAGCAATTTGTACGCAGTCGTACATTTCAAGTGCTAAAATTACTTTCAAGATACGAATTGGATCCCAGTCTTTACATTTATAATCACTAATATATATGTATATATATGAATATACTGAAATGTCATATTACATGTATATCAACATTAACTAAATGTACCCCCTTTATTTTATTATTACTCTGAATAATACGTTTATATTAATTAAAAACATTTTCCCTCGCTAAAGTACCTTACATCAATAATTGCACCTATTTTCATGTGACAATATATATTAATAAATATAATTATCATTGCATGCGTTGAGTTTTTATGGACATTTTAATAATCAAATGAAAATAAAAATTAAATCGTTTCTATCGAATTAGTTGTAATACATATAATATAGTTGTAATACGATATAGTTATTGATCTAATTGTTAGTTTTTGTAGATTTATAAAATTCATAGAATGTTTTTTTTATTTATCCACTTATATTATACTTATGTCACACGAGTATAAATATATTTATAACTCTATCCCATTTAATAAAATGTAGGTGGCTGTAAGCACAACACAAAAATGTATTTTAAATAATGTTATGATTATGAAATATACATGTGCGTATAGTTGAAAATATTACAATATTTAATAAAAGAAAATCACAAGAGAAATTTTTTTTTACATTTAACATATTCAATATATTTAACTGTATGGTTAAATATTAAAGAATCATAATAATTATTCAGTACATGTTTATTAAATACTAATACATTTTAGTTATAATACACTATATTACTATCATTACTTATTGGCTAGATAGAAACTAGATCACGTAGTATATTACGCTTATGAACAAATAAAATATTTCGTGGACTAGTTCCTAAACATAAAAAGTTAATAATAATACAAGAATTTGCTCAAGAAAATTAATTTAAAAATATTTCATCAAACTTCTTACATTTCAGACATAAAATAGTTATAATTATTTTAATAATTTAAATAATTGTTTCATTGTTAACTCAGAAGAAATTTATTTTCTTCGGGCAAACTCTTGAGTTATTCTTTTGTTTGTAGTAAGAATGTTTTGAACAACTTTTTTTCAACGTATGGTTCATACATAATGACGTAAAAAATGAAACTAAAGTATATCTTACTCGAAAATTCCAACTAAAATATAAATTATGAAAATTTATTTTACTAATGAAAAATGTATTGAAAATATTTATTATAAAATTAGTTTTACATTTTAAGCTTTTATTTTAATGCAAAAACGTCGTAATACGTCAATATTTATTTTGAAACTCGTAATATTGATGAATATAAAAAAAAAGTTCCATTTTAACTCAAAGTTTCTTTTATACACTGGCATCATTATTTCCCTTTTATGAATACAACATCAACATCAAGACTGAAAATATATACAATAGAAAGAGTATTGAAAAGTTTCCAATAGCATTTATCTCTTTTCGCAGATATGTACGTATGTTATTGTACCATATAATAATATAAAATAAATACCTACACATACATATATATATATATATATAAAATATAATATATATTCTTACACTTAATATACATTAGTTGTTAGAACATTCTTATTCTATATGAGTATTAAAGTAATATCAATAATTTGGTGAGTTATAAAGTCGGTTTATTTAATAGCATCATGGTGTAATTATTAAAAAAATACACATTTATGCATAAATGCTTAATACTTACGCTTATATGGTTCAAATAGCTTTATTGCTCACCGTTTCCCATTTTTACATTATTAAATTATTATTGGAATTCTTGTGGGTGTATTTTAGACAATGGCCGCCACAAAAAGAAACGCTGGACTGGCATCTGGAGTACCACGTCCAACACTCAACGACGAAGAGCTGGTTAGTACCGAATTGAACGTATCATATGTACTTTTCGTTATTAAAAATAGTTTATAGTATGAGAAAATTCCAATAGCGACCCACGTCTTTGTTTTTTTTCATTTTTCGGTGCCATGAATTACATAATAAATTATTACATGAAATAAATGATATATAAATACAATTAAATAGGTAATAATATTACAATTATATATATATTTATAAATATATTATTATTATTTTGTTATTATTACATTTATATATTGCATGAAGGTTTTTTTGAATTAAATTTTAAATTGTTACTCTTTTAAATTAAAGTATATGTTTTTTCACATCCTATCTCTGTTTGACGAAAAATAAATTCTTACTATTAGTACTCTTTCATTACAGTGATATTTTATGTATCTAACTCATAATAAGTACACAACTTGTATAGCAATTAATTTACGCATATTATTTTAAATAAAACTAAAATAATAAAATACTATTAATTTAATACATATTAAAATATGATAAATAAAATATATGAGTTCCATTTAATAGAGAATATATGTATATAAAAAAATATATTATTAATAGCAACATTTTTTTTAAAATAATGTCTATCCTTGTACAAATGCATTAATTTTATTTTGACGATTTTATAAAAATGAATACACTCACATTTGTATTTTTAATTATAATGAAAACTCATTAAAATATTTTATCAAGATTTACTCCAAATAGTACACAATTTATTTATTTAAATTAATTAATCCCATTTATATACATTAAGTGTACTATGTAGTGAACATACAAAAACAGTAATACCCTATTCATTAAAATTTATTTCATGTATATACCATTTATCAAATCCTATTATAATTAGACTTATTTTTCTAACATAATATCAATTGATTTTAGTTTCGTTTTGATGAGTTTCGAATTTTTTACGGATATAGTATGTAATAAAATTATGTAATAGCAAACTATAATTTCAACATTATAGAAGCATTAATTATAATTAAAAATTGAAAAATGTAACAATGAATAAAAAAAATTAAATCAAAATTATAAAGACTTTGAACGCATCTCAACACACATTTTTTGGATCATTTTTGTTTTCGTATTTAAAAATCACGTATTACTTAATGACTTTATAACGAAATAAATCAAAAAATATCTATGTTTCAATAATTTAGAAAATGCACGTGTATAAAAAAGCTTTACAAGCATTAATTTATCCAATATCTTCGACTACGCCACACAATTTCGTCTCGTGGACTGCAACTTCACCGACGTATTGTTATGAATGTGAAGGACTACTGTGGGGTATCGCCAGGCAAGGAGTACGATGTACTGAATGCGGGGTCAAGTGCCACGAGAAGTGCAAAGAGCTCTTAAATGCTGACTGTTTGCAAAGTAAGTCATAACTTCTAAAAAAGTGACTATTATTTAAATTATTACAAATGTTGCGAGTAATAATTAGGCAAAATGCGAATTATAAATATTTAGCTAAATAATATTATACCAAGCTAAAATAAACCTTGTTCACTAATGACATACATTTGTTATAAGAAGATAAAATTTTATTTAAAAAGTATGACAAATATATAAACATAATTAAAAACTTAAAGTTAAATTCAAATAAATAAACAATACATGCGCATGGTTTAAAAGTATTAAGTGCTATGGGTGTTAAAATTAATTCTGAAGTAAAAAATTAGTATTCTATTTTAATATATTATTTAAAATAAAATATAAAGGCCAACAAATAAAATTACATTTGTTACATTTCTACTGGAAATTCGATTATAAAATAGTTTTCATTAAATGCAATACTTTATTCTTAAAGTCATCAGTCTAATAATACATAAAGGTATTGGCCATTTCTTACTTCTTTACTATAGATATATCTCTTTCATTTTATTCGACTTCATTATTTCCTATAATCCGTATATATTATATACCTATATAGCTTTGACTATTAAACTTCACTTTTAAAACCCACGGGAGGATCTACCTGATCAAACTTTGTACAGCAATAACTTTAGAACTATTTGATTTTTGTTTGTGACACACTAAATGACGTATTACAATGGATCCAATAAAAATCAGTTGTAAAAAGTTCATATTTTCAAAGTTTTAGTAAAATGTATTAATAAAAAAAAAAACGTTCCAGTTTATAAATCGAGCTCATACAATCATAATATCTCGTTTATATAGGAAAGAAGAACTTTTAGTTATTTATACAATTGAAAAATTAAAACTTTTGATATTATTTTTTTATTTTTATTATTTTATTGTTACATAAAACAGGAGCAGCCGAAAAAAGTTCCAAACACGGCGCAGAAGATAAAGCAATATCAATTATACAGGCCATGAAGGATAGAATGTTGCAACGCGAACGAGATCATCCAGAAATTTTTGAACTCATCAGGTTAGTCAACAATTTAATATCATTAAAAAACGACCCATTATCCATTAACCAAACACCATCAATATACGTTTTTAAGAATAATATTGTAGGTAAATTATATAAAATAGTTATTCTACAACAAGTTGTATGATCTTCAATTCATTTAATTACCATAATGTTCCCCGTACAATGCAGGTAGCAATCACGCCTACTATGTTTTTACTTAATTTCATCGCTAAGATGTTGGTATTCAAATTTTTTTAGCGTAATGTCTATTTCTCGTGAAAAACGAAAACATTATTAATACGGTAATAATGCGAGTATTGATTTAAGATGAAAACATAATTCAGCAAAACCCATCCGATTTGGTTAATATATGCTGATTATATTACTAAACAATCTAACAATGGTTAAAAGGAAACGTGTAAACATTTAAAACGAAGATTGCGATTGTTTGATTTGTTGAACACTCGAATTTTTACGATGGATATACATTTTATTTTCTATCGTCTACTGTATATTTTATATGAATATTTCTATTTCTTATTTAATGTCATCGATTTGTCAATGCATACACAGTCCAGCTATTGTGGCAAATTTAACGACTTGTATTGTCTCCTAAGTTACTATTATTTCCGAATCACACGAACGAATAGTGTTTCAACGTATAGTAAGCCGTGTAAAAGAAATATCAACCAACATGATACATTATGTAGAGACATGAGTTCGAGTATATATCCCCGTTCACAGAAACATGGCAATCGCTGAAAAAGAATCAATGTTGGAATGAGACGCCCGCAACATATAACTCTTAAATAATCGTTTTAAGACAAATGAAATATCATCAGATTAATTCCAATCTGTTCATTATCAGATACTTCTATTACGAACAAACCGAATTATCAAATCCTGATTTAATTAAGTTGAAATGTTGTTATTAATGCGAGCTAGATAAATGAGATGACGGCCTTCGCCGGTATGGACGAAATTTTTATTAATTACTACGACAATGAAATAAATCACTAATATGTCGACAAACGAAACCACGTACATATACTCTAAACACTCTGGGCTTGACATTTTTACAAAATCAATTGAAACAAATAATGTATTACACAGATGATACTGGGTCACTTGAAAAATACAAGTACAGCAACTGGAAGAAGTTCTTCTTTATTTTAACATACTACAAGCAATTTTGGAAATAAAAAAAAATTGGTTGTTATGTGATTTTTTTTAAATTATACACAGATCAGTATTTGGCGTGGAGGAGAAAAGCCACCAGGGTCATATAAAAGCAGTGAAACAATCGGTTTTGGATGGTACTTGCAAATGGTCAGCAAAAATAGCCATCACAGGTTTGTTTTAAAAAAAAAACATAAAAAAAAGAATTTTCCATTATGAGCAGACGACTTCAAAGAGCTTTGTGTGGCTACCTTCATTGTGCTTGGTGTTGAATTTTATGAAATTGATGTTTAACTGTTTTGATATATTTAACCCTCATGTTTATTATAAGCACGAGATTTTTAATGAAAATTCTTTCAATTAACTATGATATTGTATTTTATTCAACTATTCTTGTGCATGAATTATTTTTGTACACTAATATAAATTTTTGAATTTTTTTTATAAACTTGATGTTGTTATTTCTTTATTTCTTTATTTTACTTGCTTACATCTACGATGCATTCAATAACTTTAAGAAAGAATTTTCATTCATTGAACTCTAAATATTTTTTTACTGATTTGGTTCCTTCCCTTCGTTCAATTTGTGTGTAAATATTTGTTTTTATTGTTTTGGTTTTTACGTATTTGAAGAACCATGTTTTCTGTGGAACCTGATATGCATATCGATTCTTTGGAGCAAGCGGAAGCTATCGTTCTTGAGGGCACTTCTAAATGGTCGTGCAAAATTGAAATAACAGGTCAGCGGTTAGGCTTACTAGGGTTCACTTATACTCACAGCTTAGAAATTGGAATCAAGCAAACATTTAAAAATTTCAAATCAAACTTATCACATAATTCATCGATATATTATAGTTAGCAGAAGTAAATTAAACGATGTCTTCTGAAAAAAAATTAATGCTCATTGCATGTATTTATAATTACTGTCGTTAGTGTGCACGTGCAATATATTATAAACAGCTTTAGCTTCAGCTTTAACCCATGCTTTAGAATCATTTAACCTACATTTTATACTTTCAACTATAACTTTTCATTTTTATTTTAGTAAAATGTGCTCAAGGGCTCATTGCTAAAGACAAAAGTGGCACATCAGATCCATACGTAACTGTTCAAGTAGGTAAAGTTAAAAAAAGAACGCGAACTATGCCTCAAGAACTCAATCCAGTTTGGAATGAAAAATTTTATTTGTGAGTCTGTGAATATTTAAAATAGTACAATATTATCTAAATATTTTTGAAATCAACAGTGAATGTCACAATTCTTCGGATCGAATAAAAGTCAGGGTATGGGATGAAGATAACGATCTAAAATCGAGACTTAGACAAAAATTAACCCGAGAATCTGACGATTTTTTAGGGCAAACTATTATCGAGGTATTTGTAAAATTAAACATTTTTAGATAACTGAATAACTAAAAAGCAATACTGTATAGGTTCGGACGTTATCTGGAGAAATGGACGTTTGGTACAATCTTGAAAAAAGAACTGATAAATCAGCGGTATCCGGTGCTATTCGATTACATATCAATGTAGAAATCAAAGGAGAAGAAAAAGTCGCTCCCTATCATATCCAATATACATGTCTTCACGAAAATCTATTTCACTCGTTGTGTGAGAACAACGCTGGTATAGTCCATCTACCTCAAGCTAAGGGAGAGGATGGATGGAAGTTATACTTTGAATCTCCCGCTCAAGACATTGTCGATGAATTCGCTATGAGATATGGCATAGAATCCATTTATCAAGCAATGACGTAAGATTGTCGATTGGTAATTTTAGAAACTAAATATAATTTATTTAAATAATCTCATATTCTAGACACTTCCATTGTCTTTCCACAAAATATTTATGCCCGGGTGTCCCAGCAGTTATGAGTACTTTGTTAGCAAATATCAATGCTTATTATGCCCACACGACATCTAGTTCCGCAGTTAGCGCAAGTGATCGGTTTGCAGCATCGAATTTTGGAGTGAGTTCCATCGATAATGAGTAATAATAATTATAATGTAAAAATGTATTCATCATGTTTTACAGAAAGAAAAATTTGTTAAGCTGCTCGATCAATTACATAACTCACTTAGGATAGATTTATCTATGTACAGGAATAACTTCCCAGCGTCCAGTCAAGAAAAACTAATGGACCTTAAATCAACTGTAGATTTGTTAACTAGTATTACATTTTTCAGAATGAAGGTATTTTTTCTTTTCTTTTTTTTTTCTTAACACAATGGCACACAGATAACCATACAATTTTTACCTAGGTTCAAGAACTATCAAGTCCACCGAGAGCTAGTACTGTTGTTAAAGACTGCGTTAAAGCATGTCTAAGATCGACTTATCAATTTCTTTTTGCCAACTGTTATGATTTATATGGCAGAGAGTATCAGGTATTTTTGAATTTAATTTTCTTTTATGAACGATTGTTAGATGCTCAATCGTTGTTATTTCTTTACTTGAAACGACAACATAGTTTACATTTAGTATACGATTGTCTATAAAATATAATATGTGTAATATATTGTAAATAATAATTTTACTTCAGATTTTATTTTAAACGCAACATAATATTAGTCAGGTATTATTAATTGAAATACTATTTTGTTTTGAAGACTGATCCAAATGAGAAAAGAGATGAAGATACGGGACCAAAATTAGACGACTTAGGATTTTGGGATAAGCTTGTAGCACTCGTTGCATCCGTAATTGAAGAAGATCGTAATAGTTATGCACCTGTTCTTAGTCAATTTCCAGCAGAACTGAATATAGGACAGGTAAAATGTTTAATTTTGTACAATTCATATAAAATATACAAATATATATCTGTTTGCTCAACCAAAATATCTTCTGAAGCTGTCCGCAGCCACGATGTGGAGCTTTTTTGCGGTAGACATGAAGTATGCGTTAGAAGAACATGAAACGCATAGACTTTGTAAGACTTCAGCATACATGAATCTTCATTTTAAAGTAAAATGGCTATTTACTAATTACGTAAAGGACGCACCGCCATATAAAGATGCTATACCCGAGTACCCATCGTGGTTCGAACCATTTGTTATGCAATGGCTAAACGAAAACGACGACGTATCTTTAGAATACTTACACGGAGCTTTTAACAGGGACAAAAAAGATGGGGTGAGCGTAATTTTCTTAAACTATGATCGGAAAATATTTTAAACTTTATCTTATAATTATAGTTTCAAAGAAGTTCGGAACATGCATTATTTTCTAACTCTGTTGTGGACGTATTCACTCAGCTTACACAATGTTTTGGGGTCATATCAAAATTGGAATGTCCCGATCCCGAGATATCTAATCGATACATGAAAAGACTTGCAAAAACAATTGTCAAAGTGTTATTGGCATACGTAGATATAGTTCAGAAAGAATTTGATGCCAAAGAGTTAGACGAAAGAACGGTAAATTTTAAATATTTTACAGTCATTGAGTAATAAAATATTTATTAAATACATATTTTCAATTTTTAGGCTTGTATATTAATGAACAACATCCAACAATTAAGAGTGCAATTGACGAAAATGTTTGAATCTATGGGTGGAAAGCAATTAGAAGAAGATGCTACAGATATTCTAAACGACTTACAAACACAATTGTTGAAAGCCCTAGATGAGCTATCTGGGAAATTTGGCAAAAGGTATTTTTAAATGACTTATTAAAACAATATTTTTCATCTGCATAGATGAGTATTATACTCGCATAATATGATAGTGTAATATGATAAATAATGATATAATATAATTCAAATTATATACAATAATTATTATTTCTTCCATATTTCATTGGTGGAATTCTCTGTTTTGATATATTTTAAAACTTTAAATAAAATTTTCTTAGTTTGGAACCACAAATAAAAAAGAGCGTCAAAGAACTTGGTGAATTATTGCAAAGTATCAAAGGTGGAAGCCAAAACCCTCAGCAAGTATCTATGATGGAAGTAGACGAAATATTGCGGCCATTGATGGATTTGATGGATGGCTCCCTATCATTATTTGCTCAGACTTGTGAGAAGCCTGTATTAAAACGAATTCTTCGTGAGTTATGGAAACTCGTAATAAGGATATTAGAGAGATCAGTAGTCCTACCTCCAATGATGGACAAAAGCGTAAGGGACATATTATAATAAAAATAATAAAACAATATAGTATTACCGATTAAAAAATATAATGTAATTTTTATTTATGAATTATCACTAATTTAGATGATATTAAAGAACCTCAGTGAAAATGCTAGATCACTAGCAGCGAATGCTAGAATTGAAGATATGTCTAGATTAATTAGAAACCATATGGCTGGAAAGCAAGATGTTAAAAATGCTTTAACAGGAGTTATGGTAATCATATAATTTATTTTATAATAACTCCATTTAAAATTAGTTTTATTATTAGGATATGGAAAAGAATTTGAATCCTAAGCAATGTAGAGTATTAGAAGCTGCACTGAAAACCATTAAGACTTATTTCCATGCTGGAGGAAATGGACTAAAAAAGAAATATTTGGATAAAAGTTCAGATCTCTTATCTTTATGTTATGCTTTATCGCTTTACACAAGATCTACAGATGAACTTATTAAGACATTTGTACTGTCTCAATTACATCAAGGTATATTTTCAGATATTATTTATTCCCTTTTCGAAAAATAATAGTAAAATTATTTTTATATTAGATTTAATGAATTAATTAATGTTTAATATTTTTATTTAATAAAGTTCCACAAAAAAATGATCCTTTACCTCGACAACCATCACTCATGAGTGGGACTGAAGTCAAAGACGAAATGGACGAAATGGATTATGATGAAGATGATGAAACTGAAGAAGAAGAAGCATTAGATGAAGCTGAAGAAGATGTAAAATCAATGGGAAGTCGAATGGAAAAATTGTTTGAAATTTCTAGAAGACCCTTGCAAGGTAAATTTCAATTTTTCTATAAATAGATGTATTTAGTATACAGAAAATAATAACAAAATACAACATATATTATTAATATTATTAATTAAATACATTATTATATATATATATATCGCTAATTATGGCAATATTAATAAAAAACAATATCAATATCTTAATACAACAGAGTGTACAATATTTTTTGTTATTCCATCTTTCGCCATCACAAACAAACTGAATGATTCGAGAGCACGCCACGTATAATTATCCGTGTGAAAAACGTTATGTGCTCAAATCTAAGCCACATAACAGACATCGTTTATATATATATATATATATATATATATATATATACAGTGTGTAAACGCTAACTGAGAACACACAATATCATTGCGTAGAGACTTGAAATTTGAATTCTGATTTTTTGTTGATTTTTATGACATAAAAATGTGTATTTTTACGAGTTTTTAATTTATTTAACTTAATAGACACGCGCATGCGCAGTACAACTTTTTCCTAAATGACAACCACCTATTTTAACCACTAATTATTTTTCGCCTGTTTTTTTAATGAATTTTCACTTTAATTTAGGTATGTTAATTTAGTATGTTAATTTAGGTATTATAACTTACAGCAGAAAATAAGCAGTAAATAAGCAATAAACGTTAATAAGCAGGCATGTTGTTTATTTCGTGACATTTAATGAATCTATTGGAATTTATCAACAACAAATAAAGAATTCATGCGGTGCGCTGAATCAAGTTTTGTTCACAGAAGACAACAATTGAACAATTTATACGTTAAATTAATCAATAAATAAATAAACTTGTAACTTGAATAAAAATTAAACTTATTGTTAGTTATTGATAAATTCCAATAGATCCATTAAATGTCACGAAATAAACAACATACCTGCTTATTTACGTTTTTTCTGCTATAAGTTATAATACATACCTAAATTAAAGTGAAAATTATTTAGTGGATAAAATTATAATAACGTGTAAATATCACTTTAATAAATAAAAGTGAAAATATCAAACCTTAACAATTCTAGAATAATTATTTTCAGAGTTACAGTCAAAAAAATTAAAAATCACACGCATTTTACAGTATTTTGGTTAAATTGCTGTAACTTGGTCAATTTTGGACTTATAAAGTTGGTTTAACTACCAAAATTCATCAAAAAAATAATTAGTGGTTAAGATAGGCGGTTGCCATTTAAGAAAAAAAAAGTTGTACTGCGCATGCGCGTGTCTATTTAAGTTAAAAAAAATTAAAAACTCGTAAAAATACACATTTTTTTGTCATAAAAACCATCAAAAAATCGGAATTCAAATTTCAGGTCTCTACGCAATGATATTGAATGTTCTCAGTTAGCGTTTACGCACTATATATATATAATTAAAACTTATATTTTCTAAACTACTTAAAAGCGTTTTTTTTTTACTAGGTTTAGTTGCCAATACAATATTTGAAATTTCACACTTAGTACAATCGAGTAAACATAAATACTTAAATAGTATTCCCTTATAACTTATGATTTAACTGAAGTGCTCATAAAAAAGCTCTAAAAATGCATTATATAAAGCTTCTATATATTAAATAAGTTTAAATATAAAATGTTTAAAGTCGTTATGACAGATTTATAATAGATTTCTTACGAATTTAAATTAATATAAAAGTAGAACTCTGGATAATATTATAGTATAACACATAGTTTAAATATAATTTAAAATTATTATTCTTTCTTTTTTTGATTATATAATAATGAAAAATAATTAATATTTTGATATGAATATTAAAAAGAAACAGATTTAAATATTTTAATTTTATACGGAATTTTTAATATATGTATTTAATTTTTAAATTTATAATTAGAAAACTACGTATACGAAGAGCCCTATGGAGAAATTTCTATCAACGTTTATATTGAAACTCATCCAACGAATAACGAATTTAAGCTAACCGTAACAGGTATGTAATAATATTATGTATTTATCAAGTTACTTAAATTTTTATTTATATTTTTCTAAAAAAATATGTTCATGCAATCGTGGTTTAAAAGTTATCATTTACATCGATGTTGATTGTTTTACACCTAAACGCTATAAAGTTTAATATTAAAGAAACAAAATTGCAAGAAATATTTTAAAATAATGTGTAAGATTATTATCATCAGAACTGCAGATTTCATTGATTAAGTATTTAATTAAAAATGTTTAAGCTATTATGGTATGTTATATTAAAAAAAAACCAATTACCTAACCATAGTTATATTTTATTTCATTCACGGAATGTTCATTAATAAACCTTATACTAGGTGTGTTTACTAATGGCTATTATATTGATTTTTTAAGTAAATAACACTATGGGTTTACAATGATTAATGAAAATATATTTACTTAAAAGTTAAAACCATGTTTATGTTATACATCCTTTATTTTTCTCTTTGTATCAGATGTTAACATAAAACAAAACTAAAAGAAGATAGAAAACATACTGAACTCATACATTTTACAATTGTTGCTTTTAGTACTGATACCTTCAATAAAAAAAGCAAAAGCATTTATTTCTCTATATAAAATAACACAATCTAGTTTGTTTTATCGAAATACAAAGAATCACTTAAGTCTAAATACAACTTGTAACATTTCACTTATTTCTTAGTATTGCTGATTTCAATCAATTCATTTTGAACGCATTTACGTTATGTACGTTTTACACACATACACCAAACATAGTTTTGTAGACAAATATATTTAAAAGAAAAAGTGTTCAAATATCAATATCATGATGAAACCAACATTCAGATGTGACCTGGAAATAAATATCCACACCATTAAATTACATTTGACATTGGACAATTATTGGATAATTGGACATTTACATTTGACATTGGGTTTTTTTTTCATTTTAAAAATAAAAATAATAACTAAATAATATTATTTAGTTGTTGTGCTGATGTTTAAATTTTTAAATTTTAACTTTAACACGTTATGGTCATTACTAATAAAGATGATGATTATGATAATAATAATAATAATAATAATAACAATAAAAAATTGTTATTATATAACAGTGGTTGCTGCCAACACGTTGGTCTGGCCGACAACTGGTATGTTTCGTCCGTTTGTCGAAGTTAACCTTATTGGACCAAGACTAGCGGACAAAAAGAGAAAACAGTCGACAAAGAGTAAGTCGGGTAGCTGGAGCCCTAGATACAACGAAGCGTTTGTCTTGTAAGTATAACTGTGACACTATAGATATTTTCTTTTTTTACCGCAATCATTGACTACTTTTGTATGATGATGGTTTTTTTTTTCATGCACAGCTCAATCAGTGCAATTGAAGATCTGGAATGTTACGAACTGCATTTTTGCGTGAAAGACTACTGTTTTGCCAGGGAAGATCGGCTAGTAGGTGTAGCGGTCTTACAGATGCGACATGTTCCCATAATGGTAATGCATAAAGTGTATTAGCAAAACTATCTTCACCAATTATTTAATATTATAAAATTACCACTTTGTTTCTCGTAAAGGTCCGCACGGGTGAATGGTTAGGACTCGGTAGACGGATACAAATGAATGAGACTGGATGGACGATATTGCGGATACTTTCACAAAGGTATAACGATGATGTAGCTAAAGAATTTGTGAAGCTAAAATCAGAAACCAGACAGGAAGACCAATCGTCCGTGCAGGGGTCGTAAATATAATAAATAACATGGGTATTCATTGCCGACAGTCTTCCACTGGAAAAATATTCATAATAAGACTAGTTAAACTAATTAAAGTTACTGTAAAAAGTAAAATATAAAAAAAAACCCCAAAAAAAAAAAAAAATGGAAAGCGATCAAGAGTTGTGAATAATAATATTTAATGAAGTGCTCAGAAATGAAAAAAAACATGTTCTTTTTATAATTAATTTTATTGTTGTCGGAAAAATATTAGCATTCATTTCGGAATGAAACAATAGCATTGGTCTTTTTCGTAGTAATTTTTCATACACAAAATTAATATACATTCATAGTAATACATTTTAAAATAAAAATATGTTAAAAATTGACCAACATTTGAGTTTCAAACAAATCAACGGGACCATTCTCAAATTAAAAATTAATTATTCAATTGAATACATTATTTTGGAATGATTATAAAACTTTCTATACAGTGGTTACCTAAGTATCTAAATAGCGTAGCATTTGGAGAGAATAGAGTTAACACCACTGATCTAAAGTTTTCATTAAAAATTTAAATATTTAATTATTTTTGTTCTAAATTCATAGTACAATATAGATAAATTCAATGATACTGTTATATGGATACGATAAGTGTCATTCTATGTTTACAGAAATCTACCTACTATATAATACGTTATTGTAAAGCGCTCTAACACTTTTGTTTTTGTCAAGCCAATATTTTTATATAAAATAGATGTTACTATTTTGAACACCTGGTATAGTAATAATATTATATTTCTCTTGATACGGATGTAACTGAACATCGACCACCGCAACAATACAAGATATCGATACAATCGATAATTAGGTGTTGGTGTTATATTTTTTCTTTCTCAAACACCCATACATTTATTATTTTTAAATCTAAGCAAGCATGTTTATTGAGAGTATACTTAACAACAGCAGGTTAAACTAAAACGTAAAATACGGTTTGTAAATCGAAATTTCATTCTGTCGAGTATTAGTTATAATTAATTATGAAACATACACTCGTTTTTCGATACTTTTACGCTAATCGTATCTATTCCATCAATCTGAACTGTAAATGTATTATATATATTTTTTGGATTTGATAGTAAAAAATAATACGAAATAGCGGTCATTTTATTGTGAAACGCTTAAATTTATTTAAAAACATCAAAAATAATGCTATGATTAAAAATCTATCGTTACCTATTTAACCTATTTAAATGCTTTGAACTATGCAAATTTAAGAATAATGTTTTAACATTAATTACATCTGTTATATATATATATATATATATTTGTCTATGTGTGTGAATGCGTGCGTGCGTGTATGTATGTGTATGTGTAAAATATAAATATATATTGACTAATAACGTCTTCCAAAATATAATTTAATTTTCTTATAGTGCGCATCCATTTGATTAATTTCGATATTATTCGTTTTATTTTTATATTCTTTCCATTTACTTGGTTGGTTTCTTGTAATTTTTATACTTCTTAGTACCTATCTTTAAAATAATTTTCATTATCCTCCTTTAAATACTATATCGTTCTTGATTTGTTTTCAAAACTATTTGAGTGTTCTGCAAAATGTAATATTATAGTACTGTTTTGAAACTTCCAAACGAACCAAGCATACAAGATAGTATAAACGTATCGGGTATAAAAATAATAAAAATAGGCCTCACATTTATTATAAATATTATATACTCTTATTCCATAATTGCATGATTAACTTAATAATATTCAACATTTTTGGGAAACACCTATTTTTTTATTCGATAGGTTATAATTTATATTATATCCGTCCTAATATCCAATTATGTTGGTCAAAAGGGTTTCACATAGTATAATATTGTTTTCACAGCAATAATTTGTTCGTATTCGTATTGTAAAGAAAAACCCCAACGTTGAATATTATTTATAAAATAACATAAAATGTGATATAACATCGATGTATTCAAATTATTTTTTATCAATTGTACTGTACATTAATGTTAAAAACCAATATTTATTGATACTATATGTATGTATATTATGAATTAACTATTTAAGCTAGCAAAAACTATTGTGAACCGCATAATGTGCAGGTGGCCTACATTGAAAACTACGAAATATTGTTTCATAAGTTACCTTTCAAAGTCCTATCCAAAACATTTGTTATATTTACTATGTTAATTTCTCAAGCCCAACCAACCATACCATACATATCGATCAATCGTTTCTTGTTTTATGTTGCTAAATAATTATTATTAGTATTGAGCTGATGATATTAATCTATTAATTGCTATAATCGTGTTTGTAAGTTCAAGTATAGGGGCCTTTATTTTTTATATAATATATAACCTAGATGTTAAATATTTTAGTCGAATCTGTTAAACTTCGGTTTTAGATTGTTAACAAACATTTACTATATATCGTCATTATGATTAACCAGGGTAAACGTATTAAGCAATGTGTTGTTTTTGTATCAATATTTTATTGTAATTATGCACTTATAATAATTTTTTAAATTTTTTTTTTTTATATACCAAATTCGGTTTCTATATAAACATTTATAAAAAAAAAAAAAAACTAAAAAAAAAAACAAAAAAAAAATAATGTAAGACAATATGATAATATTGTTTGAACCGAAATTATATATTGTGTTATAACTGCCCATAACGTAATTTCGACGTGTTTTCAAACGGTGACTATGAAAAATTATTAACTTGTCTCTGCTCCTCTATTATCTTAGTCTTATACTTGATATTATTATTTTTGATTTCATTCTAAACGAGTAAGTAAATAATATTGTTATATTTGATTTGTAAAATTATATGAAATCAACAATAATACCTAATCATCTATATTTAAGCTGAATAAAGTGCGCTTTTTGTCTATACTTCCTAATTTAAGTCCTCCTCGTTGTTTTTAATTTATATATACTAACGGTGTGGCGTAGTAATACCAATAATAATAATAATAAAAACAACCACAACATCAACAACAATAACAGCATTTGGATAACATACGTAATTGAATTATTATTGTTATTATTATAATTATTATAATTATTATTATTACTATTATTATTGCTATACTCCTCCGAATCTACCTTATTTATACTACTCTATTATTATTATATATATATATGAATATATTATTATATTTTTGATTTATTGGAGAATTCCTTTTTAAAATTCATATCTCTTGTACTTTTTAAACATATTATTATAACGTGTACATGTATAATACAATAGAACCATTTGTACTATTATTACTTGTTAAAATATACTGAGGTTTTTATTATATGATATAATATAATATTTACATACACACACACACACATATTACATATATTACAATGTTTGTTTGGTGTTTTCGGTTGTACGTATTAGATTTACGCATATCGGATTCTGTAGAGCAAATAAGATTCTGCACGAAAAAGAATTGCCATTCGATCTAGATTAGTTGCTAACAAGAAGAAAATTGCACGTTTTCCGTTACAATTGTTGTCAGACGTGATTACCATCTCAACTATGTATTATATATATCAAATGACATCGCATAGCCGTTAACCTAACCTAACCCGCTATAATGTTTTTCTCACTATATACCAACATATTATATAGGATGTCTTCGAAATACGCAGGATTTAAATCTGCTATAAATTAAATTTATTTCTATTAAAAAAACAAAACAAATATATCATTCTCTTCAAAAGTGAAAAACAATATCGGGCATATAACCCTCCTATCTATACAGGTGATTATTATTTCCATAAAATTTACCATCACTCGATCACACATTACCCCATCAAGTTAGTTGCAACGAACTCGTCCAAAACTTGTCCTCATGAGAACACGACGAATTTCTTGCTTAAGTTCCCAGACATTTCAAACTTTGTTCTGGGAAATTCGTGACTTAGTGGATTTTCATAAGAAAAAATCACACGGCGTCAAGTCACAAGATCGAGATGGGTAGTTTTGGCTATGCAACGAGATTAATCTGTCCGGGAACTTCTCACACAGCAGAGAGATTGTTTCTCTTGAAGTGTAACAAGTTGTGCCGTCTTGTTGTAACCATATAAGAATATCTGCTGAGCTCAGTAATTTTTTTTTTTATCTCATTTGGATCAAATTAACATAAAAAATGTACGGTTTCAACTTGTCACAAGAGAAACTATCACTCGGCTGCGTGAGAAGTTCCTGGAAAGACTAATCTCGTTGCATGAAGACCAAAGCTATCCACTTCGATCTTGTGACTTGACGCCGTGTGATTTTTTCTTATAGAAATCCACTAAGTAACGAGTTTTCCAGAACAAAGTTCGAAATATCTGGGAACTTAAGCAAAAAATTCGTCGTGTCCTCATGAGGACAAGTTTCGGACGATTTCGTTACAACTAACTTGATGGGGCAATGTGTGATCGAGTGATGGTAATTTGTATGGAAAGAATAATCGCTTGTAGGACTAGTAGGAAGGGTCATATACCCGATATTGTTTTTCACTGTTCATTTTTAATTTCTCCTGAAGAGAAATTATATATTTATCATGAATTTAAAAAGCATTTAATACCAAATGATATGTTTATGTTTTTTTAAAAGAAATAAATTTAATTTATAGCAGATTTAAATCCTGCGTTCTTTTTAGATACCCAATACATTCATATATGTTATTCTAAACGTACGTACATAATATTTTCTAGGAACAACAATTATAATTCATTCGGATGGAACGAGATAATAACGTTAAAAGTCGATTTTCCGTGACTGGGGGGAAAAAATAACAGATCACATTATGTAGTGATTTACGAATAATGTTCAAAAACCCATTCAACCACAATTTGACATGTGTTTGTTAAAAGCTATGAATCATTTCAACGTTGCGGATAAAAGCATATAAGATGCATATGTGACAGATCAATGTCACAGTATGTGATACTATAAAGTGATTAATTTTTCGCTCGGAAATCTTTATATATAGTATAATATTGTAATACACGCATATATGCGCAGAAAGAAGAGATATTTTTTCGTTATTATCATTGTATAGACATAGCAATCGGGATATTTAGGGAGTTCGTCCATCCTCAACCCTCTTTCTACATTTTTACCATGAAAAAAACGTATACAAATATCCATAAAAAATTTGAATTTCTTTTTTTTTTTTAAATGAATAATAAATTATACTAAATATTAACTAAATAAATAATAATAAGATATCTTCTTTGTTTAATATTTACTTTGATATTATTCCAGAAGTTGTAATAACTACTGTAGATAGCATATAATTTCTTGATTAATTTGTAAACCAATATCTATTGTAATTTTTAGGTAAATACAGGTCGACACAAATTTAGTTTCTTTTTTTTTAATACGACTTGTAATCGATGGCTAACTAAAATCTAGTATTATATAATTTTTTAAAGCAATATCCACGGTTTTTATATTAATTAACCAATTAATCAAATTATTTAAACGTGAAACTACTTTCTTTTAAACTGCTAATCTCAGAAAATATGTGACCGATTACATCTTTATTTTGTTTTGTAGACAATTCTCCATAGATGGTTTTTAGATTATTATTCTTTCAATATCTTATACAATAACTTTGCAAATATTAACCTGTAATTGTAAGCATGTGATATAACGTTAATTTGAAAACGGTGCAACATGATTGCGCAAAAAATTTGTAACACGATTGTGCCCCGATCCCTTTTTACCTGATAAAATCACAACACTATTTCGCACCAATTTATATGCGTATATATTATGTATAATAATTTATGTACAACATAAAATAATGTATACAATACATATTTTCTGTAATTTGTATAAACATGCACTCAAACTAGTAATTCACAAAATGCACTTTTTCAAAATCAAAATGAAAAGTTGATTGAGCTAATAATAGTTATAATAAAAATATCAACTAATGACTATCAGTATAGAAAAAAAAAATGTCGACTATTGGCCATGTCAGTAAATACATTTAACATTCATGTAATTTAGAAAAAAACAATTTTTAACCAAGCAAACGATGATAATTTGTTGACAGTCTTAAGCCTGTAATAATTGGGAAGAAAAATTGTCAATTAATAGGTAATAAGTTTGAGTGCATGTATATAAAAATTATATGTAGAAAGTATGTATTGCATACATTATTTTATATTGTATATAAATTATAATACATAGTTTATACACATGTAATTTGGTGCGCAATGTTGTTGTGATTTTATAAGGTAAAAAGGGATCAGGGCGCAATCGTGTTGCAAATTTTTTGCGCAATCGTGGTGTAATTAGTCGGTTCAAAAAAGGAAAAATTGCGCAATCGTGTTTCAGCCATTTGAACCACTGCCTTAATATGATAACCTATAGACACATAGATCTTTATTATTATTTTTGTGTATATTAATTACAAGCTGCATGATTGGACTTCGCACGGAACAGTCTTGGCCAGGATATAGTTTTTAATGGATTATTACGCTATTTAAAACCTAGTTTGTATAACTGTTAGTTATAAAACAAATAAAACGCTATTCCAAATGAATCGTTATAGTAGTTTTGGTTTTAATAATTGACCTCCCCTTCCTAAAACCACATTGATATTCACCTAGGTTTTCTTCTATATAGGGACTTATACGGTTCAGTATAACTTTGGAGAATACTATATATGCTGAGTTTAGAAGCGATATTCCTCTGTAATTTCCACATTCAGTTTTATCACTCTTCTTGTGAATGGGTATAATTACTGCCTTTTTCCAGTCTTCAGGCATTTGTTCTTCTTCCCAAGTCTTTTGGCATATTTTGAAGATAACCTTGTGCATTTCTTCGCCACCGTATTAGATAAACGCAGCCGGTATATCATCAGATCCTGGAGCTTTCCAGTTCTTTAGACTGTTAATAGCAATCTTGATTTCCTCCAATGTTATATCACTAATTATTGGTTTCGCTGTCTGATATTGTGCGTTTCCAATCGGGTTCACTGGTATTTCCGCATTTAGAAGATCTATGAAGTACTCCCTCCATCTTTTAGCTTTATTGCTTGGTTCCATAAGAGTATCTCCATTACTGCCCTTTATTGCCTTTAGGGTTGGGTTGAAATCTTTATATCGTCCAATTGACTTGAAGAAGTTTTTAATTTTTCCTTGCGAGCGATTTTTTTTAGCTTCTTCCAAAATCCCATTAATAAACTTCCTTTTTTCTCTCTACAATATTCTTTTGCAGTTTTCCCTTTCATCGAGAAAAATAGTCTTCGCACCCTGATTCTCAGATTTTATAAGATCTGATCTTGCTATACGTCTTTTTTCTACGGCTTCTCTACATACCTCATTATAACATTTCTTTTTCTTACTTTTATTTCCATTTTGTACTCCACCAACCTATTTCTTTTATGACTAGGCTAATCTTGTTCCATTCCATTTCTATATTCCCCGCTCTCCTATCGTTCAGCTGTATATCAATACTATCTGCATATTTTTTTCTAATATTTTCGTATTTCAATAGGTCTACGTTACACTTTTCCTCTTTTTAGGCTTTCCTTCCCTTGTAATTTGAGTTTGAATTTAGATATCAACAGGAAATGATCTGTGTCGATATCCACTCCTCTTTAGCTTCTTATGTTCTTTATGCTGGATCGAAATCTATTCTCAATTAATATATGATCAATCTGGTTTAGCGTATTTTCATCCGGAGAATTCCATGTAGCTTTATGTATATTTTTTTGGGAGAATGTCGTACTTCTCACTACCATATTATTTGACGCTGCGAATGAGATGAGTCATAATCTGTTTCTATTACTTATGACATGTAGGCTTTCTTTTTCTATGGTCGGGGTATATTGTAGTTCTCTCCCACATTTAGCATTTAAGTCTCCCAACATAATTTTGACGATATTCCCATGTAAACTATCCCATATCGGGAATTTAAAATACAACTAGCCATTAGCTGGAAGAATGTGTAACTCTCGCTCCCAATATTGACGTGGTTTGTATAATCAACGAACCATTATCGGCATATTTGCAGCTCAGCAAGATACCTAATGTGATCAATAAACGGATTTTTCGATTGAATTTTTAGATTCTTTGAATTTTCCTGGACTTCCACCACAAAAACTAACTTTAAAAATTGATGCTCCAATTATTTTAATACCGAATGTGAATACACCAAAATTATGCAACGGCACAAGATAACAAGTAAAGTCTTTGAAAAAAACGTCGATGAGGCGAAAATTCTGGTTGGCTGTTCCAAAGGTGAAAGTGTCTATATTCCGAGAATTCCAATGATAACAAATTACTTATCATTCGAATTCAAGCGCCTTTAATCTCCCAACAAACTGTGTTTCGCAATGACCACTGACAAAGCACAAGGGCAAACGTTGAAAATTAGAGATATTAATAACACAGAGCCATGCTTCACTTGTAGTAAATTTTATGTTGCATGCTCTCGAGTAAGCTTAGCAAATAATATACATATATATGTTCCTAACCAAAATACGGAAAACTATCAAGAAATATTAAAGCTTACTGGTTTCATAAATTATATCAACATTATTTCTATCTATAAAATAGTCTATAAGTCTATGAATAATTTTTGTCTATTAGTTTATCCATACGGTAACAATTCGGTAGTTTGAAGAGATATGATCTTATCTAAAAATGTGAGGTTTTTAAGTGAATAGAATTACAAACGATTTGGATATTTATTAGTTATTTATTAGTTGTAAACTGGTATAAACCATTTAAAAAAAATAGACATTTTAAATAGTTACAATTCGAATTTAACTGATTAACTAATTTTATGCAATACAATTTATTTTTAAAACAACAAAAAAAAAACATTTTAACAAAAACAATTAATTTATAATAAATTACAAATGGTATATAATACAGTAAGTAATATATTATGTATTGAAATTTGATAAGGCATTATACACATTCGTTTTAAAAACTTCACGAAACATAAAAAAAAAAAAATCAACAAAGTTTACTAATTTATTTGCCAACACGTGGAAAATATGATGCTGAGCAATAATTAGTGGTAAAAAATGGTATCATACAAAAAATAATTTATTTAACCTGAAATTAATCTGACTCGTGTGAAGGCCAACCATTGATAGTAACTCAGGGCAATCTATAAAACCATTGTGCAAATCATATAAAAACATTAGATCACTAACTTCTCTTCTAAGTTTACAAGATGTAATTTCTAGCTGAGTAGACTGCAGAATATATGAATCTCTAGATAGTTCGATATTTAATTTAAAACATATAGATTTGGTATATTTATATTGGACATTTTCTAATAGATTAATAGAGGCTGCATAATATAGGCATAATATAGGGACCAAACTAAAGAGCCATACTCTAGCTTAGATCTAACGAGAGAGAAATTTAACAGTTTTAAAGTTTAAATGTTTTTGAAGTCTTTAGTATTACTATTTACAAAACCTAAATTTCTAAAAGCTTTAGTAACTATTAATACATCGAGAAAAGGATAAATTATCCTCAAAAATTATTTCCAAATCCTTTATGGAATCAACCCTATTTTAAATAGTATTACCCAATTTATAGTTAAAGATTATTGAATCTTTTTTTACATGAAAACGATATAACCTGACACTTATTTGTGTTGAGAGGTAACTCATTTAACTTACTCTTACTTACTTACTTTAACTATTTAACTTTAGCTTAATTTTTAGAGAGTTAACGTATTTCCAAAAAAACTTTAAATTAGTTTAAACATTATATTCAATATTAGCCATAAATTTAAAATAAGTTGAGGATATTAATTGTTTACATTGTTTACGAAGATTTGAAAAATTAAGTAGTCCGAATGAAGACCACTAATTTTACCGACTCTGTAATAATAGAGTCCATAACATTAGACACTGGTGATTCATCGTGCTTGATTTTATCAACAATAATAAGTGCAGTTGATTTTGGAATATTATAGATTATTAGATTTGAAGCTCTCTGACTATGATCATTTAATTCATTTATTAATCAATCAAATCTTCTGAAATCGGTTTATTGGCATATTTACATACTTTAAGCTCATTTACATTAGTTAACAATCGATTTATTAATTGATTCAATTCTGGAATATCGCATGACGGACAAAAGTATTTCAAAATGCGATTTTTTAAAGATAAACATTATTTCTCACCAATAGTAAGTCCAGAGCATTTATTATGTGCTTGAAAGTCACAAGAATCACATTTAAATGGAATATCCAGGTCAGCAAAATTTTGATTGCAGGCAAAGCACGTGCAAGCCATGATTTTGTATAATAAACGTATGTAAGTCGTACTGCAAACAATCATTCAATAACAATGTACAAAACTTTTTATATTTATATTCTCGTACCTTTATTTGTCACATTTAAATAGGCATATAATTTCAGTGAATAATAGGATTTATCACTTGTATACGGATTTTTGTTCCGAGCACATCTTTATGCAACCGAACCATTACATTGCCACTACATTCCTTATCTGTTCATTGACTAGGTAGGTATGCATATATTATGCGGTACGCCACGGGAACGATACTGTAACTCTACTGGTATAGTTATAAAACATCTAATAATAATAATAATACATACACACATAAATAATACATCTTTACTGGTATAGTTATATATTATAGTCAGAGGTGGAATTAAGAATTTTTACGCCTGAAGAAAATGTTAAAATTACGCCCTATCATAGACCAATAATCAAGTACTTTATTCGAGAATTTTTTTCTAATAATTAATATATAACAGGGGTGGCCAAATTGCGGCTCGCGAGCCGCATACGGCCCTCGTCATAGTCGTATGCGGCTCGTGGTCTTAATTACAAAAACCAAAATATTTTAATTTTTTTGTATACATTTATAAAAAAAAAATTTTATTACATAGATACGAGGCTATAGTGTACAGATTAATAAACAAAAAAAAATTTATTTATATGAATAATAAATTAAAAAATTAAACATCAAGTTAAATTTGTTTGTGTGGTATTTTTTTCATGTCCAATTTTGTAGTAAGCTTCTTAAGATCTGGTTGAATTGATGTAAGAGTAGTTCTTAGTAATTCTGTGAGATGATCATTAGTCAAATTTTAACGATATATTGACTTAATTATTTATATGTATATATGTTTATCAACTGTTAGCTTTCTTAATTACTTTTGTATTATAGAAGTACCGATTAGATAATTTGACTCTTAATATAATCTTTTTAATACATGTGGCTCGTGTACATAGACATGTTGGCCACCCCTGATATATAATCATACTTATTGAGTTTTAACCTAATATCAGTATTTAACAAAGTTAAAAATATCAAATTATTTGTTAATAATTACAAAAATTACACTCTAAAATTTTACGGCCGGGAATGAATCACCGTCTTCCACCCCCTAGTTCAACCCCTGATTATAGTATATATAGATCCACCACAAATGGACCTACTCGCATCTCGGTCTTCACTCAAAAAGGCGGGTAAGAAGCTCATACGTCCGTATAGTCGCTGGTCGCTTGTTATCCGGTTTACTTGCGGAATAACGCTTGCGGGAGAGCGAACGAATGTTATGGGTACAGCGATATTTGTACACGTAAGCTCCGTACTTGGTATGAATCGAAAAAGATCTACAACACGACGCCCGTTATCATAATCTGTGGGCAACTTATATTGCGCAAAGACGTTGTACACTACGGCCAAACCACAGAGTATATATATTCGAAGGCCGAACGATTGCGTAGTTCGTTCGGATACGGTCTTCCGTGTTATCAGTATTTTTCACTTTCCCCCCGTCTTACGTTATCTGACGATAACACAACTAAACCACAACAAGATATTATAATGAAATTCGACGCAATGCAGTATCACGGAATAAGATTAATATAATAACCGTTGGTTGTTATTGTTTCTTTTTGTCCACCGTCGTCGCATATTACTCTGACTCGTCGGTTTCGAAACCGGTGGTTACAACGGCACTGATATACAATACCCGGTACGCTACCCGTTAATGCGCACCCGTTTTTCGTTGTACGGCACAACGCGCTCGTTGGCAATCCTCACCTACCGACTTCACCATGAACAGCAGCGATAGCGATGATCTGACCGAGGAATTTCTAACAGACGATACCCAAAACTTTCTGTCCCAAGGTCAGTGCACGAAAAAAATATCTATATGTCAGATAGCACTCGATTTCGATGTGAAACCCTTTTCAACTACCCCTATAGGACACATACAGTTCGAAAACGCTTATGGCTGATACAGTCCTACCTACTTGAACTACATTTTTTTCCAATTCAACACACACAAAATAATTATTAAATGTTTTACTTTACTTTTTTTGGGCAGGACAAGATACTAATGATGGTGTTGAAATGATTACATTGGACAATACAGATGACTCATCAAATCAGGGAGACGTTTATGAACTAAAATATGGTAAACCACTTCGCGAACAGGATAGATTTCTTCCCATTGCTAACATTGCTAAAATTATGAAAAAATCTATACCAGACGGAGGAAAAGTCAGTAAACAACCCAACATATATTTATGGCTATTAATGTAACTAACATAATAAAAATGAAAAAATATATTTTTAAAAAAAATTTTCAAGTAATCGAAATAAATTAATATATTTCATCTGAATTCATTAAATATTTAAATATTTCATTACTATACTTTTGTTTGAATGCTCAAGTATACTTTTTTTTCATGGGTTTTTTAGGGAATAAATTTTGTTAAAGTATATTTATGACATCCAATAAAAATAAATTAGCTACTCTTTGGATATTATATAGTAACATTACTTATAGATTGCAAAAGATGCAAGAGAATGTGTACAAGAATGTGTATCCGAGTTTATAAGTTTCATAACCAGTGAAGCAAGTGACCGTTGTTTCCAAGAAAAACGAAAAACTATAAATGGAGAAGACATTCTGTATGCAATGTCCAATTTAGGTTTTGACAACTATGTAGAACCCTTAAAAATATATTTGCAAAAATACAGAGAGGTAATATATTTATATCATTTTATATGCATATTGGTAAAAATTGTCTATGAAAATAAATTTTTAGGCTACTAAAGGAGACAAGTCAATTGGAATTGAAGAATTATCTGACGATGTATTTTGTAAGTTATTTTGTAAAATTCTTATTTATTTTTATTATTATTTCATACATTATTTAATTAATTGTTTTGGGTTATAGCAAATGATGGAAATTACACAAAAATATTTGGACAAAATAGTCAAAATGAATCAGTCATTTACTACCAAGATCCAATTCCACAATTCCATATTGGATAATAGCTAATACATTTTGTATTTTTTTTTCTGTGATTTAATATTATGTACCTATAAAAAAAAAATTGTTACACTAGTTAAAATTTTATTGAAATATATATTTTGTAAAGATTAATTTTATATTAGTAGAGCCTTGATAATCTAAACAGAACATGTAAATATATTATAATTTTATGACTTTGTACAAATCTATTGACAACTTTGTCTTTGTAGATTAAATTAAATATTTTTAATTAAATCACTGTAAAATGTAATTTGATTTATATACATATATATATGTTCTGCATAGGTAGCATAGTTAATAATTATTTTTATTTTCAATTATAGTAATCAGAGGATATTCTAATCCTATAATTGCCTAAAAATAAATATATATTATTACTTCTAAAATCAGTAGTACGGAATATAAAAACTGATCACACAGCTTAATGTTTGAAGGTCAGTCAATTAAAACTAATGATATTTTAATGAAACAAAATTTCAAAATAAACTATTATAAAATTAAATCTTAAATTATATATTATAATGAATATTGCCAATTGAAACTGATAAGAAATTCTCAGTTATGAACTTTTATAAATTCTGTTCATTTTTTATAACTAAGACTATGACTAATAAACGTAATTATAATTTGTTACCTCCAATGAACATAATGAATATAATTAATTTACTTATTTAAAACCCATATCCAAATATTTACTTATTGTTCTAATTTATTAATTATTAATACATTAAGACTACTAAGGTCTACCATTATTTCAAGATTTACCAAAAAATCAAATAAAACAATTCCAAATTATAAAAAATTTGTATTTGGCCAATTGCCAGTATTATCATACTAAATTAACTATCTAAAAATAAATATCTTTATTCAATATTTATCTGGGGTAACAAGAATACAGTTTTTCTTTAATATTTTCACAATACTCTGAAACTAAGAATTTTACTTGCTATTTCTACCCCCAACCTTGTATTTGTTCAAATACAATAATAGTCTTGCTTCCAATCACATCGGTGGGTACTGAACGTTGGGACCATCGAACTCTATATAAAACTGGAATGCTCACCAACCAGTGTTGCCGAGAGAGCATGTTAAAACGAGATGGCACATACTAATGGTGTTATTATCTTTGTTTTGCACATGGCAATAATATATTAATAACATATTTTACCGCGATATTATTTTAGTTTTGTTTTTATAAGTTAGGATTTTAATTCATAACTCAAGCATATGAAATAACAACTTCATTTACAGTAAAATAATATTTATTAAAATAAAAACATAATGTTTATAATATTATTCATAATTAAAATTAAAAAGTACACTGACGCTACTTACCTTAGATTATAATTACAGTAGAACCTCGATTATCCGATCCTCCATTATACGAACTATAATTAGCGTATCCGAACATGAAAACTCGTATCCGGCCGGTTTATCGATTTATCAAATTATCATCAATCATTAGTAAATGACCAAAACGCAACGGGCTTATCTAAGCGATGTCCTCGTGTATAACTTGACAGTTTAGTTCGGCTCTCTACCGTACACACATCGTTATACATCGGACAAATATATTACGATTTTCAAGTAACTAAAATGTCTAATAAACGTAAACATCATGTTCTTACGATGGAACAAAAAATAGAAATTCTTGCTAAACTGGACAAAGGTGAGACTAGCGTATCTTTAGCCCGTATTTATAATATAGGTAAAGCAACAGTTACAGATATTAAAAACAACCGTCATACAATCTTGGATTTTGCGTCAAAGATGAATAGTGGTTATGGAATAAAAAGAAGAAAAGTTATGAGAGTCGCAAAATATCATGATCTTGACAAAGCAATAAAAATGTGGTTTATACAAAAACGAAGCTTAAATGAACCAATTTCTGGACCATATTTGAAAAAACTCTCGATATGAATACAAAACTTAAGGGTCCTGAAGATTTTAAAGCCAGCAGTGGCTGGCTTCATAAATTCAAATCTCGACATGGAATACGTGAGTTACAAATTCAAGGTGAATTATTGTCAGCCGATTCAAGTAGCGCTGAAAATTTAAACAAACATTCCAATTATTTGTGGAAAAAGAAGAATATTCTCAAGATTCCGTTTACAATGCCGATGAAAGTGGCACTACCAAAAAAATCACTTGCTTCTTGTCAAGAACATGTAGCATGTGGTCTTAAGGTATTCAAAGAAAGAGTAACAATTATGATATGTGCTAATGCTGCTGGGACCCATAAATTGCCATTACTACTCATAGGAAAATCAAAGAAACCACGGTGTTTCAAGAACATCAAAAGTTTACCTGTAACGTATAAAACTCAAAAGAATGCCTGGATTGACTCTAAGTTATTTCTTAATTGGTTTGAAAATGATTTCATAAAAAATGTAAAAAAATGGCGTCAGGATCATCACAAGACAGGTAAAGTGTTACCAGACAATGCACCCACTCACCCATCCACCAAAGTATTAAATTTAATTGATCCAGATTATCAAATCGTGTTTCTTCCATCAAACGTAACGTCTTTGATTCAGCCCATGGATCAGGGAATAATCGAAAAGTTCAGAAGAATGTACCGAAAACAAATGTTGGGGAGACTTTTATTAAATTTAGACACTGAAGAGAGTGTTGTTGCATTTTCAAAATTATTGAATTTGAAACACTGCTGTTACATGGCAGCAGATGCCTGGGATAATTTGACTGAGAAAAATTTACAAAATACTTTGAAGAAGTTTTGGGTTGCTTCTATGGAGTTAGAAGCCGAAGAAAAAACTGATCTAAATAATCTTGATGATTTTGTTGATTTATTTAATGAAATTCCAGGATTTAATGACTGTAATTATTATGACGCTATTGATTGGTTAGCGACTGGTGTAAATGATCTAGGATATCAAATATTAAATAGCGATGAAATCATTTCTTCGTTGCAAAATGAAGAAAGTGACGATAGTAATGATAAAAGTATGGGTACACCAAAAGGACCAGCATCTGCTAAAGCATTTGCTGCTTTTGAAACTGGTCTTGAGATGTTTTAAAAATAGGCCGAATGTTGTCCAACACAGTTACTTCTACTTAAACGTTTACGAGAATTGGCTGCAGAAGAGCGCATTGCAGCTCATCGTCAAATTAAAATTGATAATTTTGTCAAAAAATATAATAAATAAAATATGTAAATGCAGTGTATTTCTGATAATATAATGTATGTAATTCTAATGAAATATTAATTATAATAATAAATATTTAATTATAAAAATAATTAATTAATACATCATATTATAAAAAAATTTTATTTTATATTTCCAATATCCGAACTTTTGCATATCCGAACTAGGTGTGGTCCCAATTAGTTCGTATAATCGATATTCTACTGGACTACTTTCCTAACTTAACTTAATATTGTAGATTTATAATTTAGGAAATATTAATACTGTAAACAAAATCTTCAATACATTTTTACTTTATGGCCAAAATTTCGTAAAATAAATAATTTTTTAATGATACTATGAGACATTGTAGATAATCTAACTATATTCATAACCAAGGCCGGATTAAGCACCTAATGGGCCCCGGTGCTGAAATTTTATATGGGCCCTTTTGACAAAACATGCTTTACAAAGCCGCTCGTTAAGCTCGCAGACCGATACATTTTTTTAACTATTTCACAAATTATCAATTACATTATAAAATTATAAAATTAATAGGTTTAGTTCATAGGTTTTTTTTTTTTAACAAAGGTAAACAACAAATAAGGTAAATTATAATTTATAATTATCATTTTCAGTCTGTATGATTATTGATTTATTATAAAATATGAGACATTTTACTCGACTTAAATTTATATTATTATTATAATGTGCACATTTAACAATAAATACAATCGTATTCTAAAATAAACTAAATTGTGCGGGCTTTTTGGGTGGTGGTATTAACAAATAAAATACAAGTAGACGCTACTGATAATAAGTACATTTTTACAAATATATTTAAGTAATTTAACATTTTTGACAGTTTATTATTCAACGAGTCCAGACTGTGTCTATGAGCCCATTTGTAAAATAACATTTATTTTTCTAATAATTTTTTGTATATTTTATTATTTATTTTGCTATTTACAGAGCATATTTTAGAGTTTTTAAGTACATATTTAAGAGCTTAAAAGTATTATTTTTAGTGCTACAACTTCAGAGTTCTGATTATAACACATAAAATAACTTTGTAAACATATGTTACAAATAACTACAAAAATTCACCATCTTAAGTCATAACTGCACATAGCACACTATTTTAATTTTTTTTTAAACTTTGAAAACGCATAACAAAACGTTAAACGAACAACGAATTTAAAATGTATTGGTAATCAATTCATATAATTATGTATGATAAAAAAAGATAGCATCACCATTCTTATCTGCTGTCTTTTTCTAACACGCTCTCTCGGTTATGTTTGCATTGGTCTTTTTGACTGGTGAGCATTCCAGTTATCATATAGAATTCAATGGTTGGGACATAGTGTTATGGGCTGTTGTATCACAGATGTTTGCCCCGTTAGTATAGACAGCCCAATAAGCATGCTCACCATTGCTGTTTTGGTTTCTTATCACTAATGGCTGGGACCACCGTCACGAGCGGATCAAAACCACCCTGATCTATGCACATTATTATCAATTCTCCGTTATCATTCTAACATATAACATTATTCGGTTGATGCTCTTATCATTTTACTATATTATCTATACTATACTATCTGTATTATGTGTATTATATACAAAAAATAATTATGTATTATTGTTGTGTGACAGCACAAGATTAACCAAAATTAACACTAACCATAGATTATATGAATAATATATAGTATAATAGACATTATAATATATTATTATAAAATGTTGTACATAATATATATCTGTATTATACGGTGGTGGTGGCACTATTGATGAATAAGTTCTTTGATTAGTTGTAAGTGGATACAAGTTACAGTAACATTTTGTATCTAATTAATTATAAAAATAATAAGTAAAATGATAAGAGCATCAACCGAAAAATGTTATATGATACAGTGATAACGGAGAATTGATAATACTGTGCATGGATCAGGGTGGTTTTGATCCGTTCGTCCACCGACAAGCTAGCTGAAGGCATAGACCTTACACTCATTAATACTAGTATAAGGTCTATGAATGAAGGCTACATTTTCAATAATCCACTAGATAACAAAATTTCAGTGGCTCTCAAAGATTATTTTTTTTTTTTGGTTAAAGGCCTTTCAAGACCATCCCATCTCACACCCATTCCTCCATTCTTCAATATTCATCTCAAAGATTATTACTAAGTTAATACTCTTTACTGCTAGCTAATTATCGTATCCTTTAAAATCAGTGTGACCACCACATTAATGTATACTTTTATTGCTACGTTTATTAAGATGATACCCCAGTTCTCCCGGATTGATAAAAAATTGCATGCGGCAATACCATAGAGTAATATAATAGTAGTATCAGTGGCGTATTTTGGGGGGTGTCCTCCATGTCTGGACACCCCTCGACTTTAAAAAAAAATAAAGGCCTTATATTATATTGATTTTATCGTTTATTTTATAATGCTTTTATTTAATAATAAAATAAACGGCACTACGAAGTAAACAAAAAAATATAACTAGGCCAATATTGTGACAATAAAATAGCTTAGCTATCCACAGAGAAGTTAATATTGATGTCAATAAAGTGATTGACGAACGTATTTTAAATAAGAGGCACTTAGATCTCTAGTAATAAATAAAAATAATAATAATATTGTAATTTATTGTAATTTTACAATATATTTTAATATCTTTGTATCTGTACAATATTATAAAAGGTAATTTTTAGAATAAATCTCAGTGATTAGTATCAAATAATAACCTCCAACATGTCTATTATACCATGTAATGGTCTTAAATTACAAATTACTTGTTAATTTCTAGTTATTTAAAAAAAGTTAGTTCGATACTTCTTCACATCAGTAAATACGATCTATAAGGGACCTAAAGAATCAGATCGTTATATCCGAAACTCGTTGTATGCGGATGACGAAAACATTATCTTCGTGAGATATAAAATCGATCAAATATATAACTAGGAATCGTTTTAACAGGAATATCGCTGTGTACGGCATCGTAATAAGCGGAAATCTACTGTAGTTCTAAAATTTTCGTTTGTGAAGTTCATTAAATGTTGGACATCCCCCGAAAAATCACCCAAAATACGCCACTGAGTAGTATTACTCTATGGGCAATACGGATTACCGTTAAAACGAACATTTTCGAAAAACGTTTTAAATGTGTTCCGGGAGAATGCGGGCTATTAAAATATCAACGGAATATGAATGACGTCAGTCCGTATTGCTGCTTGCGCTCGGGCGATACTCTTTCAAAATTTATATATCGAAATTGGCCAGTGTTCCCATTGATATTTTCACACAATTAATTTTTCACATCGATTTTGCAGTAAAATTGACATATTTGTTGGACTTATCCACTTATTTTGACTGATTCTATTTTATTTTTCATCGTTATTGGTATCCGGTTGTTTAGATTTTGTTTTAATACGTGTTGTGGCTGCGCTGTTACCATACCAATTGACGAATTATGGTGCTAAGAAATTTCTACATTTAAAGGTGCTTGGGAGACACTGGGCTTCTTATCTATTGCTATTCGATTATAGCTAATGTAACCATCGTTTCGTACAGGTAAAAAGTGTATGAAAAAATTTCGCGCTCTCCAACAATTTTGGTTCAAGATTCGAATTAACAATGAACAGCAGCGATAGTGATGATTTAGCTGAAGAATTTTTAACTGACGACACTCAAAATTTCTTATCCCAAGGTGAGTATGTAGCGAACAAGTATAATCGTTCAAATTTTGATTTGTTACTATACTATTTAGTATTCTAAATATTATACTTATATTATACTGGATGTCGGTACAAGAAGTTTTTTAGCTTACTTTACATAAATACAATTTTTATCACATAGAAGTGAATTTTTTCTAATTTTTCACTCTCAAATTTCAATTTTATTTTATCATAATATTCCAATAGGTTTGTAAATTGTGAATAAGAAAAACATTACTCTTAGAAATAAAACACAGATTAGGTATTCTAATAACATAATATACATTAGTAATTATTTAAGTTTTTCATTAATTAATATAAATGTATAAAATTGATTTTCTGACCAGAATATTTTTCTGGGATTAAATACATAATGTATTTGTTACAGACAATTGTTTTTTACTTTTGTAAAAAAAAATCTCTCATCTCTTAAAATTTCTAATTCAGTTTGAACCATTAAATATAAACGAGATAGTGTTTGTGAAAAATTGTTTTTTGCTCCACTCAAGTTTTCTCATGTGGAAGAAAAATTATAAGATGTTTTTAAATTTTAATTTGCACAAGTATTAAGTTTCTCATAAATATTATGTTTAATAATATTATTATTAATACTCATCAATAAGGATTCATCATATTGATATATTTTTGACAATGAACCATATTAATTTTATTTTTATTATCATAAAAATTAGGGCAATACATTCTACTTTCTAGTAAGTTTGCGTTTCGCCTATTATAAATATTATCCTTAGATAATACTTTAATAATATATTTACTATTTTTTTCTTGTAGATCAAGATGGGATTGAAATGGTTACGTTGGATAATACAGATGACTCTTCTAATCAAGGAGAAGTTTATGAACTGAAATATGGTAAACCACTTCGCGAACAAGATAGATTTCTTCCAATTGCTAACATTGCTAAAATTATGAAAAAATCCATACCAGATGGAGGAAAGGTAAGTTTATAAATGAACATATGTATAGTTTATTTATTATATATTTAATGTTGTAAAATGAAGATATTGATTTTCTAAAAGAAATTTTAATCATTTGATTACTAATTATTAATGTTTATACTAAATTCTAAAAATATTTAACAACTCAAACCTACCTATTAATCTGTCAAGAGTATTACCTTAAATTCTGTAATTGATTATTGACACTCAATACCATAAAATAAATAAAAAAAAACATTATTCTCTAAATATTTTACAGTAGTTAATTTTATTATTTATAGATTGCAAAAGATGCAAGAGAATGTGTGCAAGAATGTATATCTGAATTCATAAGTTTCATAACTAGTGAAGCAAGTGATAGATGTTTTCAAGAAAAAAGAAAAACTATAAACGGAGAAGATATTCTGTATGCAATGTCTAATTTGGGATTTGACAACTATGTAGAACCCTTAAAATTATATTTGCAGAAATATAGAGAGGTATTATGTTTATATCATTTTATAATGATAACATCTTTTTAATTAAAAATTTTTTAGGCTACTAAAGGAGACAAGTCCATTGGAATTGAAGAACTCTCTGATGATGTGTTTTGTAAGTTATTTTGTTAATTTTTTATTTATTTTTCATTATTATTATATACATTATTTAGTTTATCATTTTGGTTTATAGCGAATGATGGAAATTACCCAAAAATATTTGGAACAAGTAGTCAAAATGAATCAGTCATTTACTACCAAGATCCAATTCAACAGTTCCATATTGGATAATAATTAATTTAATTGAAATTTTTACAATTTTTAAACTTAATTTTTTCTATAATTATAAATCATGTATCATATACCAAACAAATTAAATTATTGTTCAATGTAATTGTTGATTTTTTTTTTCATTAATGGTCCAAATTATATAAAATTTAAAGCATTTCAAATATGGCTATAAGTTACATAATTATTTTACAGTTTTTTTAATAAGTATATTCATTTTTAATAACGACTAAAAAACAAGAAATATAGTTTGTTTAAAATAGAATATCTCTATAGTTTCATTTAATTGCTACTGTTATGAATTTAAATATTATAAATAACATTATATTTTTCAGTTTTAGTAGTCTAACAGTATCAATAGTATAACTATAGTCCAGTCCTATGTGCAGACTATTATGTCTGATTACCAATACTATAAATATTATAAATACTATTAATATAAATATTAAAATAAATAATTATTAAAAAAAATGTTGTGAACAATGTAAACTTCATTATATCATTACAAATGTAGCATATAATATTTCCTTAGTGTATAGATACATATATTTTTGCAGTGCAAATATTTAACTGTGCTTTATTTAATGTTATACACATCAAATATCAAAATATTGACCCAATAATAATAGTTTTTCTAGGCGTGAGGAAAAAACTGTTTTGTAGTGGTAAAAATACGCTGTAAATAAGACTTTCGTTTTCCAGATTTTAGTTGTTTAGTCATAATTCCAAAAATAATATGACTAGAAACTTGAAACTTTTAACCTGTAGCAAAGATATTTTTTTTCGTATTTGATAACATTTTCAAATAGCGATTTTAATTTAAATATAGAACTTTAAAAATACCTAATTTTTTGAAAATCTTTATGAAATAAAATTTTTATTTTTGGATATTAAGTGAAAATGTAATATCACCTTACTCATATTTGAGTACTTAATTAACAATACTGAAAATTTTATAAAAATCGTTAGTTTGAAATTTATTTCATAAGTGTTTAAGTAAATGTTAATACCTACAATTTTTAAGAATTTTACTGTTTTTACATCAATTTTCAACATCAAATGTTTATTAAAAAAATTTTTTCCATCCAACATGATCCAACCATGATCAAACTTTAAATACAGATAAATATTTGGTTAAAAAAAAATTAGTAAAATTGTAAAAAATAAAATGTTAAACTGGTTGATAAAAAAAATGAATCTACCAATAATTAAACTAAAAATGGTAAATTATACTCATAAATGGTTAATATTTATACTGAATCTTTGCTCAACTGTTTTGATAAAGAAATAACTTATCATTTCTTTAAAACTCAGTATATTTACTACTAAGCTTGCCACTCGTCTCGATGTCCCGGTCAATCATTCATTTATCTCGGTTAATAGTAGCCTAGAGAAAATAACATTTAATATTATATAATGATTATATAATCGGTATGGTTACACACAATAATCATGTATTTTTGTGTTAGCCAATAAATATTTAAATTACAAAATTATTTACTTATTTTATTTTCATATAAAAATAAAAAAAGAGTTATTCAATATGATGGTTTAAGTTTAGGGATTTCAAAATCTGGTAACTCTACCTATTACTATTATCCAGTTCGAGGATCGGAAAGTCGAAAGATGAACTTCCACCACCATTCAGTGGCGTACAAACGGGGAGGGTTTCCGGGTTCAAACCCCCCCCAGGGCCAAAAAAAAAAAAGAAAAAAAGAAAATTGTTTTATTATTGATGACGTGTAATATATTCGTAGTTTCATTATTACGCTTTGAACTTAAAATATACAACTATACAAATATTATAATAATTAAATAATTATATTGATAGGTGTTTGAAAAATTTTATTAACTATGCTGTTTTTATTTTCCAACAGCTATTAATTTACTGTAATGTAAAAGTAAATTTTAAATTGGTAAAATAGTTGTATAAAATAATAACTGTTTATAGCAGTTTTTATCTTATTTATCTGAACAACGAAAAAAAAAGATAATGATTATTTTTGTTAAACCCTCCCCAGAGCAAGATCGAATGTACGCCACTGCCACCATTATTTAAATAATAAATTAATATATTTCTATGTACAATAAAAACTGTTTTTCTACACATAATGAACAATGAGTATTTAAATTAAAATTAACATGAATTAATTTGGGAGGTGCTAAGTGCACCCAAGCCCTTACCCCCTAATTGTTCCTATAATCAAACTAGAAACAGCTACTCTTATTTAAAGAAAACAACAGTTTAATCCGTACAGAAATGCGTGCTACGCAATTCATGTTTTGAACATTATAAAATAATAATATAGTATCATACCATAGTATAGTTTATTTATAGCCTTATTGGTTCTTCATAATATAGAGATAGCAGGTACAAGTTTGCAGTTAATAGACATTTTTGGTACATTGATTAAGTTTAAATTAAGTAAACAAATACTATTAACTTAACTCATTACTTATTAGTTAAATTAATCAAAAAAATGCCTGAAAAGGTTTTATATTTAATAATTATATTAATAATCACTTGGATAATTTACTTATTACTTAAATGATTTCCCAAAATTTCCACTGATTTTCCATGATTTCCAAATATTTCCATTGATTTATAAAGATATTAAAAAGAATTTATAACTTTATTTATAATAATTCAACCAAAAGTTACTATTGCCAATGATTAAAAACACAATAACACCCACAATTTAACAATAAAAAAATATAAAATAATGTTTTGATATAAATTATTGAATTTGTCAAGGAAACCCTGTTTCCATACTTGTTTAAAGTTAACATATTTGTTATAAAATGTATAAACGGCTTTTAAATGATTAGAAATGTAAATCAACATTTTAGGTTGATATTGACTTCAAAACATTATATCCAGACTGTTAGGACTTGATGACCACATTTGAAGAAAAATCCGAAAAAATAATGAGCTTGATTGATGAGAAAATCAAAAATTCTTCAAGTCGCAAATTATTAGAAAGATTAAAGAATACTCCAGACATAAGTTAAAGTAAACATTTTTACTCAGAAATAATATATTTATAAGAAATTTATTTTTGTATCTATGTTTAATTCAAGTGAAACGAATACAGTTTTGTTTTATTTATTGCATGCTAATTTTGTACTAACGACTAAAAAAGTTTTCAGATACCATAATGGAAATACTTAATGGAAAAATAAATTAAATCAAACACTCCATCAAAGATTTAAAAAATAGTTTCATGGTTTTTAAGAATTCGCTTAGTGAAATTGAAGAATACATCACTCTACAGCGCAATGAAAAAAATCCTATCCAACCATTTATTTTAAAAGAATTATTAAATTATAAATCATAAATATTTCTAATATTCTTATGAGGAGTTCTTTTTTTAATTTTTTATAAAGGATATCGTTCATTAAATATGTTTACTGTATTTTTTTTATAAATTCAATACCTATATTTTATTAATTAATATTGCAAGGATGAGGGCGGCAAAATACATTAGTCTTGGGCCACAAAACTTGAAATACATCTCTGAGTATATTAGTCCCAATGCATATGTTTTCTTGAATCTAGCATATTTTTTTAGCTTCAATTATTAATGATTTGTACTTATTTTGTCAATTGCTATACTAACATAATAAGTTTTTACACAACAATTTAGAACATTTTGTTTGAATATTTTTGTTACGAAACATCATTTATTTTTTACCAAATATTTTGGAATAAATTACATTTAATTTGAGTATCAACAGTTAAAATATGGGTCCCTTACTCTTAAACTTAAAAAATTTTTAGGGATCATTTACAACATTTTAGGGTATGCCAAGGCTCATGCTACGCCCGTAGCAATCTTCCGTGTAAGACATGCAATCAGCAAGAATTCATTTCAGTACGCAGTTTCTTTTTAAAAATTGCATTAGAAAATATTTCTTTTTAAATTATTTTTCGCAACGCGACACTTGTTGCTCCCCAATGTACACACAACCTTACGTGACGACCATACTACATCTTCTATCTAGTTAAAAAAACTAGTGGCTCCTAAGGCAAAAGTTCTGATTAATGATTACTGAAATTAATGCATTTTGTTCAAACTCGAACATGTTTTTGTATGTAAACATATATAATTTGTTTGGTTGATTAAAAATGTATGTACAATACTTCAATATTTTATTCAAATACCGAACTAACTTATTTAATTTTGTGGAAAAAAGAAAGGTACACTTTAGGCGAAAACCGGTCTTGTCCTCTCGTAAAGAGATGTTTTATTTTACTATACAATTAAACCAGTAGAATAATTTAGTAGGGAGGGGTCGAAACTGGGGCATTTGCCAGTTTCAATACACACAAGTCTTCAAAGAGACCAATTTTATCAACAAATGTTTAATGTGGATCAGCTGACCTGAACCTCTCCTAAATCCGCCCTTGGGCTCAAAGCAACCTAGTTAACATGAAAAATCATGGTAATTACTTTCCTGAATTAAATTAAAATTATGTTATTCTTATCATAATCTTGAAATATTATTGACATGATTTAATAGAACTAGGTATTACCGCTAAAGTAATTTTTTGTTCTCTTGATCAAAATCGAACAAATATGAATACTTTGAAAAATTGAGATAAGTGTTGCAAACGATTACATACACAAAAACAATTAAATATTAAAGTTATGGATTAAAATAGCATACACATTTTCACACGATGGGGGGTACTTGTTATTTAATTTTAAAAACAAAATTATAGGATTAGAAACATTAAATCCTATAAAAGGGGCCCTGGACAGCTGCCCCCTCCACCGACGAAATAAGTCAATTTAAAATAACCATTATTTCGAAAATAATGATGATCGGTTGGTCATAACGAACAGTTAACAGTATGTACACTAATGGGGAAATAATTAAAATTTCAACGAATCGAAAGCGAATGAATGAGAACTCGTCCAGCGTTCTTAAACCGCAACATGAAATTGTAGCTTTTATTGTTTATCGTTTTATTACTACGGTAATGTAATGTTTGAACGGTACGACAAACGCTGTACGTTGGACGAAGGAAAAACGAATAAAATTGTTAGCGAACAGTGAAAGAGTTCTCTAATTTCACACACCAACAGGAGAGCGCACGCGCGGTGTAAAGATAAAACACGGAGTAATAATAATAATAAAAAACATGTCGGAAATAGACGTGAGAATAAGAATGAACCGTGTGTCTGGACGGAGACGTAAAAAAACATTATATTATTTTTAAAACGGAAGACGACGCCACGGCGTCGTTGATGGCAAACAAGTGAACATTGCTGATAAATGCACTCCTCAGTTTTCGCTTTCCAGTGATACTACGAAATAGCCGGCAATATCGCCGGTACCGTGGTCCGTGAGTATGATAACAGACTGGCGCGTGCACCATGAAGACGAACAAATACCACGGATACCGATATATGGAAACTACGTGATAAGAGTATACGTCAAGAACAGATTGTAATAATAATAATATGCATGCGATTTATGAATATTTCATGATGTTACATGACCAAATAAAGGAATCCATGCGCTGCGGCGACAACGGGTCACCGTGCCCACGGTTGCCCGTTCGATTAGTTACCGCACGTGGTGAACATGGAACGTAATAAATGGGCGATCGGGGACACTACGACAGTGGTCCGAAAACGCGAAACGTTCCCCGTCACCGCTTGTTATCGGTTAGACCACCGGAACGGCGGGGGCCGGCGGGTGACCGAAATGGAACGAGACCAAGCGAACGACGGTCGCGACGTGCAACGCGTGCGTGCGCGGTGAGCCATCGGCGCGAGCAGCAGGTTACGGGGACGATGTCGTTCGGCGGCCATCTTGTGTGTTACACTGTGTACCGTTCCCCAACGCACGACTACTCATCCGTCCTTTTCTGATAACCCGTACGCACGCACGCACTGGCTATAGCGCGAGACCCTCACGGCTCAGCACTCGTTCTCTCACACACACAGACACACACACACAAACGTACGATCGTTTACGACGTCGTATAACGCAACGTACGTACGTACACACACGTACTCGCGGACTCGTACACACGCACGCACACGATCTTTTTCACACACACGTACGTCGAGCAATTCGTGTGCGCGTTGCTGGTGGAACCGAATCTCACCAGCTCTACACGACGATAATACAATACACACACACACGATACATGTAACAATATATTCGCGTTGCATATATTTTTTTTTTTTAATAAATCGCGACAATACGCGTTTTGATAGCGCTCATACCGTTCCGGGCGATCCGTTTTTTTTTTTGTTGCGCACGAGACCCATAACCAACACAACCAATATAACCAAATCGTCGTAAAATGGCGTTGAAAAGAATCAATAAGGTAAGTGGCGCGCGCGGTTTTCATATCTCGTTAATTTGCTTCCACTGTTCTCTTGTTCGCCCCGCTCGCTGTGATGCGTGTATCTTAATCGTGAATCGCCTGACTTGATGACTACCGTCATCCCCGACGAGGTTCCCACACGGAATCGGTGAGGCCCTTATAGTTATTTGTTTCAAATCCCCCCATCCGAGGTCCCCGTACTCGTTTTAATGACCCCTATGACTGGTCTAGTCATACCCGTTGTATGCTATCGATCTGTGCTCAATAACTTTCCGATTAGGTTCCCATCTCCCAAAAATGATGAATCTTTTTATGTAGAAATGCTTCATATATTAATGATCAAAATATTTTTACCCAAAAGTCTGATGTGAATGCAGTATCATCCTTATGTTCCACTCTCAGTACTCTACTCGACAGGTACATTTCATTTTAGAATTTACGTAAATTACCAATATTTTGTTATCATTTTTAACAACGCATAAAAATGAACATTGTCCGATTCATTATTGAGCATTATTATTAATGCTAATTTGATTATCTTTGATAATAACTTACAAAATGGTTGTCTATTTATTGACACTTCAACTTTATTTGGTTGGAATAATTTGTAAATATGTAATATCATCTATGTGAATTATTTAAGTTTATCCTAAAAATCTGATCATAATATATGCATCTTATATGCATCCTTGGTCATTTTACTTTTATATCTATTTGACTTCAATTACTATTGTATTTCTGTTATGAGTCATACATTTAATAATTTTATATGATTTTTTTTATTGTTAATACAACACAACAACCTGTAGTTATTGTTCTTTATTTTTTGTCAAATAAATTCTTTAAATAAAAAAAAAATAAAGCTAAAACTCTTAGTTATACAATCATTTTAGTAGATTTGAGGGATACCTTATTACTTATTGCTCTTTAAAAAATTATGAATCCTGGTGCTTAATACATTAAAAATCACTTGTGGTATTTTCCTTCACAATTTTGTATCTAAATTTTGTCCTAAATTGGGTTTTTTTTTTACTTTGATAAAAAAATTGTTTGACTAAAAAGTTGAAGATGTCTAACTACACATTTATATATATATATTTCAATCTTCTATTACTCATATAATATATATTATACAACTATATTTTAGAGTTTACATTAATATTAAAATGTAAAAATGTTCAATTTACCTAAAAAATATAGTTTGATCTTCTTTTAAAAGATTTGATTGAGTATATTGATTAATATTAATTGATTTTAAATGTGTATGAATGACCTACTAATTTTTTATTTAATTTTCACTAGATTCAAGTATGATTATCTAATTCATATTTTTAAATTGGATAGGGATCATTTTCACATATAGTTCTAATTAAATTCTTTATTATATTGAAAGTTGCTTGTTCATAGTAATTTCAATATATTTTATATTGAACACTTATATTATTATTTATCATATACATATAATTTATTTTGATATATTTTTAGGAACTTCAAGACTTAGGAAGAGATCCACCAGCACAATGCTCTGCAGGTCCTGTAGGAGATGATTGTAAGTACACAATTCGTTTTAGCTTAGTTTCCTTTTTCATATAAATTATTTATTTATGAAATCATTATTTTTGATTTTTTGATACATGGTATATAAAATTATGTTAATGTATTCATATTTATTTTTTTTAGTATTTCATTGGCAAGCAACAATTATGGGACCAGTAAGTTAATATTTTGTATTATCATTATTTAGTGATTAAACTTTATTTAAAAATTAAAAAAGTCGTTTAGTGTCAATAAATTCATTAATGTTTAAAGCAATATAGTATATTTTTAAAATAGAATTTGTTATTAGTATTTAACTTCAAAGTTTGTAAAATTAATATCATTTATTTTTTATTTTTTAGCCGGATAGCCCATATCAAGGTGGTGTGTTTTTTTTAACCATCCATTTTCCTACGGATTACCCATTTAAACCTCCAAAGGTTTGTGCATTTTTATACTATTAAACATAGTTACTTTTAAATAAGTTAGTCATAAATTAAATTAACCAGGTTATTCACTACTGTAGGGTAAAATATATTTTTCCTTGATTAAAGTATAAGGTTCTTGTTATTTTTGATTGTTTTATAGCATTATGTACTTCAGAGTTTTAATATTTCATTTTATGAAGCAAAATAGATTTCTGATAAATATTTATGCGTTAAATTTATTAATAATTATATTTATTATAATTAATAAAAGCTAGGATTAAAGAAATTTGTTCTGACAGATTTTATCGATCTATTTTATATTATATTTTAAGAACATCAATTATTTTTCATAAATAAATATATATTAAAAGTCACATTGCACATTGTCACAACTGAAATTTTTTAGTGATGACGTTGTTAATTATTACCTCTTATGAATTACATAAAATATAATTAATAGTTACTAATAAATCATAAATAAGCAATAAAAATTAAATTAATTGAATATTTTTTTCTTCTGCAAAAATTTTATCTCAAATCAGTGCTTCCCAAACTTTTTCGACTGAAGGCGCCCTTTTTGATCCAAGGTTTATTCAGGGCGCCCTTCTCTAAGTCATAGCATGACTAATCATAAGGAAAATGTTAGACCCGATAGTATTTCATGACGACGCGGCACCCTTACACATACATCGCGGTGCACACTTTGGGAACTTATGTCTTAAATCATGCTTTGAATTGTTTAGTCTCTGTATAATTTATAATTTTCATTATGTAAGCAATTTGAATATAATTTCCTATATTATTTAAAATTTCATAAACTTTTATGTAAATATTTTTTATTTTTCGTATTTATATACAATCATGTTTCAAATTCTTGAAATGTTAATCAAAGTAATTATCCTATTATTAACCCACCCAACCATGTATTTCTACGTTTAGTTTTAATATAATGATCAGGTGATTTTATAGTATATATATAAATTTTTTTGGTACTGTAAAATTAGAACCTTGATTATGGTAAATATACATTATTAATTTCAGTATAGTTTATAATAAATTTTTTCATTAAATTATTTTCTTTAAATATTTAGGTTGCATTCACGACTAGAATTTATCATCCGAACATTAACAGTAATGGTAGCATTTGTCTTGATATTCTACGGTCTCAATGGTCACCGGCCTTGACTATATCAAAAGGTAAAACATTTCATCTAAATCTACTTAAATCATTATTAATAATTATTTTATTTCAGTTTTGTTGTCTATTTGCTCTTTGCTATGTGATCCAAATCCAGATGACCCGCTTGTTCCCGAGATAGCTAGGATATATAAAACAGACAGAGAAAAGTACAATGAACTAGCCAGAGAATGGACCCGCAAATATGCGATGTGATGGTTGTTTCAAAATATGTTGCCTGTCCACACGTCATCAGTTAAATCAGACAAACATTCTTTTTTTTCACCCTGTACAACTTCAAAAAGATCAATAATACACTTTCAATATCCAACTCATCTGGTAAAAATAAAAAATGATGAATCACACTATTGGAAAGTACTTTTTAGTATGATTTTGAAAATATTTTATTCATAATGCCTACATATATTATTTTTTTTTTACTTATCACTTTGTCAAAAAGTTCAATATTGAATGTGTAAGTGTCTCATAATATAGAGAACAAATTAAAAATAACATGGTGTTTATTTAGTAGTTAACTTTAATAATAATAATGCATATTTTTTCGGGAAAAAGTGTAATATATACATGTGCTGGTGGCGATTTATAACTGCCTTTACCTACCCAACAATAATTATATAATATATATAGTTTTTCATTATTTATTTTATTATATTTTTGACTAATTTTTTTAATAGTTATTATCTACTTCAAACTCTTCATTTTGTATGCAAATTAAAATATTTGTTATTTTAAATTGCAAATGTTTTCTTTATAACAGTAAAACATTTTATGAGATACAAATTTTACTTTTTAAACCTTAATTTTATTTGGTTTAAATAAGTTTCATTAAGTTTGTTTCATTTTCAGTTTTTATTTTAATTTTTTTGTTAATTTAATTATGACATATAGTATTATAAATTTAATTTAATATCTTTAAAATTTGCAGTATATTTTACTAATTTTATGACATTCTAAACTGTTACCATTGCTGTGATAATTATGTATGATCTAGTTGCAAACAATGGTTCTATATTTCAAACAATTTTGATCAGGATATTATATTATTAAATCAATTTTTAAAAACCTTAAATATGCCAATATGAAATAAAAAAATTATCAAATGCAAATATTTTGATGTTATAAAACAATAAGATTTATGTGGTTTTGAAAATCAGTAATTTCTCAATTAGTTCTTTTAATTATTACTATTATTATTATTATTATTAATATGACTTTTTTTTGTACTGATATGAAACATCCTATTTAATTTTGTATAGTGTTGTATGTTATGAAGTTGAAAAAGTCAGCATTCAAGTTTTGGTAATTTATTTATACACCATGCGTAAAATTTAATGCAAGAATTGTTTAGGTGTTCCTTATTGTACTGTATTTATTTGGTCAATAAATGGATATGAAGATACTATTTTCCCATAAATTTTCTAGTATTATGTCATTTGTATGTGATAAAAAAAGGTAATGTACTAACATAAATATATTTAATATATATTGTTTATTCGCACTTAACATAATTTTATATTCTTGTTTAACTAATTAAATTAGGTATGTTTTAACATTATATTTATTTATTTACTTATTAAAAAAGAAAATGTTAATGAACTTCTTACACATTAATTTTTGTATAGAACATTAAAGAAATTAGTTTAAACTACAGAAAACCGATTAATAACTTAACATACAGAAGTGAAATTTTTGAATTTTCTAATTTTCATTTTAATGAAACTCCAAATTAATTTAGAAAAATTAATTAATTTAAATGTATATTCGAGACAGAAAGTTTCAAATGCAATGATAGCAAAGTTTTTTTTATGGTTTTTAGAAATTTATTTTTGCAAATGCCACTAGTGTTTTATGATTTACCCAAAATAAAAAATTCTAAACGATTATTTTGTTTGTGATATTTCGGAAATGCTTTGTTTTTCAAATATTCCAGTTACGACAAGTATTTATTCATCATCGTTTTATTCGTATACTGTTCTGCTTCATTTTTATTGCACGACACCAAAATAACTTCTTTATTGTGCGCGCACGTGACTGCAAGCTAGGGAATGGGACTTTTCGGCGCAGCCGTTTCAGCGATAGATATTTTCGATGCTGCCGTTTCGGCGAAAAAAAAAAAGTAAATGCATGAATTAATTAATTTTTATATTTATAATTAATTTTTAAATAATATTTGTTTTTTCATTATAGCAATTCAAATTCAAGATTCATAAGCATTTTAACATTAATAATGTCTATTTTGTTTTTTTATTACCATATTATTTAAATTAAAAAAAGAAAAAAACAAGTATATTTTAATTTATATTTAATATATTTTTTTAAATTAAAATTTTGTTTTGCGGGTTTTGAGCTCAGCGAACTCGGTAATGATACCGTCAAAATTGATTGTCGAAGCTAATCCATTCATTTCTAGATAATCATTGGTTAATCCGCATTTTGAACTATCAAAATAACTATATATATGTATGTATATATATATATATATATAATGTTATTTTACAATATTATTTAATGTAAAATAAGTTTTTCTTCTAAAATTTCAAAAATTACAAATAAATGTCAATAGGTCCGCAGGCCCTTAAAATAGCCGGGCCCTTGTACTCAAGGTCTATCAACCCCCCACCCCTTGTGGGGGCCCTGCATACACGTATACAATAATACGTACAAAATACACGTATACGACAATATTATTACTATATAGTATATAGAATTACTATTAATAGATCATTTTGTATGGTGAATGCCGTTATCGCCGAAAAGTCCTAGACCCGTGCTAGCTACGTTGCCCTCAACTGCTATATTCAGCACGAAAAAAAAAATTCTTCGGCATTTATCGAATAGCATAGTAACTATTAATCAGATCGATAATAGACTTAATTTCAATTTAAATTCAAAACAAAGTTTTACAATAGAACTCTTAAATTCTCATTAGAATTTTAAATAATCATTTAAAACAATCGTATTAAAATAGTTCTAAATTTAGTTTTCATAACAAAAAGTGAAATTTTAAACGAGTAAGTATATACTGGTAACAATAAATATTATTCTTGAATTGTTAATAGTTCTAAATTTATTTTTGTTTAAAATTCATTGCTAATATTATGACATTGAATATTAATAAAATCTACGTGTGCCCCATTACCATCAGTAAAACATACTTCGTTATATTATACACAGTGCTCGACTTGAAGGGGGACGGAGTACCCCAACTAATTTTCAGAAATTTTAGCGTCCCCCTACTATTATTACACTATAATCATAACGCTCAGCCAGTTTTAGGGACGTTCTTTTTTTTAAAAAATAAATAGAGTCCCCTTTCTTTAATTTTGTCAAGTCGAGCACTGATTATACATATATATATATATATATATTTATATAATAGTGGTGGATACTAAATCTCTTGGAACGAAATGATTGTGTTCATCACTTATATTAGGTATTAGAGAATAACCGAATTGGTTCCCTTTTGTTTTCAGGTCAAATAGTTACAATTTTAGTTTTTAATAATTAGTAGGTTGTACAAACATATTTGGTACAAAATATAAATTAGATAGTGTAAAATATAAAGGTACCTACATTATATAGTACATACGGAATAAAGCGGCAATATATTGTTATATTGAAGGCTTAGTAAAGTATCGCTGATACCCCAATGGATTGAGATAACAATTTAGATATTAGCACATACATCGCTATATGGAAATGACAATAATGTTAGTGGACACTGTACAGTCTCGAATAACATTATCATTTATATAAATTTATTTTCGCACAAAAATCGATCTTATTTTAATTAATATATTTTATTTATAGTTTTTCGTTATTTTGGAGTTTATGTTCCATTGAAAGGGAATTAAGTTGTTGATTATTGACAATTACAAAAGATTTCAGATTTAAAAAGAACCTTACAGAGGATAACATACATATGTGGATATCTACAAAATGAAAATGTAAAGCTTACGTGAAATGAAATGGAGATCAGGGGTGCAATTTCAGTTTTCAAATAGAGCTGTTAAGGCCACAGTTATAACTATAAAAATTGAAATGTAGTTATAGCGCTATGTTGGAATTATTTCTTACCTTACCTTTAGGGATGAAAAAGAAAATAGCAAATAGCAAAAGAAACTGCTAAATAAAATAGAAACCAAATCTCCCAATAGAACTTGTACTTCTTTTATATCACAGTAGTTATTAGCAAGCAACTTATTTTGTATTTAATATGTTGTTGTATAAACTAGATTACACTATCATCTATAAGCCCAATTCAAATATTAATTAATTCAATTTAACTGATACATCGGGCATCGGCACCAGTATGAAATTAAGGCAGGCCAATTAAAATATGGAGAAAAATAGGGCTATCGATATCTACCCTGTGATACTCCTGATGGAAATTGTTTTTGTGAAGAAGTCTTAAGCCTATAAAATTGAGTAAGAAAATATACATCATTTAACGGGAACCAAATCGGCATGTAGGTCGGGGCTTGGGAACCAATTCGGTACCTGCCGTTAAAAAGTTATATTTCACCTATTGGAGGCCCGATCAAATAAAGCGCAGACTGAATTTTGTAAATTCATCATTATGATAAAAGAGATAGCGACCTTCCTCGGCGGACAAACGGGTCGTATTTTTTCACAAAGTTCGCCGTGGACTGGAATAATTATGAACACAATTTAAAATTCCAAATTATTAATTAATATTATTATTTATTTATTATAATAATTCAATGTTCAAAATTCGTAGACACCTTCCTTTTATAGTGAAAAAAAAAACATTTAAAATAATTATATAGATAAAATAAAATGAAGTGGCTAATAAGAATTTTAAGTACATGTATAATATCCTTATTAACCTTCTTCATCAGAGAAACTGCTGAACATTTTTAAAAAGATGAAAACAGAAAACAAGGGTTAAAAATACAATAAATGAATAAAACTCATGTGGTACATTCTTTATGGTAAATTTTCACACTGATTCGCTAAAACTTGTCCGCGCTTTGTTTGAACTGACATTTAAAATGTTAAGATTTTTTTTTTATTATTAATTAATCTTCAAAATTGTATTATCTTGATTCTAAGCTAAATGTAATATATTTTATTATTCATAATTTTAGTTGTATAGTATTATCAAACTGAATGTTAGGACGTACTGAATATTTATTATGTACTCGTATTACCTATTATTGATTTTATTATAAAATTAATGGTATTATATTCACTGATTCAATTCTTATTAAATTATTTTCCATAATGATACTCTATTTTTATTCGTTATAATATAATAAGAACCTGCTTATGATATTCTATCAGCATCCAATATCTTTCTTATTTGGATGAGAATTTAAGATCATTATGAATCCTGCTCTGAAGCTTAATTAATATCATATAAATTATTCATTTTTTTATAATACCTACCTACTTCAGAATTTGTCACAATATTCGTTTATTAAAACGTTAAATGAACTTAATTTGCTTTATAGTATCATTTTCCAGCTAACATCTACTATCGCATATTCGCGATCTTGCATACTTCATAATTAAAAAGAAATATCAATGTTATAATGTATTATAATATAACAAAACCCGTTGAAGACACTTTCCTTGGGACCCTTTATAAATAGCGTATTACACAAGAAACACAATTTAAATTAAAAAAAAAAAATTGTATATTGAAATGAATATTATTTTATGGGCATAGTCCGTTTGGTTTTCGTTTTTTCTAAACGGCTCCCGTTTTTTAAAAAGGTTAATTCCCAAACGGCTTCGGTTTTTTACAACACAAATTACTTCCCACTTCATACAGACTCAAAAGAGGTGTGGTTAATAATGTATTTTTGTTTTTTAAGGTTATATTCTACGTAAATTATAAAAAATATATTCTGTGAATTAAATGTTAAAAAAGTTTTAAAAATAGATAATGCAATAATAAAATAATACACACAAGCTTTGGCGATTATGATGCTTGCTGAGTACGAGTACTTATAATATTTGTTAACAGAATTGGCCTTTTGGAAATTTTTTTCTCTTTTTAGACCTTGATTTGGACTCTTGGACAGTTGGCCCATCGGAGTTACTTGAAAAATTAATATTATATGTATATTCAAAATTTAAAATTTTTCAATTCATAATTTATATTTTAAATTATATCATTTTAGTAGAAAGTTAAGTAAATCATTTTTTATTCCGTACGTTTTTTGCCCTGATAAAATTAGAATATATTTATTAATCATAAATAAGTCACTATCGGTGGTATCACTAATTCTAAAATGTAATATAAATATACACTTTTATAAAAATATTGTTTTTTTTTTTTTACAAAGTATTCATTTCTAATTCAGTTTCATCCCTAATAAATGGCCTCTTGAAATGGCTTGACCCACAGTTCCCCGACTCTGGATTCGCCCCTGTATATATAATTCATTTTGGTATATATGTTTTCGGTATTCCGTTTTAAAAATAAATTTGAAGTACCTATATATAACGGTACACAGTATACCAGTACACAGTTTATCGGTATACCAATTTAACCGTCAACCGTTTGGAAATTTACCTGTTCGTAATACCTTTTTCGACAGGAGCCGTTTGGGAATTTACCTGATTGTAAAACCTTTTTCAACGGGAGCCTTTTGGGTATTGACCTGTTCGTAAAACCTTTTTTGACGGGAGCCGTTTTGGAAGCGACGTATTTTACAATAGGTACATAATTCAAAAGATTATCGATTTTTGTTTGTTTTAAATTTTTTATGTTTTTAGAATAAAGGAAGTTCTCAATTTTATTGAAATGGTGTAATATTTTATAAACGTTGTCAAAATGTGTAATTTATCTTCTTAGCTCATTAACATGATTAAATGCATTTATTACCTGAATATTCACTCCTCTTCCTTGCTCTCTTCCACTATAGAAGTCATATCAGCCGATGAAACGCGACATCCTTGTTAATATCTCAGAAACTTCTCCAATTCTAGAAAATCTTCGCTTTTTCGTTATTATTACTTAAAGTGAACTATTTCTTTAAATTTTATATCTTCTTATTAATATCTTATTAATATCATTGACAATGAAAGCATTTTATCTGGGAATACAGAGCATATTATCCGGAATTAATTACATGTTAAACCTTGTCAAAATCAAAGGATTCGTAAAAATGCTGCATTTTAGTTTCGTTTTTATTTAGAACACGTTTTTCTTCCGCTTCGTTAATAACGTATACCTATTTAATTTTTTATTTTAAGTCGTTCTTATGTATATAATATTAGTAATTTAACTTCTAGGTTATTTGTATTAGTAATTTAGCTAATATTTTATTAATATTCTTTAAATATAAATTCATTTTTGTATTTCGAAATCCGATATGATTGCTTAATTCAGATTTAAAATAATTTTTTTTTAGTTTAATAGCAGAATCGTGATCTAACTTCATGTCTTTGCATCTATATGAGTAACTAATATAAAGCATATTAGGCGATAAGGTAAAAACATTTCTATTATTATGAGATGAAATGGTGATCTTCGAATTCGTTCGGTTTTCGAGTTAAAGTGTAGTGTAAAAGATAAATAACTTTATCGAAATGTTGAAAAATGATGTCATTGTAATTTTGTCAGAGAAAAAATTAGCCTACAACCCTGTAGCATTTGAAGTTGGTAGCTCTATTTTCCACTAGTGGTACCAAATAGGATTATCATCTTATCGGGACCTTCCGTTTTTTATTTGGTTACTTCTTTCTTTCTCTATTTAGAATAACGTAACGTGTTGGTTTTCCGATCATAAATTATTTTAATTTTGGAGACTTACGTTTTATATTAACTCAACTAGAAACATTTTATAATTACAATGGCAATCATAGATGTAAAAACTGCACAAGGCGTGAAACAACTTGAAGAATTTTTGAGTAATAAAAGTTACATTTGCGGGTGAGCGGTTAACCTTAAAAACACTAATCATTGAACAGTAATATTCATCCGTTTGATGTACGTTTCAGCTATGAACCGACCAAAGCCGATGTTGAAACTTTCTCCGCGTTAGAAGTGTCTCAGGCCAAGACACCAAATGTACTTAGATGGTACAACCACATTAAGTCGTTCTCTGACAAGGAACGCGCTCAGTTTCCTGATCAGAAGTCCGAATTCATTGTGACAGCTGGTAGTTCTGCTAAGCCAGCTGATGATGAAGATGATGTTGATTTGTTTGGATCTGACGACGAAGAAGTATAAAAATTAATGTGTATTTTTTGATCTAAATCTTCCATTTCTGTTATTATATTTTTAAATATTCTATGGTACTGGACTGAAATTATCAATTCCTTAATATTATTTCAAGTTTGTTGTCCAAATTATAAACAACTTAATTATAAATATATTTCTACAATTTTATCATAGAAATTATATTTAACTTCAAGGCAAAAACCTATTTATATTTTATACGAATATATGTAGGTTACTACTATTTATTATTTAATACAAAAAATTTCTTTTGATACATTAAAGTTATTAGTGGTAGTATTGTGGACATTTTTTAATCTCTTCATTTTTTATAATAATATAAAGTTTCAAATAAATATTTTATAATAGTCATCTGTTGACTTTATCTTTAAAAGTCTTATTTATGCACTAATATAAGTTTAATTCTACTACCTAAAGAATATTTCAATGAGGCAGTTTGATTTTTAAATGTGAAAAAAACAGGTTTTGTGTAAGATATCCTCTCAGTTTCTTATTTTAAAGACTGTAATATGACAATAATTTATGAAATGTAACATCATTTAAACATCCTCTACAGCTTTGCTTGGTGACACATGTTCGGAAGGTCCTATTTTTTATGACTGTTGCATAAATCCAGTTGAATTTACTGAATGGCATTAGTTGACTTAAATTAGTTAGACTTTGAGGGCATCAATTGTTTGTGGTTTATTTGCATGGACCTGTGATTTAAGATAGCCCAAAATAAAAAAGTCTAAAGGCGTTAAATCACAATCTCAGAAGCCAATTTATGTAACCGTTGCGCAATATCACCATGACCTCCAATTGATCTCATAGAATGTCCATCGTTGCATGTGCTGTGTGACACGTAGGACCGTCCTGTTGGAACCACATATCCTTAGTATCTATATTTCAAGCTTATGCTACAAGAATTTACCGATAATTGATCTGTAGCGCTCGTCGTTGACAGTTATGGCAATATTTGTTTCATCATGAAAGAAGTACAAATCAGTGATTCCACCAGACTAAAATCTGCACCAAACAATGGCTGTTTGGGGGAGCATTTTATTCTGGTGTATCTCGTGTGGATTGGTATCATCCCAAATCCGACAATTTTGTTTATTGACATATCCATTCATCCAAAAATGAGCCTCATCACTAAAAACTATTTTTTTAGAGAAGTTTGATTCATCTTCCAACTTCCCCAGAACCCAATTAGCTAATACATAGAGTTGTGTTTGGTTAGTCACTTTTAAGTTCCTTGTTCTACACCAGTAGTGCCCAACCCGCGACCCACGGGCCACATGTGGCCCACAAAGATATTCTATGTGGCCCGTTACGAATTTTCTAAAATAAAAAAAAATTTTTAAAAATGTAAGAACATTTTTTGATTCATAATGCCGTTTGATATTAAATTCTTTAAAAACTGAAACCGTTACACGACACACAAGACAAACGGCTATTCCATTAATTTCAATGAAAAAGTAATTTATAGACCATTGAAAATTCGGCAATCATCAATATATTTGCGTTTTTTTCTGTCTGACATTTTCATACGCAAACTTTACAATTAAATATCGATATCATCCGTGTACTTAAAATAACGTACTAATCAAACTAATGTGTACCTTAATTCATAATCTTTTCAATAGACAATAAAAGATAAGAAAATAAGTCCAATATTTAAGATTATTTTTGTACTTTTATACTTTGTGGCCCACTTGAAGATAATTGTTTACCAAAGTTGCCTGCCAAAGGAAAAAGGTTGGACATCACTGTTCTACACTATAACTTTTCATGGTGATTCGCCATACAGTATTGAAGAATTCACAACAATTGGGCAGTTAAAGCTTTAACAACATTCCTAATATAACCGATCAAAGTTTGAGCGTCTATTGAAATACCCTTTGCCTACATTTTATAACTAGAAATTTAAAAGCCTTCTATTATTTTGTCATTGTAAAATCGATAACACTTAATGTTTGCTTCAATTATGAAAAAAATTGGTTTATTTTAATATTTTGTGATTGATTGAAATGTATATTTTGTTATTAGGATGAAGAAGCAGAACGTATTAGACAAGAAAGACTTAAAGCCTATAGTGAAAAAAAGGCCACCAAAAAAGTAGTCATTGCTAAAAGTAGCATTGTGTTGGATGTAAAACCTTGGGATGATGAAACTGATATGAAACAGTTAGAACAACAAGTCCGGACAATCGTCATGGATGGTCTTGTTTGGGGAGCTTGTATGTATCTAATTAACTATGAAAAGTAATTAATTATATTTATATAAAAATTTTAATTTATTTTTGAATTACAGCCAAATTGGTAGAGATTGCTTTTGGCATCAAAAAACTCCAAATTATGTGCATTGTTGAAGATGATAAAGTATCTGTTGATGCCCTTGTGGAAACCATTCAAGAATTTGAAGACTTTGTTCAATCTGTGGATATTGCTGCATTCAACAAAATATAATTTTGTCTAGTTCTTACATTTTTGTCAAATTGTTTCAAAAATATGAAATAAATGAAAAATCAATTAATTTTTATATCATTAAAAATTTGTGTATCATAATTCATTTAGTAAAAAACTTCATATAGTTACTGAAAGAATTGTTCTTCCCAGTTTCATTCAGATTATTTACATACTTTTGATTTGTAAGTACAAGACTAAAAAATAAATAGGAAGTAAGTAATCCTTTAGACAACATTTGTCGTAGAAGTATGGAGTATCAGAATTGGTAATTTCTTATTTGTAAAATTTAAATAAATAATTAAATTATTCGCCAATTATTAAAATACTTTGATGTTTATATTTTGTTAACCTATTATTTTTAAATCATTGAAATATTACATTATTTCAATAAAAATTATTGTAATTCATAGATTTTTTAACCAAAAAATAACAAATTAATATAATTTTAATTTAGAAAAAAAATTAAGTACAAAAATATCCCAATACAATAGAAACATAATTTTACTATCAATTTTTGGTAGAAAAAGATATTATTAAAGTGGATTATATTAAAAATAAATGTAATTTTATGTCCTTTATGCATTACAAAAAACCCGAATTGCATACAAGGTCATGCGTTCGAAATATTTCGTGTTACTTTTATCGTTGATAAAAAAAAAAAAATTAATTATTTTATGGTATCTTTCTAAAATTGTTTGTCTTACCTTCACTGTTGAAAATATATGCTTTATATACTGCGTAGATTCATTTCTCATTTCTTTTATTTTTGTTATTCTAATCCTTGAATGTTAAACGCAATTTATTTGATTTCGATGGTGGTGCTAAAGTTAAAGTATATAATATAGTTTTTATTATGTCAAGTCTAAAGGGGATTTTATTTATTTTTTTTTTGTTTTTGTTATAGTTTTGTTTCTGAATAAGAATATTGAAGTTACATAACTGATTAAGCCAAAATTTATCGAAGTTTAAGGTAGCTATAATTTTTTTTTTTATAATTTGTATTGCTATTGTATTGCTATTTACTATTGTATTTTATAATCATCTTGATGTTTGTCGATGAGTATTCAATGATATCTGACACGAAAATATCTTTTTAATCACTTAAAATATTAAATTATATCTAAAGAAATTATTATTCTATATATCAATAGTTATCTTTTGTTATAAAAATAAATTCTTAATACATAACTAAATTTAAAATAAAAATTATCAACGTTTCCCAAGAAACAATCCAAAATAAATGTAATTACTAGTGATGGGTCGAACCCTGATTTTTTAAATCGAACCAAACTTGAACCGAACTTTAAATTATTTTTCCGAACTCGAACTGAACCGAATCTTCATAATATTTTCTACCGAACCGAACCGAACTGAACCTATTATGATTTTAAGTCGAACTCGAACTCAATACTTTTTATCATGTACATTGTACCTATCTATAAATTAAATCAACCATAATTATTAATTACTATTGTATTTTAAGTTTTCGTATTACCTATTCTACATTTTAACTTTTAAGTAATTGTATTATTTACAATACATTTACATTTTAGATAATTTCTTATTATTATTATTATTTTTAAAAACCAATATTGTGCTCTCTCGTGTTGTCTTGTAGCTTATAAAATATTCATTGAGTATTGAGTATTGAGTGTAATATGACAATACAACCAGTACATTTTAATAATATATAAAAAAAAACCTAATAATAACTATAATTCACAAATATAGAATGATTAGTAGAATTTATAATGTAAGACGTAAGTTGTAAACATGTTTTTATTAACAGCAGGTATTGGAATATTACCAAGTGTTTACCCAAAATAGATTTTAACCTCTATAATAAATATGATAAAAACAAAAATAGCTAATTAATGAATGTAGATACACTGCCTCTATTGGCGATAAACAACTTATTAATGTTTTGATCGGCAGAGGATGGATGTGTAACATGCGACTGGAAAAAAAAACATTATTATAAATAATGCATAACGTGTTCTTTACAGAATATCACTTTCTATTGCCAATAGTCTAATTATTTCTAAATAATCATTATCAATTTTTATTTTTCAAAAATAATTTTTGAAGAATTGTATAAATTTTTGGTTTTCGAACTATCGTGGCCAGTAAGTCTGGTTCAACAAATATTTTCAAGTTCGATTTTCGAACAATAAAAAATGCTTGATAGTTCGGTTCGATTTTTTTTCATACCGAGTTCGAATTTCGAACCGAATCAAAAATCAAGGGTTCGGTTCGGTTCGATTCGAGATTCGAAAAGTTCGACCCATCACTAGTAATTACAGAAATATTTTCAACAAATTGTATTTATTTTGAGTCAACCGGTCACTATAGGCATATAAAATTCAGTTATATCAGAATTTATCTTATTTAATACTAATAATAATAATTGTTAATGTTTGATAAGATACTTATAGACTAAAAATGTTTCAACCAAAAGTTATAAATCGAAATAAAATTTAGTTCGTTATGTCAATTCACTACAATTTTATGTACCTACGATAAGCATATTCTTGTCTATAAATAGGTGTACACATTTAGACGAACAATTAACATATTTTTTTTATTTTTGCTGTACTAGTCCGTAATATGAGTATTTTGTTTTTAAGTATAAAAATCTGTACAAGCATACACACTGATGTAAATTTGTAAGATTCGATTAAAAACGATGAAGATAAAAAGTGATTAGTAGATAATATTCCAATGAATAAGAGTAGGTTTGATACTAAATAAATTGTAATTCCCCCCTATTTCATTAATTTCCACTACTGTAACAAAATTAATTTTATATGTACCTATCAAGTTTTGGAGGTAACAACATTAACCAACAAAATAATGCTGATAAACAAAGCTTTAATTTATTATTTAAGTTTTTATTTAACATCAGGGGCGTGATTAGACATTTTTTTCGGGTGTTCGATATTTTTAAGATCATGTATTTCAAATTTATTTCTCTCTATAAGATAATTATAATAATGTTGGTACCTAATAATTAATTTTATTCTGCAAGATAGATCGATGATGAATTATACAAATAACCCTGGTAAGTGTTTATGATATTAAATTTAAATTATATAACAATATTAAGCAATTTCTTTTTAAATTCTTTAAAATTTCGGAGCGGGAGGGGTTGAACCCCCATCACCCGAATCGCTTTTGTTTAATGTAATAAATAAGATGTGTAATATAGTCTGTATATAATAGTAAAGGTGGGCAAGTTAATGAAAATAATTAACCCTATTTAAGTTAAGTTAAAAAAACACAAATCGTTAAGCTAAAAATTAATAGTTAACAATTCATAAATTTAATTCGAAAAGTTAAAAGTTAATAAGGAAAAAAGTATTAACTTAACTCAGATTAAAAAAATGAATCTACTTTTTTTTAATTAGTATGTAGATCACATAAAAATGACTACGTTCTTTAGAAAGATCTAATTTCCTAAATTATAATATAAACAATTTTATTGCATTTTTTATCATAATATACAGCAGTGGCATCGAAGTGTTTGAAAAATACTATGACATTGTACATTAATGGGTCATTATTATTATTTTAACCATTACATCATTGACAATTCACTACCGTATTTATTTATCTTTATAGTTAAAATTCTTTCTACATAACATTCTGTGTCCACGGCCAGAACCCAATACCCAAAGGTGGGCCACGACCAACAAAATCTAATGACATCTGATGTACAGTATATGCGACCATTTTACTTCACATTATTATTTAATTTTTATAATAATATTTATGTATAAACGACCAATTTCAACATTTTTTAACTTGATAGATCATTTTTAAATCAACTGTGAAAAACTAAACTTAAACTGCCAATTAAACTAGTTAAAATATTAACTATTTAACTAGTCAATACCCACCTTTGTATAATAGTACCTATATAATATAACATAATAGTATAAGATATGATATAATATAATCTGTATGGTATTAGTATACAGTCTGTGGGTGGTCATTTTATTTGTTATTATTTTTTTTTATATTTTTATATAGTATATCATCGTTAATGTTTTATTGTATGTTTATTTTTGGTGTTTTTAAATTTTTCGATTGCTAGTTGTCACTATATAAGTATCGCATTCTCATCGGTCTGCGCTAATCAGATTTGTTACAATGATTAATAACAATGTTTTTTCATACATGTTAAGTATAATTTGTGAAATAACTATGATTTTGATCAAATGTATCGATACAACAAATCGTATTTACTCGTCGATACGACAAATATTATATATTTGTTTTACTAATGAACACAATTAATTAATTTTAATTAATAATTAATAAATAAATGTTTAAAAAAATTAAAAATAAATCCCCAAAAACTTAACATTATATAATTTTCAATCAGAATAAGAATATAATAAAACAGTATAATTACTATTTGGAGTTTTCAATACTGATGCGCCAGGTTTCTTATCTTTGTTATGACAATTTGGTTGAATAGTATATCCAGTTGATGTAGTAGACTGAGTAGGTGTAGTAGACTTGGAAGGTCTAGTAGGCGTAGTAGACCTGGAAGGTCTAGTAGGTGTAGTAGACCGAGTAGTCGTAGTAGTCCTGGAAGGTCTAGTAGGCGTAATAGACCTGGAAGGTCTAGTAGTCGTAGTAGACTTGGAAGATCTAGTAGGCGTAGTAGACTTGGAAGGTCTAGTAGACGTAGGAAAGTTAGAACGCGTAGTAGAATTAGAACGCGTCTTCTTTGCTGGAACCTTAACTCTTGACTGGTGTTTCTTTTTGACAGGCTTCTTCAGTTATTTTACATGAAGTAAATAAATTGTTATTTAATGGTAAATAAATATATGGTTAGTAAATAATAATATGGTTGATGGTAAATAAATAGTTATTTACACAAAAAAATTTGGTATATAATGTTTGTTATAAGCATAAGTACGTCTTGGATGGTTAGCATGCATAGTTAGTCTAATAGGCCTAGTAGTCATAGTAGGACTACTACGTATAGTAGGCTCAGAACGTGTATTAAACTTAGAACGCTTGTACTGAATTGGGAAATTTTGAACTTTGGTTTTTTTTACAGGCTTATTTATTTTTTTACAGGAAATAAATAATTTTTTTCTTATACTAAAAGTGTGAGTACACAATAAAATAACATTTACCTTTGTGGGTCTTTTCTGTTGCTGGACTATGTCGTTTTTCATAAAATATTCTTCGTATAAATTTATTGCCTCGAGTATAACAATTACTCCAGCAATGATGATGTAAATAAGTGTTTCAGCACACAATTCAACAAAAATTTTCACTAAGCTAATAACTCGAGGGCTATTTTTGAACATTGACCATGCTCTGAATGGACCAAGGATTAGCTATTTCAATTGATTCAAAAATAATACGTTAAACATGTTTTACCACGATAATTTAATAGTGTATTATAATATAGATGTATCGATAAAGCGAAAATTTAAAAAACTGGCTTTCAAGTATTGGAAGTATAAATGAATGATGTTACAAAACTAAAAGATAGTTTAGTTTTATTTTTAAAATTTAATATACTTTCTTATATCTTTCTATTTTTAAAGTAGCTTAATTAAGACCACATTTATCTAGATAATCTCAATCAAAACAAATAAATCTTTGGTACGAATTATAAATATGCTTATTTATACAAATATTAAATTTGAAGTTCAGAGTAAAATGCGTAATAGTTACGTTAGTTACGTTTACGTTTACTACATAAAACTTACCATTTTGACAAAGCTGAATAAAAAAGTAAAAATGTTCATATTGGTTAGTTATATGTAAACTGTATTGAATTTGAAGTTCTGCCGAAATTGTGTAACTTTTATTTAAAATTTAGTAGTTTGAATTGAAATAATTTTTTGTTGATTTAGAAAAAAATACTGTTGTCATTAAACTTTACTAATTATTACTTAAGCAACGGTACGATTAAAGAATGATTTAAAAAAATTAGCCAGAATAAATATTTATTTTAATTTAGCCATTTATTAATAAAAAAAATTGAGAATATGAAATGTCCTGTAACGTAGTTTTGCTATGTACAAATAATAGACTTAATTAATTTAATTTATCATTAGACTTAATATGTATTAACCAATTCCATATTTGAAATGATCAGTATATTGTATAAAAATAATAATAAATTATAATAAACAAACAGATTTACAGACATATTGTGTCAATATTTGTAGAATTTTTAATATCTGTAGATATGAATATAAACTTGCAAAATATCGGATTCTAAATTATAGAATAACATATCTTGTGTGGGATAATAATTCAGTCCCCACAAGTCTAATGATTATTTAAATACATTTCCCAAATCATGTAGAAATTTTTTTACGAGGAAATTAATGTAAAATGATTAAATACCACTTAAATATACTACAGTATATTGTATGCGATTTACGATGATTTTTTTGTCTAAAATTAGTTTTATTTAAAGTTTTTAAAATATTTAATGCATTTAGCCATTTATCCTACTTTTTATTTTTTGTTATTTGTCATGGAAATTGTACAAAATCTTAATTTTTTAAAGTTTCATTATAGCCAGTGGAACTTTCTTCTGCGGTCCTCTAATTATATATCATGGTGTTTAAAATTTTTAAATAAATAAATAAAATAATTTTAATTAAAATTAATACTATCACACAAACATTGGAACGAACAACACTTGAATAATTTCGTATGTTGTACAATTTTAATCGAATCATCCAAAACAGCTTTATACTTGGAAGCTATAAAAATTAATTTTAAATTATAAAAGATTTTTTTTTTCGAAGTATTGTCAGTACAATACTCACGTCTTGTATATATATTTTGCACTGAAAATGATTTTATTGTGTACAGAATATAATATTTTCTAATAAATTTGGAAAAAAATGTAACTGAAAACCTACAAACTGAATTTTAAATATGATTTTCTGACTTGTACGTACAAGATAAAAAAACCAATTTGTTTAAGAACTAATTCTCTGTAGACATTGACGATGTTGTGTCATATTTAGAATTGCAAAATAACGCCGTTCTTAAAATAATTTTAAGAGAAATTAATTACCTAATAATATTTTATTAGTCTTTTTAAAATAAATATTAAATGTAATTATACGAGTATATATTTATGTCCCTTTCCAATTAAGAATTAATAAATAATTTTTTACACTTTTAAATTTTCTCTACTAATGTATTTTATTCAAAATTAATTTATGAGGTCAACATCGCAGTATGAAACTTGTATTATGATTATTTTCGATTATAAATGTATTATTATTATATATTAAAATTGTATTTTTAATAACAGTTATTTTAATGTTATATGTGGCTCTTAATAAAAAGCTGAAATATGGTCCGTGTAAGTAAAAAGGTTGTCGACCCCTGCTTTAAACTATTGTCATAGGCAACTAGAGCTTACATTTTAAGATGGCTATAAGTAATAAGATATCACAGACCATAACATAGTCCCACTGATTATTTAAATGATAAATCTGTTGCTTTTGTTGTAAATGAGTTAAATAATTATATGATGCGGATTTATACCCCGTGAAACATTCCACTCATCTTAAACATTATAAATCGAATACTCAATACCTACAAATATGTTTCTGTTAAACATTAAACGAACATTTTTTTTTTTTTTTTTAATAAATTAGCTGACTTTGTAGATTACATTGATAAATATTTAATTGATGCTATTTAATGAGTTTGTTTCTTATTAAAAATACCAAGTAAAGTAAGAAAATACTTTGAAGTTTGAATCTGCATTGAAGTATATATGTGTATCAGATTTAACATTATGTGAAAATGAATTAATTAATATAGTTTGTGATTTGATTAAACGAAAATAATATTTGATTTGTAATACCTCTATTTCATTTAGAAAACTGTATTGTTGTATTAATGTACTATAATATAAATAATATCAGAAATATAAAAATTAATTGTTATATTATTCTTCATTTATTATTAATAATAAATTTAAATATTATTTTATGGGTAACTTTTATTATAACAATAAATTTATTATTAACTACACAATACTCGCATTTCTAATAACATATTAATGACATATTCATATATATATATATATATATATATAAAACATTTTTATAAAGTAGTTGTTTTTGTTATTATTATCATCGTTATTATAAAAAGAAAACATATACAATATGTGTACACAATTTTATGCAGGTAAAATATTTAATACTTAAATGTCAATAAGTTTTAAATTAAGCCATATCTTATAAAATAAAGTTCCAATTGCACATCAGTATTATCCAAGTTTATTTATTTAGGACATTCGTTATATTTATTCATAACGAATACAGTCAAAAATGCAAAAAAAATCTATGTATTAATAATGAACGATTGGGCATTCCATTACAATCTATTCTATTTCTGAATTATACTGACGGTAAAATAAAATGTGAGCATTTTTAAAAAGTTGTATATGATATATATATATATAATTATATACTAAAAAATCGTAAGCCCCCGTATAATCAAGTAAATTTTAAGTGAGTAAAAAAAAATGGTTGAAGAGTTCCAAATTTAATATTTTCTGTTATGATTATATCACTAACCTAACCACTTTCACCCCTCTTGCGGCACCCATGGTTACAGTATTTCTGATTTTGAAGCACAAATATCTATTATTAAAACATCTTAAAAAAAATTAAACATTACAGTTAATTTTTTCAATTTATTTAGTAAAATATTATTGAAAAATGTTATACTATCAAACTCATTAATTATTTTGTAATATGGTTATAAAATAAAACGAAAATGAGTAAATTGTTAACACTCATATGAATGTATGAATGAATAGTATTTAAATAAAAATAAATAAATGATTATTGCCTGGGAGTATGATTATAATTGTAATGTACGACCGGTTTAGAATTAAAAAATCAATAAAATTGTGATTGATTTATTGATTAATCGGAAATAAATGCACCTAGTTTTACATAATTTATATTATTTCTTCCGCCATGCAATGTAAACATATTTTTTTATGGAGGAATTGCGGAGGAACATATCAGGAAAAAATGGATCGCTAGAAAAAACATACCGCTACACCTGACCTGAAATTCCTTGATGTTTGAACACACAATTTTAATTAGGTTCTTAATTAATACAGCACAATATATATTTGTAAAAATAGTGGTATAATATAATTTATAATATCTGTTATAATATCTATTATCAGTATTACAAATTATAAATGTTCGTGTATAAAACAAAACATTTTTGCAATGAAATTATTTTGGAAATACATTTATTACGTGTTTATTATAATATAGGAAGATAAAATTTATTGTAATTCGTAATGCGTTTCATTGTATAAAAAGAACGAAAAACAAAATAGTATTATGCTTATTCGTAATGATGAATCAGGAGCATATAAAATAAAATATAAATTATAAAATTGACAAAAATATGAATAGGTACTCCTTAAAAGAATATGTATTGGAATTGAAGTGAATTAATTATTAATTACGGGCGATCGTCGTTGAATGGGCTGCCGGAACAGAAGTATTTTTTTTATTTTCGTTACCGTTTTTTGAAACGTTATTTTTACCTCCTTTTTTCACTTCTTTCTTATTGGACTCATTGATGACAAGAGACAAGGAAGATAAATAATTCTGAAATATGTCAAGTTATGTTCGTATTAGGTACAATTAGTTTTAAGTAATAATAATAATAAAAAATGTAATAAATAAATAAATACGTTTGCAAATAATTTACAATATTTAATATTTATTTAATTCCAATATTTAAAATCTATTTATTCTTCTTTTTGGTAAACACTGTTATTCAAGTTCGGGATACCAGGTAAAGATGCAAATACAGTACCGTATACCAAGTACAGATCGGGTACTGATATTGATGCCGAGTACTCGACTACTGGGTAGTTGCCAAGTACCCGGAACAACTCTATTTTGCAACCAGTTGTTTCACTACGATCTCTTACCTGTATGATTTTCCTCAGTTCTTCTATGAATTTCTTGTATCTAGCCAATTGAACGTTGGTAATGTCTACAACCATACCTTTTACATTTTCCAAGTGGGCGTACTGAAAACATTAAATTTAAAAATTATTCTAATATACTCGTGAATATATATTATGCACTTAAAAGTTATAATAGCACGCCGAGTGCTTTAACAATCAATTCATCAGTTGCTAAATTAGAACTTCAAAACTCGATGTTATCATAAAACGCAATTGTACACTATAAATTCCGTACATTATTACATAATTATATCCACTGACAAGTGATTACAGCTGAATTTGACCTTTGGTTAAATACTTTGCCTCTTGGAAAAAATATGTATTAATAGTATATTGCACAGAAAGACGAATCAAATGTCTACTGAATAATCTAATAAAAATATATTTATGAGTCATACTGTGTATGTGTCCTTAAAGTATAAAGGATTCAGGTGACAACAAAAACCTCAACCCCTCTACTGAAACGCCACATAAACGTTTACAATTGGATAGTATAGTTATATTTCTATTAAATCTGAAGACATTTGTTGCTATTGCAAAAATCTGTCTTGAGTTAATTTAGATGTATTCGTTGTTATATGATGACTTTATAAATCAATCGAATAAATAATAATAACAGTCAATATTAATAATAAGTTAATCTCCTACAAGTCCATATTTTATACATGTTTGTAAACGTTCGTTGTGTGAACCGTTTATTACTTTTATATATAATACCTTAATGAATTGATCAGCTAAAACTACGGCCTCGTGAACAGCGTAGGAAAATGCTTGTTTTGCGTGCGTGGGTGTCGTGTATATGTTTTGGACCGCAAAGTTAGTCAAATGCACAAAACGCCTTGCGCCTTCCCTAGATAACATTTCGATGAGTTGTTCTATATTCGCTGGTGGCTTTTGATTTTCGGGTTCGTCCTCGCTCAAATGTTTCCAAATAGCCTTCATTTTCTCCATGAATGCTTTGGGGTCTTTGGCCAACTAAAATTATTTATACTTGATTGGTTTCAGTTTTAAATTGTCTTAGTCACAAAAATCACATAAAAATCAAATATGCGTATTTAATTCTTAGTAATTTCTGTACATTTACAGTATTGTAAGCTCATGAAGTAAATAAATTAACCAACAAGTTAAACAGAATTTAAGACGTTAACTGGATACAGGAATGAGGGGAGAGCGCATATCCAACTGCAAAACCAACTATAAGGTTGAATACGAGACGAAGTAGAAGAAGAACTCTGATTATGGAAAATGTTTTACTAAATTATATTAAATGTAATTGGTTATTTAATATTATATTAAATTATTTTAGATTTATTTTTCCAGTGAATTAAAATAATTCTACTATATACTACAATCGGTCTATTTACGTATTTAATTTAGAAATCGTATCTATACTTGATAGTGTTCATTGCGTGTACATTGTACATACATAGAAGTGTATAGCAAAAATAAAAATAGGTGTTATTTTTCACACTTGATTTTACAGTTAGTGTAAATTGTTAAATAAATGCATGCAATAATATATTATAATTATTCCTACATTAGCCTATTATTTAATTTTCTTTGGATTCTTAATGGATATTATCATTTTACTAAACATAATAATATTGCATCTGTATAAGATTTAATTTTTTGTACTTAACACGTTAATTTTACGTTTTTGTTAATGTATTAGTGTATTATGCTATAATATATATGCAACGCTTCGGAAGAACCTCGTAGTTGACAAACCACTGCAGAGCGTGAATTTAATGCGTTCGCTATACTATACTATACTCACGAGATCTGCGAAGTAAACGAAACATTGAACGGTATCGTATCCTTGTTTTTTTAGCAATTTTGCCTCCGCGATCGTCCTGCGGGTCAAACGTCTTTGCAATTTCCTGGAAAAGTGGTTGACATGCCTAATCGTTTTCACTGTCTGACTAGACGGTTCTACACCTAATAATAGTTTCCGTGATAATTATTGACTAATGTAATTATTATTATCGTTTTTATTACTTGTCTTATCAGGGACATCCTCGCCTGGATCCTTGTCCGGTAAATATTTATCCACGTACTTGTCGGCTACGCTCAAAGCATCATCCAACATGGTAAGCTGCTTAACAGAATCCGCTCGTTTCAGCACCGGTTCGACTTTAGCCTTGACAAAAGTCTTGGTTGTGAAATAGATCTGTGGACAAAAATACGACGAATGTCTTTAAGCCAACGACGGATGTGTTGTATATGAGTTCGAACGGAATGCTAGTACGGTATATATTCTTATTGAAATCGTGCAACTTAATATTTTATTCTTTATTGAATTATAATAATGTTATTATATAACACACCTATCTAACTCGTTATTATTAACTAAAAGTCTATAGTACACATATACCGCAACTATTTACTTGAATAATACAACTTGTTATTGCGGTTTACTATTAATTAGTAGACAGATTAGTAGACATAATTACTTATATCTGTGTTTTTTACAGTTTATACACATATAGGTCTTAATTAAAAGGCAAATCTTTCATCGTCTGGTAGTATATGTTTATGATCTAACGGTTCCGATACACGAATCATAATAACATTATACATACGTGTACTTTTTCATTTAATGTTCTATGAGTATTTTATGTGTAAAAGTAATAATTTTCCAAAAGGCGGTAGGTCACGGTGATGCATCCGCTCTGAACGTGTTGAATTTTCATATAATTTAGAATAATACATTTACGTAATACAGCGTCGCCGATAACAATACAACGGAGCAAAGTTCCAGGGAATTGTGAAATCAATTATTGTGTATTCTGAGAAGAACAAAACTATACAGCTTCTTACCTATTTAAGCTATATAATATATTACCAATAATACATGTTTTTGTATGTACCAACAATGAGACTCATGCTGAATTACTTACAATGATACATTAAATACAGTGGTGGTTTTTAGGGTGGCGAAGGGGACGATCAACCCCCCTTGGATTTTTTTTGTGTCAACGATTATGTTATGTATGTCATATTATTTTCACAATATAATATGTTCAACATTTTTTTGTAATTATTTATTGATTTTTTTTTTTGATATCAGCATGAACTTTGAATTGATAACAATGGAACAATATGCTTTACTTTTAATTAAAATTTCACTAAAATATGCTCAAATTGCTTTAAATTTATAACTTCAGTTATGCATTTATTGTTCATGTTTTTGTTTAGATTATAGCCAAATCAATGGACTTTTTAATATATTTTTATATAACATTATGTACATGGTTAGAGGTAAGTATGATTCAGAGGCTGTTATTTTATAAAGATTCCAATGAAACTAAATATTTAAATTATGAAATAAAAAATGAAAGTCATATGTCAATTAACTATTATAGGACCATAAACAAATTGTATTCTTTATTTGATATATATAATTATGGTAAGTGCCAAAAAAAACCAAAAAATTTAAAATAGCCCCCCCCCCCTTGATATTTTATCAAAACCGCTACTGATTAAATATATAATATAATAGGCGATCTATTTTCAATAATATTTATTGATAAATATGTATTGTAATTTATAGACATATTATGTGTATATTCTATACTATTAAACTACAATTTGGTATTTAAGTATTTTAAGACTTTAACGAGTGTTTGTCTCTGATAGATAAGCGTATTACTTTTACGGTGATTACAAAAATATTTTTGGTAATTATCATGAACGTTGTGGCGATTCTCCTCAAAAGTTTTAAATATAATCACTACAATTTTTATACCAAATTATGTTGCGGCCATGCTACCGCAGTTGACCACTATTAATTTATTATTATTATAAATTATATTTAATAAATATTATTAAAAGTATATTAAAATGCTGGAAATACATTGATTTACTTGGTGGTGGGGGTTTAGCTCTTTCATTTAAAAATCCTTGTTACACTATTGTTGTAATGTGATTAATTTTTGGAATAGATCGCTTTGAGTGGTGTCGCATACAGTGTGTATGATACCTATATTTTGGCTAACAATTGTAATTTTGCTCGTCTTTGTTATAGATTAGTATACGTATATTGGTTTTTTTATCAATTAAAAACACTAGCAATTTGATGAGTCGAAAAGTTTATGTCGGAATTATTATTACGTAACTGTGAGTAGGAAAATCAGCATTAAATGTTTACATATTACACATCATAATAAAATTACAATTAAAGATAATATAATATTATGAAAGTCAATCAATATAATAATACATTGACTTGAATCATTCAGAATAATGGTAGGTAGTTAATAAATACTATTCTCATCTACAGATAGAAAACTCAAAACAGTAAATGTGCGATTCCCGTAACAATTATTTAGGGAGGTCACAAATTCAAATTATTATTATCAAGTATTAATGAGCTAAATTTATGCTTAAAGTTAGATTTTATAATATTGGATTAATGCATGGTAAATAATAATTGCATTATTTAATTATAATACAATATATTCTATTCTATATTAATCTAAACATCTAGGAACTGTCATAAATAATATTCAATCCTAGATTTTCTAGAAATTTAAAAAAAATTATAAGGGTAATAAACTAATAACCCATTAAAATTTGTACCGACATAGATTACAAATATCACAGATAGGTAAAACATTTTTTAAAAAAATGTCATCTCTATCCAAAAGAGATGGTAAAAATTATGATTCCTGAAACTAGCATCAATTTCAACCGTACTTAATTATGTTATATTTTACAGTTTTACAGTTTTAACATTTTAAAAATTAATTAATTTCGTTTTCTGATTTATGTATTAAAAAATAATTTTAAGTATGTTTTTCATATAAATAATCTACTTAGCATATTGAATTATATATATTTTTTTTAATTCAACAAGGATCACATTAAATAAATATAGAGTTCAAAAAATTCACATATATAAGATGTGTGCCATTAACGGTCTATAAACTGATATCGGGTGTAAACATTATCTAGTGATGTATCGCTAAAGCCACCCAGTTGATCTCGGTGGATTATAAAATTCTAGACTCCATAATATACACATTAAATAAAATGTCATCGAAAATTAACTTTTTAATTACTTGACAGAACATAATATCCTCGTGGAGTATAAAAACAAAATGCTTTGATTTATCTATAGTTAAAAATATAAATATAAATTATAAAGATTAGGGTCTTAGTCCTAAGTGCATATGAATTTTGATAGCTACTTTACTAATTCATTGGTATATACTAAATCATATTGAATCAGTATAAAATTGGGGATTGGGGAAATATTAAAATTAAAGAATACGTTTAAATTTACAAAAAATAAAATTTAATAATAATAATTAAAATTTCTTAGTTATAAGTCTTATAAAAAAACAACCGAGTAGTTCCTGAATGTATACGCGTAGACATTAAAACATGTATTGTGTAAATAAAAACACTCACCTCTTCAGGAGTGTAAGTGACCATCGGAATGTTATGTTCAACCACATCCAATGACTTGCACATCAGATCATCAATCCTGTTGATCGGTTCTTCAAATTTTATTACCAATGGGACGGACAAGTCGACAACATTCAATACGGTCTTTTCTGCGTTATCGAGACTGTATTCGATGATTTTGTTTGACGTCTATAACCAAATTACCATTATTTAAATAAAAACTTATACGACTTTTAAAATTAGGATAAATTATAATGACACTATATAATTATTTATTTATGGTGTCGGATCGCGTGGTTTTTCTTACGTACTTTGACTTTAACGTAGACGCACGTCGCTTTATTGACGCCCGATGAGACCACTGGCAATTTCATAATCCTGTGGATGGCCACAAAGTGAGGGAAATCCCGATTTTTTGAAGCTGTCATAACGATATAATCGAATCACGGAAATATATGAGAAAATATGTGCTCAGCACACTCGTAAAAGGGAGTAAACGAAATATTATAATAGGTAAAAATATTTGTATGTTCTTCCTCGATTGAAACCGCGCGACTTAATGAACTGAAGATTTTCAGAAGTCTGTAGTAAGTGCTTTATATTTATACATACACGCATACACAGGTTTACGTACATAAACCATTATGTACAGGTGTGTGGATAGATAATAATATATATTTATACATGCGTAAGCGATGTATGATGCAGTAACAAACGACTAAAAGATTAGTAACCTTTGAAAGGTTATCGACGAACCGAAAGAAACATTATTTGACTACCTATTTATAACGTACGAGTAGTCTGAAAACGTCCAGTAAAAGTTATACGAACACCGTGTACATTGGACCGGTGTCTTAGTAATATAATATATAACGAGAAATGAGAAATAAATGAATTAAAGAGGTTATATGAGTAGCATTTATAAAATTACTAAAATTACAGGCAGACACGTAAGCGTATTTACACGACGAATATTGTCATTAGGTCCAAAAGTCTACAGTCTTTTGGTCGAAAACAATGCACGTGAACCAATCACTGAGCGATTTGTGTCGTTTTAGTTATGTATAGCTAACCTTATTATTAATATTAATAAATAAAAACGGAATGATGCACGATTATTTCAAAATAATAGCTGACTAACAACAATATACGTAACTACCAACCAATAAGATTATCAATGATATTCGTTTGACATAAATAATTTAATGCTGATTAATGATAAAATTACAATGTGTATATAAGCTTTTTGTAATGAAAAATCGTTAAACTATGTCAATAGCATTATTAAAATTAATTAGTTTGATATAGGTGTTTTCCCATATATTTTTTGTTCGTATATGTGCATTTTAAAATAAATTTTAATAACGTTCCACATTTGTTTATTAGTTTGCAAATACTTGTTAGATTTAATTATTTTAAAACGTATTTTAATTTTTGCTTATTGATTATTGGTTAGTTGCAATATCATATTCTAGTTTATAGTATAATATTAGTAATTGGTAGTAGACACATTTTAAACATAAAACTAGTAATGAAAAGTACTTGGATAAGCAGTTATGCAAGTAGATATTATTTTGGAGGGGGGGGGGGGCGATTTATCTCTTTCAAAATGATTGGAGCTTAAATAATATCCAATAAAATGGTAAATACTATAAATCTTAATCCGTGGTTACTACAGTTAAATATTTGAGGAAGGAAAGCGATCAATCCTACCAGGGTTGAATCTAGAAATATGAAATGAGGGAGGGGGATAAATTTGTATTCAAAGAAAGACAAAATATAACATAATTTTAGTAAATACAAATTAGGATAGTATTGATGTAGTATCGATAATGACACTAGTACAGTATAGACATTTAGAGAGAAAAAAAAGACTGAGATGGTTTAAGCATGAGATGAGGTAAGAGAAAACTAAAGCAAATAAGAGTGGTTATGAAAACTCGGTGAGGCCTCGTTTTACGATTAAATTTTGTACTATCCACAACCGTGGTCCAAGTACACCACAGACTTTTAAGATATTTTTTTTGTCAGTGAATTAAACAAATTACGCTTATCTTTTTTACTCATTGGGTATTAAATTGTAATGAATATTACCCAATATAAATATTGTTTAATGGGTAACGTTGTGTACCCGTCACTACCTAACTACGCCGTGTACCCCCGTGTAACCTCTACTACATTACTGCAGACTACTAAACAAGTTTCTGATCCCAAAAAGACAATGTTATAAGACCTATAATAATTTTAGTCAAAATAAATATAATTTATATATAATAATATATATAGCAAATAAGTAATAACACATAAGAAATCGAGTCGTTATCAAATCTAAATTGAGTAAAATTTTTAAAGTATATCCCGAAATATTTTTTATAAATATTATGTAAATTTAATTTTTTAATAATATGCTATTATAAATATTGTGGACTAAATTTTAAATTTGTTAAATATACCATTTTTGTGCACGGAAAAAAATTTTATTTGGAGAACATATAGTATTGCCTCCTTGAGGTGTTCTCTGGAAAACGCTCAATGATACTCAAATATTACAATATTATATAATATAAAATAATCATTGTCAACTTAAACTAGTCTGGACGAAACGAAAGTCTTATTAAAACAAAATTTGAGCAAAATAGGTCACGATTTTTTTTATGCAAAATGAACTACGCTTACGCCTGAAAATTATTATTGAAGGAAAAAGATAAAGGAGAAAACCAAAAAAGAGGTGGTTGCATACGATTCAGAATGATATGAGGGCTGTTGGTGTATGCATAGGGGATGTACACAATCGATAATGGAGGTTAAAAACAAAGATGGCCGACCCCAAATAATTGGGAGAAAGGTGAAGGAGAAGAAGAAGATATTAGTTAAAATAAAATTTAAAATTATAAAATATGAAAAATTATTAAGTTCATAAGTCTTTTGGTCAATCTTTAATTAAAGACATAACTTTTAAGAATATATTATATACTTAAATAAAATATAACACGTTCAAAGAGGGGGGATAAACCCCCTTAGCCCTCTCCCTCTGAGATCCACACCTGCCTCCTACCATCCCTTAATTACATGTTTGGAGACAAGTCGTAAGAATCTAATGAGAAAATTTTATGTTTGAAAATATTAATCGATAAAGTAAAAACTGAAATATTTAGTACCTAGTAATAAAATGGTTATGGTACTATTATTGTATAAATTGAATTTACGATTTTAATTTAAAACTAAATTCATTTGGATCAACACTATGGGTATAACGGGTACAACATCTAATTAAACGGGGTTTTTCATTTAGTTAATGGACTCTGATATTAAAAAAAAAAACCTTCAGTTACTATAATAATTACATAATAATGTCCAATTAATGTTAATTATGTCAAAAATAAAACGTATTCAGGTTATTTAATTTTAATTTTATAACTAACAACACGGGACGAACCCAGTATAAAATGAATTTATACAACAAATAAAAATAATTAGATTCAGCACATGATTCGTACATAGGAGGGTTGAAAAAATTAGATAAAGAGAAATATAAGTATAAGTATATGAAAGTTTTGTACTCTGTAGAGTACATGTCGTTTAAGCGACACCCGGTATTAACAATGTATATTTTTTCATATAGAGAAGAAAATAAAAGAATGGATATAACGGCTAGGTATATCAAATTTTTATTTCACAGCTTATATACTTAATTAAAACGTATTATTCTTAGCTTGGAAGGAATCGTATAAGATAGAAAAAATACAAGATACAATTGATAAATAAGCATACGCAACTAGAGCCCAAATATTGAGAGTGTTGAAATTACGTAGCTCACACTAACTCGTGGGGGCTACGTCCGATCTTACACCCCCTCCCCACAGTACTATATCTCAATTTAATCATTAAATGTACCATAACAACATACATACACTAATATTTTAATTTATAAATATTATACAATATACAATATATTCAATATTCACACTAGTATTATCCTGCGATGACTAGTGGAATATTTTTCAAGTATTTATGACGATGTAATTAACTAATAGTCATAAACAATTCATCTTTCTGATAAAAGCATCAAATAAAAATAACTACATAAAATAAGAAAAACACTAGTTTTTCATATAATTTTTCAATTATTAATTTTTTAACTGGGGGTGTTAAATTAGAGCCTGTGGTGATATAGCATCCCCCCTAGTTGTGTTTATGTAAATAAGTATTTACGTTAATATAACAATATAAGTTTACGATGTAACACGATAAAAAACAATACCTACTCATATACTTCAATGTAATTATATGATATATAACTGATGTGTACCATTATTAATGTGAGGCAACTGAACGACTAATTTGTTGTAGGAATAAAAATGATTCACCATCAGATGAACACATCGATGTTATCTATTTTATTTGTTGGATTTGTAATACGGTCCAAAAATAAAAGCAGAAGGGCAGAATATGTTAACAGATAATTTATAACGTAAAGTAACTTAATTACATGATTTAACATCAATTAAATTGTTATTGAATTTAATATATCTTTTTAAAATATAATAAAAAATAATACCATCAGTTATACAAAATGTATGTAGTGTTAAAACGTATATTATTATTCGCTATATTTTCTCGTTGTTATATAGGTCATATAAACACATTTTTATTCATATCTAAGCATAATCTATCCCCTTGCAAAAATGCATTTGTTTTTGAGGTAATAAAAATAATCAAAAATGCACAATGACATGATGACGATCATAATATTTAAAAGAAGGTGGGTCCAATTTAATGAAAATTAATGACATCGTAATTTTGTTTTAAAATCATTACATTTTAATTTTGCTATTCATTTGTATGATTTAAAAAGGATTCTGTGTTTCTTTTTCGATTCCAAAATTAACATAATCGGTAGGTACATAAACTGCAGATTGAGACAAAACATATACCTAAAAATATTTTTCAACCCAATTGAATTACCCAACTACACAAAACTAAATATGTTTAATCACTATACATTTATTATAATTGATTAGTAATCATATTTTTTTGCATAGGTATGTACTTGTTTGCTATAGTCCCACTTTTAACGTTAATTTACTAATCACTATTTTGGTGTTTCCCTCATTGTCCCTACAATGTATGTTACCACTTTATCGTAGTAGGTGTTTTATTTTAAACATAGAAAATTGACATTTTACTCCATATTAGGCCTGATGCACATCAGGCCCATGCGCAGCAATCTTCCAATGTGGGTGGAGGGCGAAATAATATATTTTATGTTAATTTATGAAATCAATAAAAAAATATACGTTTGAATATCCATGATCAAAAATATCAAGATCGAATATCAATAAATGTCAACAAATTTGTTTTGTCACAACTTTACCAAGAAACCAAGAAAATTGGATTTATTGTTTATGTAAAATTATAGTTCATACCAATTTAAAATATTTAAAAAATAAAAAATTAGAGTCAGTTTTTTAGAACGATAAATTAATATTGAAAAATTGTACTTTTTTTACTTGCCATTAAATAGTAGACTAACATATGTAAACTATATAATATATTTCCAAATTTTCAATTTCTTAGTTTTACTACTTACATATTCTCGAAACCCACTCTACGTCATTGAAATATAGGATATATTGATATTATCGAAAAAATCGACACATTAAACTATAACTAATTGGAAATATTAACAATACAATGTCGATAATTTGTGGATAACAATTTTGCATTTAAAATTTAATTGGATATGGCACACAATCGAATCAGCTTGTGCAGTTTGTTCAGATTTCAATCTGTTCACGATATTCACCGTTGTTGTGTGCGTTCATTTATTTTTATTATTTTTCTAACATGTCTAGTGAAATGCGTGTAAAAAAAAAATGGTAGAGCATTTTTGGTTTTCTTTCCATAAAAAACTCGTGATATAGAGCGCTGGAAATGTACAATGCATGTTTGTAAGACTTATTTTAAACGAAACAGTATTGGCGAAATATATGATGAACATCTGGAACATAACCACTCATATTTAGATGACAATGTTATAAGGAGGGAGATAAGTAATAGTTTAAAGCGTTAAGCTCAAGAAATGTTGCACAAAAAGCCAGCGAAATTTTTTCGAAGTCAACTTGAACCGAATGATTTAAATGTGTTGACGACACAAGATATCAACGTTATTCGTACTCGTAAATCTGTATATTATGTTCGTTCAAAATCGCTACCAAAATTAACTAAATCGAAGAAGCTTAAGATAATTTACACAAAATAGATATTAAAACTTTGGCGGTTGAGAATTTTTTATTTTTCAATTATAAAGCGTCAAATATTCTTATCATTACATATAACACCGACTTGAATATTATTAAGGAAAACCGATGTATTTATAATGATGACACATTCAATTATTGTCCAACATTTTTTTATCAGATGTTCACTATTCATGTTTTACATAACGCATATTATCTTCCCCTTATTTATTGTTTTTTACTAGATAAAATTTCTGTAAACTACGGAAAATCTTTTTCAGCGTTGTGTGATCACTTAAATCCAGAAGTTGTTTTCGTAGATTTTGAAGAACACATTATAGTCTGCATTACAAATACGTGGCCATCGGTAAATATTAAGGGGTGTAGATTCCATTTGGATCAAAGTTGGTGGCGGCTGATTCATTCAAGCGGATTGCTTCAGAATTTAAGGACAAAGATTCTGGAATCGGAAGAACGCTAAAACATTTAAACCAAAGGCCTTCCTTACCTACCACCGTTAGAAGTCTTGGATTGTTTCACAGATAATTTAATGGCTATCAAACCAAAATACGATAAAGTAAATAAAGTTTTCGACTATATTTTTGAAAATGTTATATTGTCAGATAGTCGTTTCTTTCCTGAAATGTGGCCGCGAGTTGCTGCACAGAACCGCAGCGTCACCGTGCGTTCGTATAGCCAAACCAGTTGTAACATAAATCGCAAACGCAATACCGCAGAGCCACCGCGTGTTTATAAACCGCACGTGTGCATCAGGCCGTAGACGCTAGTTAGTTACCCACGAATATTGCAAAATACGAAACATTTGTAATAATTATTTTTTAACTACTATGGAGTTTGGTTGATTCCCACACGAAACATAGTAGTAGGTAAGCAGTTTCAAAGTAAGTTCTGACACGAACAAAAATATACTGGTACGTTAGTTCCGACGGGAAAAATAATATAAAATTAGACAATAAAAAATATAAAATTAATAAAATAATTATAACATAATGAATTTCTATTCTTGCATAGAAATACTATATAAATTATTTCCCTATGAGGTGCTGAAAATATAGTGGTACCTACTTCTAATGTATGAAATCGAATTGCAGTTGGATTAAAAAAAAAACAATGGTTAAACTACACTAAGATTAAAAAAACATTTATAAAAATATTCTCATTTTTATTTAGTGATCATTTTTTGCACCATATAAAATTACATTGTAAAAGACATATACTCGTAGTATAATAATCAAAACGAAAATTATTAAATTCTAGACTACACCTATTGCGTCCACTACTCAAATCTAATCTTCCACTAAAAAATAAACTATTAATATATAAATCTATGATACATCCCGTTTGGGCGTATGGTGCTCAAATCTGGGATTGCGCCAAGCCAACCCAAATAAAAAGTATCCAATCATTCCAATCAATTTGCCTACGCCAAATAACTTCTGCTCCTTGGTTCGTCAGCAACCACTCTCTTCATAAAGATCTAAATATTGAGACAGTCGAAAACCTAATCATAGCACACTACAAACAATTCCATTCCAGATTATCCCTCCATTCCAACCCACTCATTTCAAATCAGTACTATTTTATGCTTCCGAACGACCCTCCACTTCGTCTCAAAATATGCTGGTGTCGTGATCTCCTGATCTAGGCACTTAACCCAAATATACTAACAAAAGGGTCCTATAACTGGATGGCTTCCCTAATCACGTGATCATGTTTGTTTTATGTTGTCTTATAAATTTCCTTATTGTGCAAAAGACGCACAGATTGTAAATGTTATATTTTCTTAATAAAAAAAAAAAAAAAAAACTACAAAAAAAAGTAAAATAATAATACTTTAATTTACATTCATTTTTTATGATCACAATTTTATCTAAGATACAAAACATTTAATGAATTTTAATTTAAACGATTAGCTATTAAAAATACAGTAACATTAAGTATATTATAAAATATATGATATACATACGTCACATTTTTTACTTAAGTGCAATGGTAATCAACCATTACCTGTATTTAACCCGAATGTAATTCAATTACCTACTTCATTTTAGGCATGAAGAGTATTGATTATTTCAAAAATCTTAATTAATTTAAATTTCAATAGATTTAACAAAATTTAATCTTGGCAGGTTACATACATTTATATACTTAAACCCGGCAACGACGGGTAATTCAGCTACGTAAATACGTATCAACTACGTATACTAAATAATAATATTAATCTATTAACAGTGGTGTATTTTCAAATTTTTTGTGGCGGGGATCTAAATATTAAGTACCTATAAGTTTATAATATAAAAAAAACACATACGAGTTATAATGTAAATATGTAATAACTATATTATTTATATTAAATTATGTATATTTCACTACTATTATGATTTATTAATACAAATTAATAGTCGGCGTACCTACTAATATAATCATATAATAATTATTATTATGTTACGTCGTTATCGTCGTCGGATTCGTTTTCGTCGTAATTGTCGTCGTCGGATGGCGACGACGCGACAAAAATAACCAAAAGTTAAACCAAAGTAAAAACCCATAATATAAAATTAATATTCTCTTTCTCGGTACCTACGTACCAAGTTTTTTGACTTTTTAAATTTTTTTCTGGGGGGGGTCGAGACCCGGGAACCCTCCCCGTAAATACGCCACTGTCTATTAATATAATATATTTAGAATAATTAAAGTTATAAAAATGTTTCAAACAAATTAATATATATATATAAATAAGAACATAAAAATGTAATATAATATATCTAATATATCTCAACATATTAGTAAAACAATCAAGAACAAAATTAAATTAATAATAAAATATCAGATTACAGGTTAAAAAAATAATATAGTACATATGGTTATGTATATACACAAAACATAAGACATAGGTACTTATTAATTTGTTTTTGTATTTAATATATATTTATAGTTGTGAGACAATCAATTATATATAATTATTAATAATTAACTAGAAGTAATAAGTGAAAAATTATTATTTCTAGATTTTGATACTGCAACTCATGTCAAAAGAGTTGGCTTGATCCGAAGTTGTATATTTCAACGTACCAATGATGAATGCCTATCCATCCTATTAATCCATTTATCAAGACCTTTTATCATTTTTGTATATACATAGGCTTAAAAACGTTTTCCAATGGTTAACGTACAACGTAACTAGGTGAATATCAAACAACTAATTTTGATTGTATAACACATCTATCATTCTAATTTCGTGACTACAGCACAGGTAATATAATAATAAAATATATGTGTTACCTATACGTCTAATTTTTATCCTTACTTTATTATCAATCAAAATAATCTATAAATGATAAAAATAACAGTAAAAATAATTATATTTAAACTACTAAGTAAATCTGTAATAAAGATTAACAAACAAGTTATGGTTCACATTTTTTTGTTTATCATCCCGATAATACGTGTCTTATTTAATTATATTTTATTAATCCAAGTAACACAAACTAAATTGTCATAATCTCTCGAACATAATTTTAAAATTACTACAAAAAACAATACACTAATTGTTCAACAAATGTTTTATTTGAAATATATTATCTAAATAACATAATTAACAAAGTAAAATAAATTATAAAACATAAAATTACAAAAATTATTGAAATCAAATAACATTATAATATAACAATTAAAATAAAAGGTACATATTTATTACAACCAAATGAATAGTATAGAAATTCTGTATGAATCTCAATATACTAGAAATGTTGATAATAATAATAATAACAATAGTAATAATAATAACTATCCTTTAAGTAATAACACCCTTATAATACCACCAGTATATAATTGTATAATATTTTGACTCATATAAATATTACGCATTAGATCGAAACCACCGTAAAATGTTAGTGAGTGCATTTAAAGGCTCTGTGTATTCGTTCTAATCAAAACCTAATTCTGCGTCAACCATCGCTTCTTCCGAAGTCTTGGTTACCATGTATTTCGGTAACCATGTTCTTAACGTTGGATCATACATCGGTATAGTTTCCTCGCTGTACGCCCCTTCCGGTCCGTATGGATCTACGTCCGGCAAGTCGTGTCTCGATACTTGCTGGCTACTCGGATCTTCAGCATAATCATAGTCCTCCACACTCTGCGCCTCCGTTTGGTCATCTTCTTCTATGGACTCTGCAAGTTCTTCGGTGACGGGTTTTTTGTGAAGCCTGTAGTTTCTATTTCTGTACTGCGGCCGATTGTGAGACTGCTGTGCCGTAGGCTCATAATCAGAACTGTACAGTGGAGCATATACGTGCGTTAAGGATGACGAGGCAGGTGACTGCTGATTATTACTCAGAGTAGATACTCCCAATCCTGTAGTGTTTTCCGCCTCTGGGCTTGTGTTGAATTTCTTGGTTTCGTGGTAGGATTGTTGCCGTTCTTTTGGCTTACTATCTGTAATGTACATACATTCTTCCGTTTCCGATCCCTTGTCGTCTTTGCATTTATAACACGTCATTTTGTCTTTAAGAGATTTTTTACAATTTGACCTATCTTTGTTGCGAAATTCGCCCAACATCTTGTTTACTGGGCTTTCTTCTTCAACCGAATCGAAATTTATCGATAAATCTTTTTCACCGAGCAATGAAGATTTGGTTTTTTTAAAACCAATTTGCCCATTGTCTAAGAATCCAAAGTCTCCGTCTTTAGACGAAAACTTGGTGGCTATACTACTCTTACGGTTTGAGCCTAATTCCGGGAACAGCTTTTTGAAATAGTCATCGTAGGTTCGATCTCTATCTAGTTGTCTTTTATACCGAGGACTACCGTACACGTTGTGCGTTGAATAATCATATGCATTATTATTAGGATCTTCTTCATATTCACATTGTTCGTACTGCCTGTTAGACAGATTGTCTTGGCACACGTGACATATATTTCCCTTTTTCCTAACTTTCCGACAAGTTGACGATTTTGTTGGTAATGGTGGTATTTTATATTCTTCACTTAAATTTTCAGCTGTTTCGTAATTTTCCGGATCTTCACTATCATAATCAGTTACTGCATCAGCATTATGAACATACTCTGGATCCTCTTCAGATTCTTGAGCATTAATATTTTCGTATTCATAATCTTCTACTTCTTCACCACTTTCTGGTTTTTTTCGCTTCCTGTTCACAATTCTTCTTTTGAATCTGTTTATTTTAAAACTACTCATTACATCTGGTTCTGGTTCTTTTTCGTATTCTTCACTTAAAGGATCTGATTTATACGAACATTTTTCATATGAACCACCTGATACTAAATCTTTACACACCATACACGACATTTTTCTTCCTATAATATCATGATCCTCAATATCATTTGGTGTCATAGATTTACTCCTTTTCTGACACACTTGTCGCTTTTTAGTAGGAAACCGTCTCGATTGCAAAGGTCTAGGTTCATCTTCTTCAAAGTCTTCGTCTGAAATACTTGTAGGTCTATTATCGTAATTATTATATGCTAATCGCTTATTTTCTCCTTTTACCCTTAATGGCCGCCTGTTACTTCCATGAACTCTAAGTGGTTTAATATCATCATTGAATAATTTTGAAGGTCTTTTGTTTTCAGCTAATATATTAGAGTATGGATCATTAGAAAATTGCCTTGATGGTTTTTTTCTATACGCTGAGCGTGATGTATAAGGCTTCTGATAATTATTAGAAACTACTGGTACTCGATTAGATCCATATCCAGTAACTTTTTTTGTTAAAGGTGGTCTATTTCTAAACTGATCCTCTGATATATCTGATACATATTTATTATGCATAGGTATCCAACCGTTCTGAGGCTCATAACTATCGTAATCAAGTTCAAAGGGTTGATGTCCTCGGAGTCGCCCATAATTTCTACTTCCACCACCGCCATTTCCACCACCACCTCCTCCATTACCACCACTACCACCACCACCACCACCACCACCACCATCACCACCACCACCACCACCACCACCACCACCACCACCACCACCACCTCCATCACCTCCATCATCTCCGCCATCATCACCATCACCACCATCGCTTCCATCATCTTGATGTTCTGGAAAATCAAAAGGATAATTTGCGTAATGTGAAGGTTGTGGTGATATGAAGTTTGAAGGTCTTAATGGTTCATAGTTGAGCAAAAAAGTGGGTTGTACTGATTGCTTTTGAGGCAAATTAAACTTATCGTTATCAGCTTGGTCAAAGTTAAAATTTAAACCAGATATTTCTTCATCAATGTTTCCTTGTAATTGAGAAAATTCAGCAGTCGGTTGATTCGGATGTATATATGATCCAAAATATCCATTTTCGGCTATTTTTGAATCTATGGACGTTTGAATAGTCTTGAATGTATCTTCAGGATTATAATCATTATTAAATTTTGACGATTTGATCGGGGAAATTGTGTTCAATGTAAGGAAGATTCCGATAGTGGCCGCTTGAAACATCTATAGAAAAACAATTTACTATGAGTAAATAAAATAAATTGTATTAATACATTTACAAGTACAATAACATATTTAAATAACTGCTTATATTTTTTATTTAATTGTATACCCTATAGTATTCGGTATTCAATCGACCATTAAAAGTATTAAAAGAGGTCAATGAATTACACGCTTCATCAGTTCTCTATCGTAATAAAACGTAAGATTTTTTTTATATAATTGTGTAACATGCATAATACGTGTAAATATTAAATACGCATAAATCCACCTTCTAAAACAATCATTCATCGGAACATTTAAAACCTATTTATGCATACAAACATACACAAATATATATATTAACTCAAAGAAAATTTGTGCTAGGAATTATTTACGGATATTGAAGGTCATGTATGCAAAAAAAAAAAACCAATGAATCGATGACATTAAATCATAGGTTATGAATCATACAAATAATTAAATTCCCTATCAACTATAAATATAAGTATTATAAAGATGCACACACTAACTTTAATAATTCACTATTGATATTACATTTTTAGTGTATTTTAGAGAGTTGACTATATACTTTTAAATTAATTTTCGTATAGTTATACTAATTTTTAGTTGATTAATTTATCAATAATTTTCATCAACACTTAAGATATACTTTACTTCTTTATGAATGTACAACAAAGTTATGAAAAAATGATAGAACTAGATTTTTTTTTAATCACTTATAGAATATAATTTATAAAATAAGTGAAAAGTTTGTTATACACATGACATGGACTTACCCTTACTTTTATGTTTGCTAGTTATTATTTGATAAAGAAATAATTAATAAATATTATGTAAATCATTGACACAAAATCAACTCAATTACCTGACATGTGACGTGTACAACGTTCATGGCGCTCAGGACATACAGCTCGGTGATATGTTAAGAGACATAAAGATAAGTGCGCGTTCACTTCGTTCGCAGAAATCACATTAACATCTATCATAGTGAACGAACGGCGTTAGGGTGTTTTGCGAATCACATAGAAGCGCCTCCCACTCAGCTCTTGTTAAACACGTTTTGTTCGTTGTTTCGGATCCAACAGACCACGTCCAATTGGCACCGTGAAAATCATACCGTTTGATTTTTTTTATCAGATGAAGTATAAGCGAAATTAACGAGGAAAACGTAATAATATAAAAAAAATAAATAAATAAATAAATAAATAAAAAATAAAGCCAAAAAACCAACTGTATAGCTGTGATATTCAAATACACATATAGTGCTTTAGTTACATGATAAGAAATTTGTTCAGAGGAAGTATTTGGTATATTGTTGACTTGCTAAGACTACATAGATCATTATAGAAAATTAAAATTGTTTTATTAAAATGAATTTATCTTAAATTATGTAAATAATTATTGAACACATCATTAGCATAGATAAAAAGTGAGGATCGAGGATCCGAATTCACACAAAAATAAATGTATGTATGTTTATAACATATAGCATAATTTTATTTAAATCCTTTTTTTCAAGCGCCATCAAATTTGCTATATATTTTTGTTATGGAATATCTATACATACTCGTATGCCATTGAGTATATAGATCAAATCTAAATTAGGAGTAAGCTATTAATATCAAATTAATATGCCAAGATATAAATCGAACATTTAAAAAAACACATTTTTACGTATATATGCTATAGTTAGTAATGAATGCTCAAATTTAAATTTCTAAAAATACAAGAAAGAATCAACGAATAACCAAAATTTAAATTGATATCACTTTTAAAAATAATTATTAGGAGGGTGACAGCTTATTTTGTTGTCTTTATTTATCCATCCTACAATATAGCAAATGCACGCTACTTTTTTTAGTGCTATGTAGGTCGTTGAGGTCATTTGCAAATTGTAACCAAGTCTCTCCGTATATTCCCATTAATCGTATCTTCTAATTACTTTTATTCATCCTTTCTTCACTCTGTCCAACCATCGCTGTCGAGGTCTTCCCCTTGATCGCTTTTTTGTTGGGATTCGGTTCAGTATATTTTGTATTTTACTTTCACCAACCCAACAAACACGACCAGCCCACTCTAATCGTTTTGCTCTTAGGAATAATGTAATATTTGGTTTGTAATACAACCTTTATGGTTCATCGTTCTTCCATCTATCTACTGCCCATTTTAGTTTCGAAAAGATCCTTGAATTTTCTTTAAAATTTTTCTTTCGAAGATAAATAGTTTCTCCTTAGTCCCCTGTGTAGTGAACTATGTATCGTATTCGTGTATTACTATCGGTGTCAAATAGGATGTATAAAGTTTTTCTTTTATGCCTTTGGACAATATTTTGGAGCTGATTATCTTGTTCATGGCAAAATAGCTTTTGCTTGCATTACTTATTCTTAATTGGATTTCCTTATACATGTTATTTTTTGTATTTATGTTGACTCTCAGGTGCCTAAACTCATCCACCTGCTAGAAGGTGTAGATACCTACTTTAAATACTGATTTTTTTACTATATGTCAAGTCAGTACTAGATATTTAGTTTTAGTTTTATTGATAGTGAGGTTAATTTTATGACTAGACTTGATTAGTTCATCAATGACCTTTTCATAGTCTTCAGTATCTTTTAATATTACGATGTTATCTATGTATGCAACCAATGGATTTTTTCTATTTAGCTTCATTTCGTATTTCACTGTTACACCTCTGATTACTTTTTTAGCATCAGATTAAATAGTATAGTAGACATTACATCACTATGTTTTAGTCTAGATTGAATCTCAAATGATGGAAACAACTCACCTTGGTACCGAACGTATTAAGAAATTTAAAGAGAAGAATATTTTTGGGAGCATACATAATATATCATTTTTGTAAAATATTGACTAGCAAAAAAGTTGAGACTATTTGAATTAGTAGTTTGATTCATATAATCTAATTAAAATTTGGTGTCTAGCATTGTAAATTATAGTATTTAGTTTCAAAATGAAAATAACGCGTAGCCATGTAAGTAGATCGACCATAATCAGATTGTTTCAAATGTTCTCACTTTAGTAATATTTATAGCATTATAAATGAACTTTTATTTAAACTCATATTTTCTATATAATTAAAATAGAAATTTTAGTTCATATTCTTTTTCTATTGAAAATATTTTATTAAACATGTATTACTACTATAGATTCAAAAATGTGTATTGTATATTTTCAATCATAATTAATTTAAAATCGTAAATGTCGATCAAACATTTTAAAACTTGAATGGGTTTAATTAATAAAAAGTTAAATAATTTTAAAATTAATTAATAAATAATGTATATAAATTTAAAAATGTACCAAAAACTTGTAATTATAAATTATATTTATATGGGATAAAACAGTTATAACATACAATTATGTATTATTACTATACTTGTATATATTTTATAGTAAATTTAATTGGATATATTCAATTATTTTTATTAGTCTTTACCTAATTTTTTTGTGACGAAATCGATAAACTGATAAAAACATTAAAACTGAATGTATAAAATACAGAAGTATTTTTGGGAGTGATTAAAAAAGCAAACTACAATACATAAATATTGTAATAATTCTTAAAAAAACAAAACATATTATGGAAGTAAAATAAATTGTAGAATTGATAGAAACGCGTAATAATAATTTAATAATATGTTTTAATCTGTTGTAGTTATTCAGTTATTTCAACATTGGGAATTAATTATTATATTAATCACGAGCCTCTGATAATCAAAAAACAATAAAACTGCATAAAAAAATTAATAACCAATATTATTATCAAGTGACTTATTTGGACGAAATTAATTTTAACTATCCAGAAAACTACCGTAAACTCTTAAATGGTTATAGATTTGTCAAAGTTAGGACTTTTACACTTGTTGGATATATTTTAGAATAAATTTGGTTTAAATTAAATTAAAAATTTGGATTATATAAAATGGACTGTTTGTAATTGTACTTGGTGGTACATCCTAGGCTATGGTTTACCGAGTTCTATCGAAATAAAAATTTGTAATTTGGACAACGTCTAGATCAGTGAGGAAGTCTGGGATAATTTGGTTTAGTACACTTATACAGTCGTCTAGGAAACCTGCCTGGACACATTTCGTAGTAAACGCATTAGCTGAGTTGTGCTCAGCGGTCGTTTTCCTCTCGCGACACGCCAAATGTGTGTACACTTGCTAAATTTAAGTAAATAGTTATCTCACGTGTAACGAATCGAGGGTTTTAGCGAACTCTTGATGTTAAGACGAGCCCTTGGATTTTAAACAACCGCGTATAAAGTATTTTCATAATTAACACGCGTGATTTACACAGTGCGCGTCCAAGGCTTCCAACAGCGGGTAGCGTACAGCAATTTTTCTTTATAGATACAGCGTAAACGGTGTGATGAATGTCGTAATGGCACGACGCTCGAGCAGCGTATTTCATTCGAGTCTGCATTCTGCACCGTGTACACCAAGACGTATTTGAGTGTTCTGGATAGGTTTGTTGCGTCTGAAGCATGTTCGACGGCACGCGGAATGGGTTATTCGACGGGAAGATGGGCACAAAATCTCCATTACGATACACACGTAGTACACATGTGTATGTTTAGGTGTTCAAGCGAATTTTTTAATGCTAATATAATATTTATAAACGTAAATCACGAGCAGTAATAACTAGTATTGAACACATTGGTTTTGGGGAGTTAAGAACGTGTAGCGACACAACCGTAGTGCAATACCAATAATTTAACCGCTAACTGGTGTACACTATGTACAAAGATGTAAACGCAACTTAATAATAATAAAAATGTATAATATATATATATATATACCTTTAGTGTAAAACTCGGGACGATACCGCAGAGTTGCGCGCTTGATTTTTTGCGTTTTTTTTCTCTCGCCGTTTCTTTTTTCGACACTTATATATTATATTTTAAAATAAAATAATATAATAAGAACTAGGTTAACTTAACGGACGGCGACGTCGTCCGTTGCGCAACAGTAAATAACCGATCTGTAGCCTCTCTTCCTGGCCGCGACAGCGGTAACCAAACCTACCGTGCGGACACGGTTTTTTCCTTTTTCTCTCTTCATGTACCGGGTTACCGCGATTCGGATATACCTATGCCGGTGCCAGTGTTAACCAAACCGTTCCAATGACCGGACCGCTCAACGCGTCCCCTCAACGATAACCCTCAAGACGATTGCGACGACGGCAATAGTGTTCAACGCCCTGCGCAAGTAGCTGGGACGAAAATATCGAAAAAAGGGGAATAAAGTGGCCGCAGCAGAGTTCTTCACACACACATTGGACGAGATATGAATTATGCAATATTGTTCCGAAACTCCGCTGTTGCCGGCCATGTGTGTGACGCCCGTTTCATATGGGTAAGATTCAATCGCGGCGTGTATAATTTATATCATAACATCACCTGTTTAATAAAACATCATAAACTACGATGTATATTATTGTTAATGTGTCACTTACATAATACTTATATCTGTTTAAATCATCCGCCACGATTCGTTTGAATAATAAGTTATTTTATTCACCGTTCAAACAGAAAATATCCAACTAAATGTGTATTAAAATATTTTATGACCAAAGAACTAATCTAGGGGTATCTTCGATGGAGGCCAATAGGTTAGACACCATCCCCATGCTCTTTTTTTCTTCGAATTTTTATTGTTTATTATTTATATCATACTAGAATAAATAACATAAATGTGGATACAAATATGAAGTTCGCTCCCCTCCTCTCTTATAAAAAAAAGTCTAAGGACCCCATTTGCAAAGGGCGTATAGTTTTGACCGCGTGAAGTAGCAACGTATTTATATATAGTGCGTATACGTGTTGCGAACGTTTTTCATTGATTTATATTCAACTGAAGCGCTTTGTTTCGGAATAAATTCCTGTGGGGAAGAAGATATTCACAGAGCTTCGAAATATCACAAAGGTATGATAAAAGGGGAGCCACTAATATTTGACTAAAAAACATAAGTCATCTCTTCATTATAGTACTATAATACTTGTAATACTATTCATAGTAATTTACACTACCTTCTTTATAATTAACTATAGTAAATCGCTTAATGGTATGCATAAGGGGAGACTTGGGTGTGCTTAGCACCCTCAAATGTGTTTATGTTAATTTACATTTAAATAGTCAATACTCATTATGTATAGAAAAACAGAGTTTTTAATGTATAACATTTATTATTTAAATATTGATTGTGGAAATTCGTCCTTCGTCTCTTCGGTCCTCGAACTGGATAATAGTAATAGGTGGGGTTGCCAGATTTTGAAATTCCTAAGCCGGGATATTATATTGAATGACTATTTTTTTATTTTGATATGAAAATAAAATAAGTATATGATTTTGTAATTTAAATATTTACTGGCTAATATAAAAATACATTATTATTGTATATAACCATACTGATTAGATTACTATAATATTATTATATAATAATAAAATGAATTAAATTAAATAAATAAATTATATAATATAAAATTTAATTTCTCTCAACTTCTATTAACCGGGATAAACTGAATTATCGGCCAGGACACCGAGACGAGGGGCAAGCCTAGAAATAAATATATTGAGTTTTAAAGAAATGATAAGTCATTTCTTTATCAAAACGGTTCTGAGCAAAGGTTCAGTATAAAAATCAACCATTTATAAATATATTTAACCATTTTTAGTCTAATTATTGGTAGTTTCTTTTTTTTTATCAATCTATTTAACATTTTATTGTTTAACAAAGAAATTTTTCATTTTTTACCAAATATTTATCTGTATTCAAAGTTTCATTATGATTGGATGAAACTTTTTTAATAAACATTTAATGTTAAAAATTGATGTAAAAACTGTAAAATCCGTAAAAATCGTAGGTATAGTAATTTATTTAAACGCTTGTGAAAAAAATTTCAAAACTAACGATTTTAAAAAATTTTTAGTATCGATAAATCAGTACTCGTATATGAGTAATGTCATATTATATTTTCACTTAATATCCAAAAATCAAAATTTTTTTTTCATAAAGATTTTCAAAAAAATTAGGTATTTTTATGGTTCTATATTATATTAAAAGCACTTTTTTAAAATTCGAATACGAAAAAAAAATCTTTACTATAGGGTAAAATTTTCTAGCCACATTATTTTTGGAATTATGACTAAATAACTAAAATCTGAAAAGTAAAAGTCTCGTTTACAGCGTATTTTTACCGTTTCACGACTATTTTTCCCTATGCCTAGAATAACTATTAAGATTTTAAAAAAATGTCCTCTCTTGAGTACCACCGCATGTCAATTTCAAATCTAAAAATTCCTAGAAGAAACTTTTGGACCAGTATTTTTATCCGAAAAAAGTGGTAAAAAAATAAATAAAAACCTCATTGTGAAACCAAATGATCCTTCACTTCACTTAGAATCTAAAAGATCATGTAATGAAACATTTTTGACGAGTAATACGTTATACGTGCATTAAAAATTTAAAATCAAAGTAAAAACTTAAATTGAGAAATATTTTAGTAATTGTTGAATTATACGGGTTACGGGTTTCTATAACCATTAAAGAACATAAAAAAAGCTAGAAAGGCTTCATCACCCTCAGTTTTTTCATTGAAATTGCGTCCCCGAATATTATAATGTTTAAAATTAAAAACAAATTAGTGTTACTTCAAAATAACATAGGTAACATTTATTATTAGTGAATTAACTGAATTATTAATGAAAATAACTAATGATTTTACAAATAACAATTGTTGTACAATTATGCGATAGACACTTTATGTGCTCCTGTTTAGGTATTAGACAAAATAATAATACCTACTGTAAGTTTTTTATTTGTTTTACTAAGAAAAAATTAAAAACTGAATTATCTAATCCATCAAATGCATTAAGAGAATCAAACATTAACTTAGTATTAAACGTTCTGAACTGAATTCAAATTGTTTTCAGGGCCAAAATAAAAATAAAAAAATAGGAGGAAACATCGAAAATGTATTATAGTAATTATAAATATAAATATAAATTACTCAAGAATCACTTTTTATTTCCATACTCTCAAAATTATCAGAGTATTTGCAACCCCCTGCATACTACACTGTTTATTTAGTAATCCGTCTAATAATTTTGTGTTTTTGTGTGTGTGTGTATATATATAGCTAATGTTAATAGCCGCCATCACAAATTGCACCAGCTTAGAACACGCTTCGAGGTCCAAATACTATACTAGTGGCTATTACCCGCAGCACTACGTTCATACCGACCCTTGGATATCGCCGTCGATGAAAAGTAGGTGTACTCACACATATAAACGTGTGTGTATATAAATATATAATATAGTATAATATAGCATACAAACGAGTACGAAATTTTCTTACACAAAAATGAACGCACGTGTTGGTTTTGTTTTTAATATTGCATTATAACTCGCACAACGTTTACCACAATAATAATAGTCCATCTAAAAGTATGTATATAGTAAAAAAATATTATTCAGATATTCATAAGTGATTTTCCACACTAAATAAAAACAATCGTATAGGGTCAAGAATTGGTTTTTTGATTTTTATTATCTATCATCCAATATATTCATAATTTATATGTTACGATTACTGTGAATGACAAGAAATTATTGTGAATTATATAGGTATCTATAATTTATATTCTATATAATATGAAACAGATGTTTTAACATAGAAAGAACGTGGTATTTGTGCCCCCTCCAGTAATAACTGAATGCCACCCAATGATGGATAATCATAAAACTAACACATACTCATAACGACCGATGTCAGTGTCAATTAATAATTATATATACCTATATGCAGTGGCGTCATTCGGAAAAAATATCAGGGGTTGAAAAAGTTACTCAGGATGCACCAAAATTTTTAAACAATGTTTTAATATAATCTTATTATTATATTCTATTAATATAAAGTACATTATAAATCTATATAATTCTTCTTATATATAAATACAAGTTATTAAAAACTATTAATTTAAATTTTTTATAATTAATATATAGCCACAAACAATATTTTTATTTACATTTTATTAAAATGATTTTAAATCACATAATCTTTTATAATTATAATATAATTACAACCGATATTATATAATTTATTTTTAAATTAAAACTTCTACATCATCATATTGTTTTCGATGTTATTATTGTCTCAATTTTCTATTATACTTTTATGAATATAAGCTATGTGCTTATATCACATTGTTAATACTTAAATTTATCAATACTTAAAATTCGAGAAAAATAAATATTTTTCATGTTTAAGCGTCAAACACGTGAATGCAGTTTTATGAATATTCAATAAAAAATTGGATATAAATTAATTAGAAGAAAATATGCATTCTTAAAATTCACACTTTTATAGTTTATTTTTTATTGAACAAAATTCACACTAGAAACCAAGTATTTATATCCTTTTGCACTCAATGAATGAATTAACAATGTTTTTAAATTTTCTCTTTTAATGTATTCAGTGCCGCATTTATATAACAGTCGTCCAAGGACAAATATTTTCATCCCCCTCCCTCCATAAAGTAAAAATAAGAAACAATATCACTAAATTAAGATATAACTTATAATTTAACTAAGAATGGACTCAAAAATTTAACTATAAATACTGTTTTTACAATATAATTAGCTACTAGGAATGAAGACAAAAACACATTTTAACGTGCATCTAAAATGTTGACCCCCGGGGAAATTTTCCCCTTCTCCTCTGCTTAAATGCACCTTTGAATGTATTCCATTTAAAATTAGTTAATAAGATCAATCTTGCAATGTAAAACTTATAATATGATTGTACTATCTATAAATATATTAGTATTAAGTACAGAGGCGGATTTATCTTTTTTACGGCTATAGGCACCAAAAATTTGCCGCTCCTATAATAGGTGAAAAAGTTACAATACCCCTCCAAAATACCTACTCTAAATATTTAATATATAGACAACAGTAGTGGACATCCATTTTAATTTTTAGACTATTTTTTTCGCCTGAAGTTATTTAGCCTACTTTGAAAAAAATGTCAATGGTTGTTCACTGAATTTGAATAAAAACCTACAAAATAAAATAAAATATATAGTATTATCAAAAACTGCTTTCTATATAATTGTTTACTATAATATTTATAGGTAATGACTATAAATTATAATGAACCAAAATAGATTGGTATACTGAATATCATATACGATGTACTATATGTTTGATCGTTTGATGTTTTTTAATAAAACACTACAAAATTTGCCGCCCTAGGCAGCTGCCTACAATGCCTAATGGGAAATCCGCCTCTGATTAAGTAGTATTATGTGTTAAAATTTTTAGTAGGTAATATTTATTTTAATTTTGTGTACGGCCCTCAATGAAAAACTGATAAAAAATATGGTCCATGTAAGTAAAAAAGTTGTCGACCCCTGCTTTAAATTATTGTCATAGGAAACTAGCTAGAACTTATATTTTGATGGGGCTATAAGTAATAAGTAGGGACCGGATTTATATGCACAAAAAATTCTCAAAATATGCTTCTAAAAATGCTGTAATATGCTATGAAATATGTATTTATTTTTAAATATGTACTTAAATATTCACTTAAAATGTTGTTTAAAATTATGTACAAATATATGAAATATTTTATAAATAAAAAATAAGTATTAAAAAAAGTATAAAAAAGCTTTTAAAATATTTTGTCGTCGATACTTGAATTCTATATTATTTGTCTATATATATGTTGTATATAACTATAATATGAGATATGAGTATGTAATCTTATCTTTGGAAATAAAGACCGGTCGCAATTTTATCGATATTATGTGGTTGTGAACATGAAAATACAACGAAAACGAATATATTTGCTATTAATAATAATATGCACTATAAAACTACAAATTGAATATTGATTATTGAATATTCATTTAATAAGAAAAAACGTTGAAATATACAAAATATGCAAAATAAAAATAGTGTTATTTTAATAAGAAATATCTAAATCGGGGACAATGCTCATCAGATTTCAAAAAGCTTATTCCAATACATACATTATTATTATTTGCATATAAATCCGGTCCCTAGTAATAAGATATTACAGAATCGCAGGGGCTACGCCTCCACCATCATCTACTAATTTATCAATATTTCTTTATTATAGGTTCATATTTTAGCAAGATTATCCCTCATAATTTATCTCAAACATATCTATAGTAATTCATATTGATAATACACAGTGGCGTAGCCAGGATTTTTAAATGGGGGGGGGGCTAACCACTTTTTTTGGATAAGTAAGGTAAGAGAGGATATGATAATTCACCCCCTACCCCCCCCCCCACAATCTACCACCAAGTTTCTAAACGTAATTCAAGCATTTTAGTATAGTTTTAAAAATATTTATTAATATATAATTTATAATAATAATAATAATAATTTTAGTTTCAGTATTCAGTCACTTGCTCCACTCTGACAGCTGCATCTTAGGCGAATTTCTGGCAAATTCAGTTATTATTTCACTTTCATCGAATTGCTCTTTTATATTTATATTAACCATAGCTAACCCATTCAGTCTGTTTTCCTACATGATGCTTCTTAAAAAAATTTTTAAGCGATTAAGTGCTGAAAACGTTCTTTCCAGAGTGAAAGAGGTAACTGGTAACGTGGCGAATAATTGTAAAAGTATTTTAATGTTAGGCCGAAAATCGGTGCGATGAGAGAGTGAATCAAGAGCAGAATTCGGTTTTGGAATAGTATTTTGACTCCATTGTTGCCTCTATATGAACAGGTCAGCTCTGATTGTAGATGAGGTATCATCATGGAGATCTTGGACATATATTTTAGTAGGTTTTATAATATTTTTATCGTCATACATATTTAAATTGGCCGGAATAAGTCCTTCAAGTGGCATAACATCAATAAGCCTTTGATTAAAACGAGCATCCATTGATTCTATTAAATAGTCAAGATACATTATACATATAAACACGACCCATGGGGGGGCTAAGCCCCCTTAGCCTCCCCTTGGCTACGCCACTGATAATACATGTGTACACATTTCAACTCTATAATTTAAATTTTATTTTAATACATATTTTCTGACTTAGGAAAGACAGCACGTACAGTACACTTTTAAAATATATTCATTACTATAGAATTCTACGATTCTAACTAAATGCCTAGTACCTAGAAGTGGTTTCGGCCGTATTTTATTGATAAGGCAAATTAAGAATAACCCTTCCCCCGCTTTCTCTTCTAAAAATAAAAAATGAATGTCACAATAATGGAATTAAAAAACAGCATACAAATAATTATTTTTGATGAATAATATATATTACCAGTTAATTAAATAATAATATATAATTTAAGTTATATATTTTAAATGTACTTAAATATATAATAAGTAATATATAATAATAAGTAATGGATAGTAAAGTGAACATTTTAAAATAACGAACGGATCAACGAACGAAAACAAACGGAAGTTATAAGACAAAAATATTCGAACCCGACTTAAATATAAAAGAAAAATAAAGTAATGTTAATAGTTTCTACATTTTAATAGTATTTATGTATGCAATACGCTTTCTTTGGTTCAGATACACTCGATTCGGTGTTATATTAGGCGATAATAACATTTCCATACTATGCATGCTTCTAAATAATTATATAAACGTAATATAAAAATTACAAAACATTTACTAGTACAGTGTACAGTAGCGTATCCATGGGGAGGGGGGAAGTTTGAGGATCAGAACCTCCTCCATGAACCTGAGATGGTAAATTAACTTTTACATGAAACACGGTTTTTTCTTAAACATTTTTATATTTTAGAATTTTGATTTAGAAATCATATTAATAGTTTGTATAAATACTATAAACGTTTTATACACACACAAGTTATAATATTATGATCATATTTAGATACTTTACTACTACTTTAATAATTTTTGCTTAAAAAAATATTATTTAGGTTTTCTACAACGGTTGTTCTAAATCGATCGTCTGGTCCCCATAACTGAGATAAGAGCAATATCATTTTATTCAAAATTTATTTTGGGTATACCTATTGCATTCGCGGCTCGCCGATCATTTAACACAAGCACCTCTTTGTGTAGAACTAATAGTTATTAGTTAATTGTTGGTCGTTGCTCGTTGGTCTCTCACTGTTTTACTTACAACTCGTTTATTCGTTTATATTTGACATTTGTATTTCATTATATTTGTTTTATTTTAATTTGACATCATTCTAAGACGTCTAAACATTCCATTATGGTTAGGTATTTTTAAAATTTAATTTTTAGTATACCTAAGTGATTGGACAGAAAATATTCTAATATCCAACACTTATGTTCCTAAATTAGTTTCTAATTTCTAAATTGTTATTATTATAATAGGAAAATTCTCTAACAAATAAGCAGACTAGAAAAATTAATTATTTATTTTTACCTGAGTCAAAAAAACTAATGTCAACCAAATTTAAAAATACCAAGATTAATACAAATAGTAGTCAAAATGATAGTGATAAGATTAAATTGACGACTCCAAAAACCGCTCATTTTATAATGATATATAATTTATTATTTATTATTCATATTACATACTTATTCAAAAACAATTTATTGAGAAACAATGTATAAAGGCATTGAAAAATATAAAATATAAAATTTAAAAAAATATTTAAAAATGTTTATGGCTAAAATCTTTTCTACCACTGGGTAATCTTCCATATTCAAATCAACTCACATTCATTTTATATTCCTATATCCCATTTATATACCCCACGATTTCGATACTTGTGATTCAATCAAAAAAAGATGCGTGCGGAAAATTCTCAAAACTATTGTTAGATATTGGAGATGGGAAAGTTACTACAGATGAAACGGCATGTATACAACTACCGACCGATTTCTACACAATTATTTATTCGCAAGATGCTCTCATTGACCAGATATTTACCAATGTACACAGACATTACACAAATCATGAGTGGCTGGCAGAAAAAGCAATTTTAGTAGCAAAAATGTGGACGTCAACGAATTGAATCTCAAGATACAACATTTGTTACCAGAAGACTCTGTGTCGTACAAATCTATTGATACCGTTTGCAGTGCTACTGAAGCTGTAAATTATCCAACAGTTTTTAAACTCATTGGATTTACCAGGCATGCCACCGCATAACTTACAATTGAAGGTTTGATCTCCGGTTATTTTGCTTCGTAGTTTGACCCACCACGGTTGTACAACGGTACGCGATAAGTCGTTAGAAAATTAATGAAAAATGTTATCGAAGCCATCATTTAAAATAGCAAATTCTGAGGTGAAAATATATTATTACCGCGAATCCCTATTATATCCACAGATGTGCTAATACAATTTAAACGCCTTCAATTTCCAATTAGATTGGCATTTGCAATGACTAACAATAAGTCTCAAGGCCAAACGATGTCTGTCTTTGGCTTAGATTTGAGCACATCATATTTTTCACACGAACAATTATACATGATGTGCTCTCGAACCATCCAGTTTGTGTTGGCGAAAGATGGGAAAACAAAAAATATTGTACACTCTGTTGCATTAAAAGGGATAGATATTTTTTTTTACTAATATTGTCATAATTATTGATATATATATATATATATATATAATTTTAATCGATCAATTTTTATAAATTATTAAAAAAATTAATGTTTTCATTTTTATATTTCGTCACCGTTCATAGCACTCCATACCTCTTCCTTACATCCTTATCCTTATCCACATCCTTACATGCCTATATTAAATTAGTTATTTTTTTCTAGCAAAATATTCTCTAGAAATAATTTATATGACAAAACAACGTTTGTTGGGTCAGCTTGTTAATTATAAAAAATTTAAATTAATAGTTTTTAATAACTTGTATTTATATATAAGAAGAATTATATAGATTTATAATGTACTTCATATTAATAGAATATAATAATAAGATTATATTAAAACATTGTTTTAAAATGTTGGTGCATCCTGAGTAACTTTTCCGAATTACGTAACTGGGTTCTTGTATTAGACTAACATTCAGTATCGCATAAGGCGATAATTTAAACTATAATATGACTATAATGTGATAACTGATAAATTAGCATGTAGGACATTGTCTTATTTAAAATCTAATTGAAATAACTTAAATCCGAAGAAACCAAAAAAAAGTTTTGTAGTTAAGATATATTTAAATTGGGAAAATATTAGATTAATAAGTATGATGAAAATTATTTTATTTTATTTTATTAATATTAAATCGGTAAATACTGGTATTAAAAACTGTAAGATAGTTTTACACAGTATAATTCATATTAATAATTTTTGTTCCGATTGTTTATTATTTTTCAAATATGAAAAATTAATTTAAGTAAACTGTTTATATTTCAATGAAACTGAAATTTTTTCATTATTTTAAATACAAAATCAGATATATATAAAACAAAAAGTGATACAGATGAATCAACAGGAGGTAGTACAAAAGGAGATGCAGAAAAACACAAAAGTGGTAAACTTCTAAATGAAAAAAAATCCACAAAATACAAAGAAGAAAAAGGAAATACTGACAAATATAACAACAAAGGAAATCATGGTGGAGAGATACACACTCATGGAGGTAAAAAGAAGGAAGCAGCTTATAAAAAAGGCGATAAACACAAAAAATATAAAACCAAAAAAGTATGAAGCCAAATTTATTTTAAGTAACAATTTTAAATTGATACTTTGAAATTAAATTTACAGGGTTTTCAAGACAAATACCATAAGAACGAAAAACATAAGGTAAACGAATTTTGGGATAATTATGAAACGTATGGTACATTCAAAGAATTTGGGAAAAAAGAAGATAAAAAGTTAGATGGTAATAAAAATAATAAAAAAAAGAAAACTCAAAAGGTTTGTAAAAATAATATTAGATTAGATTTTTAAAATTCTATAAATTTTAAATTATGATTATTTTTAATAGGGAAGTAAGTCAAAAAAAGTAAATAAGAAAAAAGGTGAATCGAAAAATAAAACTGGAAGTAAAAGCGAAACTGGACATAACAAGGAGAATAAAAATGATTCACACTATAATCATGAATCTAAATATCACAAAGAAAAGAAATCTAAAAAAACCCATAAGACAAAAACTTAAAATGTATAACTATTATTTTGATAAGAATTTATTACAATAAGTATAAAATATAATTACTATTTTACAATGAGCATTAGGAATAATAGTGGTATAAAAATAAAATAGTTAAGTACAATAATATGTTTTTAAATATAATTAATGACAATATTTAAAAATAATTTAAATATAATTTTTCAGGAACCCCGATTTGTTTCATTTAAACATTCAGCTATTTTTAAAATTCACTAAACTTAAAGAACATTAAATTCGTTTTTTAACATTGTTATTCAAAAATTCTATTCAAAAATAATTTAGTACTAGAAATTAGTTTTTAATTTAATTTAAAACTTATAATATTTAGATGTAACTTTTCTTATGTTATTTAATTTGTTAGAGAATAACAAAAATACTACTTTCTAAATATTAAGTCATAATGAGTAATAGTTTATCAAATAATCATCACCAATTAATTAATTATACTACGATAAATATACATTTTTTGTACATCACTAATGCTATTGCACACCAAAAAATTGTAGCCCAACAATCCATCAATAGGTACTCTGTGTGAGAAGTTTCATTTACTGGTTGCCATCTCCATGGAAGAGTATTATAAAATATATTGTGCCCAAGGTATAAAATAATCGAATTTTGGCCTGTAAAAGTAAAATAATTTAAGATACATTTTATTGAAACATATAATTTTAAACTTACCAATCTCACAAAATGGTGATCCACTCCACAGTCGCCAATGTTCAATAATTAGGAACAACATAATGAATAACAAGAAGGCTGAACTTCCAGTAATAAATGTATATGATAAAGAAAATAAATTCTTATTAAATGGTATAAGACCATCTTCCTTGGAAAAGTTACACAAAATACCTCCAGTTAGACCCTATATTAGCAAGAAATATATATATATCACTATATAGTTTAAGCACTCAAATTTAAACTAATTTATCCCTTTCACGGCGAACACACACATTTGTGTAGGTTAGCGTGTGTCTAATTAAAAACGAATATAAAATCATACAATTTTAAGAAACCAACCACACATTTGTGTAGGTTCGTTAATACCAATTACTAAAATCAATTAATCAGGCAGGACTAAAGATAGTATAGATTTATATACACAATTGTGTGTGCTAGTTGTAAAACATATTAAAACAAAAATTAAGGCTCATCGTGAAAGGGATATTATATTAAATATTTTACTATATTTACATATTTTTAACAACAATCTGTAAAATGTTTAGTATAATAAGCATAAATTAAAAACTTACTACCTGTAAGTATGCTACCTGCATATACTTAAAGTTTAAATGTAATTTGTTGCATTATATTATTAACTTACAAGAACAATTGTCCATGCAATCCAACGTTTAATTCGTTCATTTGTATACTGATAACATAAAATTATACGACCAGCATGTACACCCATATACACAAGTAGAACATTTGTCAATGTACTTAAAATACCTAAAATTAAAAATAACAATTAAAAATATACTAAAAACAATGAATAATGTTTTAAATATCTTACCTTCGGGGTCAAAAGGTATTGACTGATATACAGATTTTGAGGAACCTGGGTACATATGGTGTTCACCAAACACTAGTCTATCAATATACCCAGCTGCGCCACCAGTGCAGTTAACATTAGATGATTTATTGTAGAGGCCCCCAGGCCCTAAATATCCTTTTGGACAACCCGGTACAGGTAAATAGAATGTTATGATAGTATGAATAGCTACTAATACAATTACTATAAGCCATTGTGGAGCACTTTCAATAATATCTCGGATAACGTCTAATCGAGTATTCTAACAATAAAAATAAAAATTAATGTTTAAAACTTCACTTATTTCTAAAAATATATTTTTTAATACCGTAAAATATGGTTGAGATTTCATAAAAATTGTTTCCAAAGTTGCAGCTATAAAATATATAAATGCTAATCTCTGCAACACTCCCATTGGTCTAAAAGTATGTAAATTATTGTAGTTGACTGAATTTAATACTAAACCCATGACTAATAGAACAATTGATCTTCGAACTACACGACCAAAAACATATTTTCTTTTAGTGCTTGAACGAAGTTGAGATCTTAATGAAATGGCAATGCTTACTCCCATAACCCAGCAAAACCTAAACATTTTTTTTTTTTTTAAACACATTTTTATGTTTAATACTTTCTATTTGTTTTATTAGTTATCAAATAATTAATTTTAAAATAATTTACCATGGCATTACGAAGTCAGCTAATGTAAAACCATTCCAAGGAGAATGTTGAAAGAACCAATATTCACCACCACCCAAATTAATAAATATCATTAATATTATAGATATTCTAAAACAAAAAATAACTCATTCAATTAAATATATATATATATTTATAAATACATAATAAATATCAAATTTCAATAAATAGGTTTTATTCTATGTAACTTTATTTTATAACATTTTCAGAACAGTTTCCTCAAAGAATAATGATCATAAAAAGCAAAAAGTAAATTATAAACTGTAATGAAAATTTATAAATTACTAATTACAGAATAAAATATTTAGAAATTAATAAAAGTGCAAACTATGAATTAAAAAAATTATAGTTTTAGTAGAATATATTATAAGTTTCTATTTTCAACAATTAATTATTTTAACTAATTCTTGGGATTAAAGGGTAATAAAAGGAAAGTAAAATTGTCATATATAATTTAATTATTAATTTAAAAGTTTATAATAAAATTAATAATTATCGATATTTATAAAAATAATTTTATTTCCAGTATAAACTATATTAGCTCAACAATTTTTATACATCATAACTCTCAACCATTTGAAGTCAATTTTTTTTTCGTATTTTAATATAAAGTCTTGCTCCCCTCACCAATATATCATTGAAATATAATAATTGCAACTTATCATTAAATAATCAACATTTTATTGCATTTATTTTTAGAAGAAAAAATATTATTCAAATTTCAAATTTTTAAAACAAAGTTTATTATATTATTATATTCTCATTTAAATATTCAATTTTAATATTGGTACTATTAAATATAAACCATTGAGGGTATTGTTTAGCTTTAATTCATTTTTTAATGTTTGGCAACAACTGTAATAGTGCACATTAAAAAAAAAATGTTTATGTGTATAAATAGGAGATAGCATAATTATTCAATAAAATATAAATAATCAAAAAAAACATTTTTCATGTTTTATGGTTTTTAAAAACATTCATACCTTCCCAAAATGTTGTCACACCTCCCAAAAGGAGCGCACCTCTCAGGTTGAGAACCATTGTTATATATAATATACAGAATAATCAAAGGTGGATAGGTAGTTGTTTTGTTACAAAGAAATATTTGAATGGGGCAACCAAAATGAAAAAAAAAAATTTGCTTATAAAAAATGTATCATATTCACTCATCCTAATTTAATTTAAATAATTTAACTATAAAAAACAATAATAAATTTCTATGAAAACGTAATGGTATTGAGGGGGCCACCAATATAAAATAGGGTTAGGGCCCACAGGGAAAATCCCTTTTTCCTTATGGGCCTATCCACCCCTGAGGATAATGATAAAATTTTGAAATACATTGATACATACATTGATAAATATAAGTAATATAATAACAAGTAAAAAAAATAAATTTAACTTTATTTTGAAACTTAAGAAATTCAAGATAATGATAATTTCCAAAATTTAACAAAATAAACTATAGACATTTTTAATTAACTGAATACTCAATTCTTTAAATATTATAATTCAATTATCATATAACATATGACCAAAAAAATATAAACCATTAAATTAATTTAAAACATATTTTAAGACCTAAATTTAAAATTATTTTAATTTATTACCCTCTAAATGCGTCTAATGATGCAATACGATAACTACTATTTTTGACTGGTTTTGGAAGTTGAGGATGAATAATAACTGGTTCATTAGAACCAGTACCAAAATCCTAAAATGATAAAAATACATACAAATTACTAAAATTAGTTTTTGTTTTTGTTAAATAGTTATTTGATAAGTTCAAATTAATTTTTAAAAAAAATTTAAAATAAATTTAACTAAAATATTGTTTTTTAATCATTAAAAACCAAAATTTATTAGGTTTAATCAAAATTAAAAGAAAAAAAAAATCGTAAATTGTAAATCGTTTAATACTACTACTTTAATTTCATTAAAATTAAGAAAAATTAGTTAATACAAATTCAAAATAAAATTTTAAGTATGATGAACGATGGAATTGTTTAACATTTAACAAATAATTTCTTGAGTAATAATCTAATCACAACATATATATGTATATTAAAACATCAAAATTTAAGGATCATTAATTTGAAATTATAGAATTATTCTTATTAATATCAATCCATAAATATTTTCAAAATATATGTAAAATAAATATTCTTTATGTTTTAAATTCAGTCATATCAACAAGTTTTAGATAAAAATATTAATTAATAGACTAAATTAGATGTTATTTATTAACTTGAAAAATAAATTTTACATCAACAAAGTATAAGAAAATTATACTCTGTTAATATTACAAATTACTTCTAAATGTATTTCTACAAGAGTTGATAATTCCAGACACCAATTATTAAAAATTATTCACTAATTAGATAGTTATATATTAGTGATTAAGTCATGAAATCAAATCAAACCGTAGATTTTAATTCGACATCAGAACCATCAATTAGTGATATGTGACGGCTAGAGGCCGTCTGAAACAAAAATAGTTTATACAAACAATTTAAGGTAAAAAAGATAGACCTGAAGTTAAAAAATGTTTTAAAAATATATAAAAATTACATTTTCAATATCTAAATCAGTCTTTGATGCAAATCGAAATACAGATGGCACTACATTAGTTCTTTGCAAATAATTGATGTAAAACCAAACAGCAAAGGATGGTATTATAAGCAATAATGCATAAACAAATGCTGAAAAATAAATAAATAAAAACTATTAGTTTATAATTTTTATAAGACTATTTAATCGATGAAAACAAAAATTACGCATGAAATAGTCTTGAGGAGTTGTTATTTCTTCAATTTGAGAACAGTTGAAATTGTTTGTAAGATTCCATTGGTACACTCCATGTTCTTCAAAAGTATATAATGTTCTATATTAAAACAAAGAATTTTATAAAGTTATTGTTGTATTATTAATAATAATATAGTATAAATTTGTTAAAAACCTGCAATTATTATGACTGCTGTCATTTGTTAAATCAAGCCATAAATTGTAAATTGTATTTAGTCTGATATTTGTTACTCCATTGTTGGAGAGGTCTACTTTTTTCAATAAATCACACTGAAAAAAAATGCTATAAATTAATTATGTTATTATTAAAAGAAGATACCTATAAATAATTTTAATTTTATTCTTTTCTAACATCTCAGGCTATTAAATGTTGGAAAATTTTTAAAATGAATATAGTAAGCTTGTATGATACACATTGATGGGAGTGGAGAGAACATGATATTTTCTTCTAGAGCTCTGAATGGTCCAATTTTTTTAAGCCCAGCTCGGTCCATATTATGATATGTCAATTAGAGTCCTCCACTGTTTAAATTTATGAAACTTACCCCCTCCTAATGTTAAAATTGTATAATGAAGCCCACTCAGTCCTGACCATTCTATTAAAATCCCTAATCCAGTCCTACTCAGTGAATGCCCAACCCCGTATAAATATAGTTAAGAAGTTATTTCGATGTAAAATATTTTTAATAAATACATAAAATAACACATCTATAACATAAGAATGATTCAGGCTTGTCAGGTAGAAAGAACAAATATTAACATATTCTACTTGAACATTAAAAAGTTGCCTAAATAAAATCATTTAATTATTTTAAATTATTAAAATAAATATTTATGAAATAATAAAATCTAAACCCAATTTTCTAATTTATTCTAATTTCTAATCTAATAAATAGGCCAAATTCACTAGGGTGCATCAGCTTAAGCTGTTCATCCCCAAAGAACATGGCTATGATTTATCACCGTGGTGTATGTTTGTTTATGATATAATTCTGGTAGGAGAAAATCTGAGAGAAGTTAATAATAGGTTGGATGAGTAAAGATTATCCCTTGAAAGAAAGGGATTAAGAATTAGTAGAAATAAAACAGAGTATATAGAGTATGAATTTGGAGAAATATACCAAGAAGTTGAAGGTATGAGGAGACCAATGACAATAAGTGGTGATGTGATAGGTTAAGTCCAGAACTTTAAATATTTAGGATCATTTGTACAAAAGAACAAGAGTTTTGGCATGGAACAGGAGTGTAATGAGGCCAACTTTAGTATATGGTTCAGTGTTGGGCGGTTCATTAAAAAATAGAACAGAGTATAAGTATTACAGAAATGAGAATTTTTAGATGGATGAGTGGAGTGTCAAGAGAAGATAGAATAAGGAACGAATATGTGAGAGATAGAATTGGTGTAGCATCAATAGAGGACAAGATGAGAGAAAATAGACTGAGATGGTTTGGACATGTGATGAGACAAGAGGAAACAAAAGCAGTAAGAGTGGTTATGAAAATTAACATTGAAGTGACAAGAGAAAGAGGAAGGAAAAGATATGGTTGGATACAATTGAGAATGATATGAGTACCATTAGTGTGTACTGTATAGGGGTTTTTGAAAATCGAGACGAGTGGAGGTTTAGGACAAGGGTGGAGGACCCCAAATAATTGGGGAAAAAGTAAAGAAGAAAATGAAGTTGAAAATATTATAGATACAAAAACTAATTAATTATATAAGTTATAATATACATTCACAAATTCTAGTAAGTGACAACCTCTTTTTATTGTTTATGACTAAATACTGAAATTTGTTATAAATTATGCAATTACTTTAATATTTAGTAAAATATAATTGACTATCAAAGGTCACTATTCCATTATTATCATTAATAAGTTATCAGTTTTAACTATTGAGTTCACAGCTGACATTCCTCCAACGGATAACACCCTAATAGAGACATATGCCGACGACACCGCAATCCTTTCATCCAGTCAAGATCCACACGAAATAAGTGGCCTACTTTAAAACCATCTAAACAGCTTATCCCACTGGTTCAAATCATGGAAAATCAAAATCAATGACTCCAAATCTTCTCATGTTACCTTCTCCCTCCGCCCCGGTAACTGTCCTCATATAAAATTTGAGAATACAATCATTCCTCACACAAACCAAGTCAAATATCTCTGTCTACTGTTTGATAGAAGGCTTACCTGGGGCCCCCACCTCAAAACCAAACGTAGACAACTAAATAGCCGTCTGCACATCATTAGGCCTCTCATGAAATCTAATATGGACATCTCCAACTGTCTACTACTCTATAAATCCTTACTGCAACCTATCTGGTTATACGGAATAGCTCTTTGAGGTACTGCTTAACCATCAAACACAAGAACTATACAAGCATTTCAAGCTATCTGTCACCGCATGATTGCTAAAGCTCCTTGGTACATCACAAATATTGCTCTACATAATAAACTCCATATCGCCACCATTAAACAAACAGCTATCAAATATTATCTTTGCCTGCACCCAATATGAAACATCACTCAAAAACCCTTATCGCTCAACTTCATACCAACGCTCTTCCGGGCAACCCAGCCAGACACCTCAAACGTGAATGGCCCAGAGATCTTCTCAACGCACATTAAACTCAACATGTCTTTTTTATTTGTACTATCTCTCACTAAATTACCCTCCACGTAGAAATTTCTAATATGAAACTTCTACTCACCACCTCTTTAAAAATTATCTGAATCGCATTTATTTATTGTACCATTATGTATAGATTGTAAATTTTCATAAATAAATGACAATTTAAAAAAAAAAAAAAATTATTGTAAATGTAACAAGAATGAAGTGTTAAACTGTTATCTAATTATATATTTAACAACCACATGTAAATTTTATTTTTTTATTTAGACTGTTAAAAATGAGTCTTGTGAATTAAAGAAAACAGTGATAACAAAATTGAAAAATGTAATATATAAAAAAAAGTATTTTTATTATGAAATCTAGTAAAAAAAAGTATAATATAGAGTATGTTTAGTTTTTGGAAGGAGTAAATGTGTTGAATATTGAAAAGAATACTAGTAGTAGTATCATTTATTTTATAAAATCAATGGTTGTGTCAAGGGATAATAGATAAACACAATTTTATAACAATTAAGGGCAACCAAAAAAAAAGATTGAGAGAATTCCTGGCAATTTTTATGAATTATGCAGAGAGTGCAGTCAATTGACAAAAGTTTAAATAAGTGTGGTCAAATCTAAGTTAGTACAAAATTGTGCTTATGAAAATAGGAGTAGAATAGAATTACTGGGGAAATTGCTCTATAGAAGGTGGCAAAATTAAGAGGGAGAATATGTCTCAACAATTTGGGAAGGCTAGATTTACTCAGATTCTAAAGTAAAGCCCTAAATATAAAATTTTATATAAAAAGAACAGCAAATAAATAACATACATTTGGTTAATTCATAATAGGCTATTACAGAATAAAAATTAAGTATTAACTTCTATTTTGTGAGATAATGTAAAAGGTTCCCTAACCTAATTATGAGAGGTGAAGTTTGAGATTTGAAGACATCTGAAGAGATACTAGTAGACAGGAAAGTGTAAGAGTTAAGAAGGAAAAAAAATATAATACTATCAAGCTTTAATACTGTACATTTTGTATGATTACCCAAACAAATAATTTCATTGATTTATATTATATTAGGTAAGAAAATAATTGATCATAATAATTTAAAAGTATTTTTATAGACATATATCAAAAAGTAAAATTAACTGAAATAATAAAAATTTAAGTTTACTCCATGAATAAATCCTTTTAATTGTTTTTAATCTTTAAACAGGTTATAAGACACTCTTCATTGTATTTTATTACATCTATAGTTAAAAATTATCTTTAACCGTAATGTAAAAGATAATTAATTTGGGTAACTTACTTTATAACATTCTTCCGTTTGCATCCATAATGAAACATTTGTAGAATTATAGGCCCACACTTGTAAACAGGCTTGATCAAACAGAAGATTTTCGCAATTCTCTGATGCCATTTCAAATGCTTAAAATGTAAAAAAGACAGTAAAAAATCACAAAGTTTGGTTAGTTAATTGGAAGAAAAGCATTAACTTGCATACTTGTTAATGGTAACTAAAACAAAATATAAATTGTGTTAATAAAAATCATTATAATCAAACAAGGAATAACTAAATAACTAATACTTGTGTAGACTAGTTGAATGTGTGTGAATAAACGTTTAGATAAATCAGCCAGAATGATAGTGATTGAGGAAACTGAACAATTATATGCTGTAAGATATAGATGTAATGTTAGGGTATAGAATCATTGAGGAAATAAATAATAATAATTTTATAAATTAAATTGTTATTAACGAAAAAAAAAACATTTTTTTTTTTTATTTACATCAAATGTTTCAGGTAGCTAACATTTGACAACTAATGGACATTGTGTTTGAGGGTATCACGTTTATAATAGTTCTACCAGCGATATTTCATAACAAAAAACAACAATAATTGAAAATCGGAGCACGAACATTAATAGTCGCGGCCTTGCTGAGTGAGAACCGTTTACAGCACGGCATACATATTACTATTTACACGAAACGAAATTGTAATAATTTGGGCTATTACAAAATTGAGTTTCTACCTAATCTGTACTCTACATCTGCCTACGGGCTACGACTGTTAAGCACAGCTGACTAACGAAAGCCAAAGATGAACTGGATGCTAAATCAGTTATCACTTATGGAGGAACCGGTTGGCATACTATAGGCACGGTATCGGGCGAAATAGATAATCCTTATCGACTACGCTATCATTTATCTATTCTGTGATACCACCGCGCAGTACTTTAATTCCTTTGCCACCACGATGTGTCTTGAGGTGTGCAAGATGGGTCATTTGAATGATTTTGTTTGTAGTCCGGCGGCCCAGTTAATTTCAAGTTCTCGTCAACGATAGTCGATATTAAAAAATAAATAAATAAATTACATAAACTTAACATATCCATCGATGTTTCTGTTCAAGATAAATCAATGAACTCAACAATTTAAATGATGACTTTACACTAGTTGGAAATAAGAGAAATCTCTCATCTCCTCTTTCAATTACAAATTAACAAATTTATTCAAAACAACAAATCAATTCGAAATTTTCTCTTAAAATTATAAACTTTCTTCAAACTTGTCTTCGTAGACTAGTCTAGGTGTTCACTGTCCTAAAGTGATCCCCAAGGTGTGCTTGCGTGTTATAGTAATTCGCATTTGCACATTATTAATATGCAATACCTACGTAAAACATCAGAAACTATGTATGGCATATCAATATTCGACCATCAACAGGTCGCTTAGCGAATTTATAATAATATATTGTGTTATTATAATAGTTGCCAATAGTACTGATCAATACTCTTTGTCTAGTTCTTAGAAATTAAAGGACAACCGATATACGGTACCATCACCAAGAAATATATACCAATGTCATACTAGAAAACATCCGTCAATTTCCTTCTTAAGCCAAAGTTTGAACGTAGTATAAATAAACCCACCTTGCCAATGCCTAAATGCGGCACTACCTCAATCTAACAAGTTCCCGTAATGAATATTCATTTTGTTGAACGTCTACAGTCGTCAGAGAACAATACTTTGTAGCTGTCAAACTATTACGCTCCAGCCATGTGTTTAAAATCTTTTCTTTAGTCCCAATACGAAATTTACCATATTTTTCTTCTATAATAATTGCAAGAAGGTTGGCTGCATCACCTCGCCCTCGATCCACAGACGGGATTGACATCAGTACATTGTTACCAACTTTTATAGGGGGGAGGAAATTTTCAATTACTTCTATAAGCCACATTTGTAATTATATCATAATAATGTGTTTCCAAATTCGTGCAATTGGCAGAAAAAGACTGCCTAATTCACGAAATCAGCAATCAAAATTTGCCGATTTCGTGAATTTGGTAGCCAAATTGACGATTACACGTATTCAGCGACAACGTTGCTGCTTTCATGAAATCGGCAATTTAATAAATTCGGCGTAACATATATTTTATAGGTGTTATGATGATGTCGAAAAGAACCAGATTTAAAAATGATTAATTTACAAGATGTTATGGAAATCATAAAAAAGTCTTCATCGTTTTTATTAAAACTTATATCAAAAAATATTATTAAATATTATTAAATATCACATAATCATTTAAATATAAAATATAAAAATAAAATAAAAGGGGTCTGGAACTCTCGCAAGGATTGTCATTTCAGTAAATCAAAAAAAAATGTTTAACCCCTTCCCTCGTTGTTATGCTTAAACTACATCTAAACAAAATCCAAATACAGTAAATCAGTCCAACGAAAATTCATTGTTAAATTCTCTAAATGATTTCAAAGCACTGATAAACCCACTACTACCTCTCCTCACCAAAGTTCTCGATCACCTTCTTGCTCAAAATGTCAAACAACCCCTTCACATCACAGTCATTCTAATAAAAGTGACTTCTTTAAAGAATGAATCTTATTACTCACCACAAAAGACCGCTTTCTATGGAGAGCAACCCGAAAATGTCTTAAACAAAAGTCTTCATAAGCCCCACTTAAAAACAACTATCGTAAATAGTGCAAATCTGAAAAAGCGCAAGCTGGAACTTTTCGTTCTCATTTCTCGGAAGTCTTCAAACTCCACCAAAATATTGGTAATCATGCCTTCACTAAGTATATTAAAAACTTATTTGTTTCTCCTCTTCCACTATATTTTGCCCCAAAACCGTTTTATCTAGGTGAAACACTTTATAAAATAATTTCATTTCAAAAAATCACCAGAAATAAGATTAATCACCGCAGAAGTGGCCAGGCAATTATCAAAAAAAAAAAACACTAATTCACCTAATCCACATTTTAAATTATATTCTTAAACTCTTCTACTTCCCTCAACAATGTAAATTATTAGTTTTAATATTAATTTTGAAATCAGGTAAACCTCCAGATATTCCATTTTTTTATCGTCCTATAAGTTATCTCCCATTCTTTGTTAAGCTCAACGAAAAATGAATCCATAAACATACATCTAAAATCATTAATGAAAAGAAAGTAGTACCTAATACTCAATTCGGATTTCGTAATTTAACACTCCGATATCCAACAAATACACCGCTTCCTAACCAATATCAGAGCTTACTCATTTAAAAAAAAAATTTACTGTTCTGTTGTTTTATTAGATATTGCTCGAGAATTCGACAAGGTCCTATTCCATATGGTATCTCCCAAGGTACTATATACTATATCATCTTCAATTTTTTACATAATAAATGCAGCTGACCATTGTCGCATTTTTTTTTTTTTTTTATAAATACTGATTTTCATAGAGTTAATGTCAATAAAAAACTCTAAACAAAAAACACAATAACATAAACACATACTATTAGACAGTGCTCGAAGTGGGGGTTACGGAGGGATGGCATCCCTCTACTTTTTTGTATTTACAATTTTCATCCCTCTACTTGTTTGTTTAGAACAGGGATCAGCAATTAATTTCTATGGCGATCCAGATAGTTTTTAAAAAAAAATGTTGAGGGCCAGGAAAAACGAATGTTATTATTTTTGTATTGAAAACACATTTTATGACAAATTATAAACGATGAACGCTATTGTAATTTCAAAATACATAAAAATTTCGTCTTTATATTATATATTCTATCTATCTATACTCTATATTTCTATAACGAGCGGAGAACTAGAAAAATATTTTTGGCGGTACAGTCATTTCCCTTCCCCGGACCGGACATGGTCCGTGGGCCGCCAATTGCCGACCCCTAGTCTAGAATAACGCATTCCTCCTAAGACTTGTATTTTAAAATTATATACTTACTATCATTTTTATATTTATATATAAGAAATATTTTTTTTCGGTAAAAATAATTGTTTTTAACATTAAGGCCCGGGCGCCCGACTCATCGTGTTGTTTAGTATAAGCCGTTTCGCAACCCATATTATACCCGTATTTAGAGACACGGACTAAGATAATATACCTTATGTGAACTGTAAAAAAAAAATAAATATATTATAGGTACACAAGGTGTGAAGAATTTTATGATGATATCAGGAAATTTGAATTGTAAGGCATCCCTCTACTTATCTTGAGCCATTTCGACCACTGCCTTTAGGTAGTAAATATTATACTTCTGATAATTGCAAAATGAAAATTGCATACAATAAAAATTAAAAAGTTTCAAAAAAAAAACATTATTGTTTATTTCTAAGAGTGATACATCGTAAGTTTAGCCTTTCTTGACCTAAGGTCCAGAAATTGTATGATATATAAATAATATTTTATTAATTTTTGAAAATTTAAATAATAAGGTAGTTTTAAATTATTTTATAACTTTTAAATTAACTGAGTTATAGACTATAGTTAATATTTAAATAGTAGTTAATAATATTATTATCAGTATTACCTTTTACATTTTTAGTATTGCTATAGTAATTGAAATATTTTTTGCATATTTTGAACTTCACGCTTTTTTCATTCATTTTTTGAAAATGCACTTATACCACTTATCTTTTAGGTGCCATTTTACAAAATATAAAATAAAATTAATAACATAGAAACATTTCGACTAATGCCAGAAACCACAATGATAATAAATTAATAATAATATTGATGTTTGTCAATGCACCATAAGAAAAGGTGGAGTCAAAGAAGTATACAAGGAGGGATGTGGGGGTCAGATCCTCCCCATAGATTTTTTATCTCATATAAATGTATAAAATTGCCTTCTTAATGTAAGGAAATTATAAGGAAACATATAAATATTGCAAGGATTTATTGTAAATTATTATTTTGATACATTCAATATATTAATATATACCTTTTATTATTTATTATTTAAATGTGCAGGTACTTAGATTTAGGAATTTTTCTTCTATAATAATTTGTTTGCAACTGATCCTCCCCCATACAAAGTTATATATATGCCACTGGATGGAGTATACATTAATTGCTCTTTCAAATGTATAACACTTTTTTTTATTTAGTCTTAATTTTTACTTGATTCTGGATAATTCAAGATGTTTATTAATTTTTTCTTGGTAAACTAATATTAGTCTGTTTTACTTATTGTTGAAAGTTGATACGAAAACTACATTCAAATTATTCAATACTGTGATAGTCCTGTGCTAAAATATTTCGTCTACTTTGATAAAGAAATTTACATTTTTGGTATGTTTTGTTACTCAAACAGTGCAACTAAAACGAAATTTAATACGGTTTTTTTATATTTTAACGACGTAGATCGGTTTGTTTACTCGTTTTTAAAACGACACATCTTTAATATTGACCATTGGCGTTTCCAATACTCACTAGACACGTGTGTATTCCGGTGTGTTATCACTCGTATCAGTGTTGATTACGCAGCCGTCATGCATTCGCATTTCGTTGTTGACGTCGCGAATTGCGTTCGTGCTACCGTTACTTATTCACATTTCACGCCGACCACAGTAAACGACACCTGTTTGACGTGCCAGCAACGGTTGACGAACGGTCATCTATTGCGATGGACAAACGGGCAAAGTTCACCGTTTGTGCTGCCGGTATATTTGTGTGCTATTTCTTCTACGGCATACTCCAGGAGAAGATCACCAGAGGCACGTATGGCACGCAAGGAGAAAAGTTCACTTACTCCCTGTCACTGGTATTTGTACAGTGTGTGGTTAACTATGTTTTTGCGCGAGTTATATTGAAAGCTTTTCCCGAAGAGTCTGCCGATACAACAAGGCCTACATATTATGCGATTAGCGCGATCACATACTTGTCAGCCATGATTTTCAGCAACATGGCTCTGCAATGGGTCAACTATCCTACTCAGGTCTATATTATATGTTATTAATGTACACAAATATTTATTTAAATGTTGGTATTAATTTTACAGGTGGTAGCGAAGTCTGGTAAACCTATACCAGTCATGATTTTGGGTGTTCTGTTAGGGCGCAAATCTTATCCATTAAAAAAATATTTATTTGTGCTGCTTGTTGTCATTGGAGTATCTTTATTTATGTTCAAAGATGGCAAGTCGAAATCTTCACAATCTGAATCTTCCAGTATGTTTATACTTTCTTATTATTAATTACACATTTTTAATTTTGCTTTTGTTCATAACATTATTATATTTTTTGCAGTATTAGGTCTTGGAGAAATACTGTTGATATTATCTTTGACAATGGATGGTATAACTGGAGCTGTTCAAGAACGAATGCGCAGTGAATCAAAAACAAAATCTGGCCATATGATGGTTAACATGAACTTGTGGTCTATGCTTTTTTTGGGTGTTGCTCTTATTAGTACTGGTCAAATATTTGACTTTATTAGCTTTGTACAACGATACCCATATATAGTGATGCAACTACTATTATTCTCAGCATTTAGTGCACTTGGACAGTTCTTTATATTTTGGACTGTAAGTGATTTTGGACCTCTACCTTGTTCAATTGTGACTACTACAAGGAAATTCTTTACTGTGCTCGCATCTGTAATATTCTTTGGCAATCCAATGTTGACCAGACAATGGATCGCTACAGTTATAGTGTTTATAGGATTATTTTTAGACAGTTTTTATGGCAAACAATCTGTTAAAAGTAAATGATTTTAATATATATATTTAATTAAGTTCTATTAATACACATGTTTACTTTTGATAAAAGTAAATTGTATGAAATAAAATTGTATATTACTTTTATTTTATACTGTTTTTACCATTACTCATTTTATAAATGTCTGAACTAAGTATTTAAAAATGGCTCTGTGATATTTTATTACATTAATATTAGACATCTCATTTATAACTTTATAAGATGAATTTATTTAATTTCACATTGTGAAGTAATTAATTCTTTTGTACAAATATTTTTATTACCAGTTTTTTAAATAATCAAAATGTTTAGATACTGATCAGATTTCAACTAATTTTTTATAATTTGAATTATAACTGACCATCAAAATGTATTAATAATATAGTTAAACCTCAATAATTTAAGTGCAATATTATAATTTAAAAATATAGCAACTATCAGAGTCTATCAATATTTTATCAAAGTATAAAAAAAACTTCTAATTATATATATATATATATATATATATATATTGACATAAGACATTCCTAAGAAATAAATATATTTTTGTTGTACACATCTATGCATAGTATTATTGAATTAAATATATTCTGTTGAGTTATAAGTTTCCTACTAATAAACTAACGGATTTGTTTTTTATTTTTGTAGTAGAATATCTGTACTGTTGAATAATAATTGTGTGAAAAATATTATTATTCAATTTTTTTTAAAACACTTAAATAAATAACATTAATATGTTATAATAGATTTAGATTTTCTATATTATGTCAAGTTGTTCATATGAAAAAAGCATTAACACATAATTATAGCTAGTAAGGGATTTGTAAAAATCCAAAATGGTATCACTTTCCTTTATTATATTGTATTATATATGCTATGTCCTCAGTAAATGAACACTATACAAATACATTTTACAATAAAAATATTATATTTTTTACATATTGGAATTCTAAGATGCTTATTGATAAGTGCCCATAATATTCTATTTTGATGACTAATCAATTGGAATTAAACTACACATTTCATGGTTCAACAGTATAAAATATTACTGTATACTATTTTGTTTTGTATACCTGGAATCATTCTTTTCTTTTTCACTCATCCATTCCATCTGAAAATTAAATTCCAATAAAACATCTTTTAGTGATAAATGGAATTACAAATAAACCAAACCTTTTGTTTGTGTTGTTTAATTGCATCTTCACAACGATTTAATATCATTTCTTTAGTTAAAAGTCCATCATCTGAAGTATAACCAGCTGCTTGCCATGCAACTCCTAACTTAGCAATTTCTCTACCAGACATCCCATCAGTCATTTCAGCCATTTGTTTACATAAGGCACTGTAGTCAAATTTCTCAACATTTAATTTACTGCAAACAGTTATTTATTTCATTAGATTAAATTAATAGCAATCAAGTTAAAATAATTTCCTACACTTTTCCTTGGGTTGCTGGTGTTAAAACATATTTATCAAAGTATAACATTATTAGACGTTCACGTTCTTCTTTGCCTGGTAAACCAAATTCAACCATTTCATCTAACCTATCATTTACAGCCCAATCAAATTGTTCAGGTGTGTTACTAGCCAAAACTAACATAAATCTAAAATGAATAAAAATATTTATTAAATGTTATTTTTAAACACAGATTTATATTAAATGAATTACACATATTTTTTTTTTTAATTTTTTTTTTAAAATTTTTTATATAATATGTATTTTTTCCCTCACTGTCGAGATTAATTGTATTACAAAATCTAAAAAAAAAAAAAAAAAAATATGTATTATATTCTAACTACAATATTTATTTCTATTTAATTTAAATTAATAATAGATGTAGAATATTTTAAATAATTATTTTACATTTAAAAATATTTATATTTACTTATTTGATTGGTCTCCAGTTCTATATAAAAATGCATTTAAAGTGGCACGTAAATTTTCACTTATCATTTCTGAACTACGTTTTCTTAAAAATGCATCGGCTTCATCAACAAATAACAGTAAACCTTTCCTTGAATTGTTTGCCCAATCAAAAACTTTATGCATTTCTGTTACTCCATCTTTTCCCAATGGTGCAACATCACCACCAGTCAATATAGCATAATCCATTCCAGAATGCATTGCTAGTTTCTATAATTATAATTACAACTCTTTTTTTATAAATTATATCATTTTATATAAATTGTTTTTTCTTAAAAAAAAAGTGAATTAAGATAGTCATAGCTAGGGCATAGACGTTGCAGTGGTAAAATTGATTGCAGTATTGCACTAAAAAAATAATGTTTCGGTATAATTCATAAAATTATGTTTTATCTGCCATTAACTTATTGTAATTTATATATTATATATCACTGACTCATTAGTTAGAATTTATAAACATGTATTATGTGAAATATAATAAAATATATACTTATAATAAGATATAAACAATATACCATGTACTTCAAGCTTAAACAATTTGACAATTTTATTTCGTGAAATTTTTTAAAACTGTTTAAAAAGTATTAATAAGTAAAATTATGTGAAAAAAATGTAAAATAGTTTAAATTGTTATTATAAATGAGTAAAGTCAACAAAATTGAAAAAATGCAGAAAATTGCGAAAAGTTGTATTTTAAATTTTTAAATTTTCATTCATACCTACATCAAACTCATTTAAAACTTACTAAGCAATAAATTGAAGCAGTAGAAGAAAAGTTGCAATTGCAACAACATCCATACCCTAGTCATAACATATTAAGTTTTGACGATATTTTGAATTAAGATATTTTCTCCGCTTGAATAAAAATGATCTTACTTTAGCAAACAGTGTTTTTCCAGTACCAGGTGGTCCATACATTAAAATATTTCGATACATACCACGGTTTTTTTTAGTATTTAAAGTAGCAATAGCTACATCACTGAAATTGAAGAATCATATAAAATATAAAGTTAATTATTTATATAATAAATATTTTTTTGTAATTCAGTTACATTGTAAAATGCAAAATAAATTAAAATTAAGGTATATTATGGTAATAAAAGGTTTAAATATATATACCCTAATCTAGATTCTAATTTTGGTGGTAATATTACATCTTTTAATGCACTACTTTTTTTTGTTCGAAGTTCTTTTAATGTTAAAATTGGATGTCTTGCTGCTTCTAACAGTGAAAATCTAGATGTTTCTCTTACCAATGAAGGTTTACCTAAAGTTGAATTAATTTTTTTATTTTTAGTTAACTAAAATGATATAGTAAAATATAAATATTAAACTAAAATGAGGATGGTTGATTTACCTAATCTAGATTCAACATATTTAGCAGTAACACTGGTAAAACCCTTTGCACTGTATATACCCAATGCTAAAAGTGATAGACCTCCAGCAGCCATTAAAGTCTTATCCCAATCAGAAAGTAAAGCATTAGCTCCATTTCCGAAAATTGAACCAGCCGTTCTTTAAGGAAAAACATATTTTTATGAACACTTTTTCTACAAAACTTGAAGACAAAATATGTATCATTTACTTTATGGATTCTAGAACAGTTTGTCGATGCTCAGAAGCTTTTAATTTAAGCTGTTCCATTGTTAAATCATGGTTTTCTCTCTCAGCTTTTGCTCTTGCTAATGCTTTAGCTTCAGACTTTTTTGCGTCTAATTTAGATTTCATCTCAATTTCATGTTCAATAGTAGCTGTAATAACAATATATAACCATTTTAAATAACAAATTGTTTCATTCTATAAAAAAAATTACCTTTTTTCATAGCTTCTTGTTTAGCTACAGATTCTTCTTGCCTTTTTAAGTTTTCTTCATTAGATGCTCGCTGTTGTTGAAGCTGATCTTCATACCTAATAAAAATGTATAATTATAAGTAATTAAAATACACATACATAAATCATAAATAAAAAAAAAACAGTATTTTAATTATAAATTACTATTACCTTTTTCGTGCCAGTTGATCTTGATATTGTGACCGTAATTGATGCTGTTTAGTTTCTTCAGCTAGCAACTTTTTTCTTTCTTCAGCTTCAACTCTCTTTTGCTCCATACGTGATTGTTCCAAGTGAACTTCATATTCTTTTATTCTAGTTTGATACTCAATTTGCTTTGTAGTTTCTTGCAATTTAGCTAAATCTAATGCTTCTTTGGCATGCTCTTAAATCATTAATATGTACAATTTAAGAGACTTCACACAATAATCACCTATCATAAATGTACCCACTTGATTTTTCTAATTCTTTAGCAGCTTGAGCAGCTCTTTCTAAGGCAGAGGAATCAAATTTATAAGCTTCTCCACTAGAAGATGTAGGTGGTGGAGATGGCTTTTTATCCGAAACATTTGTTAGATCATCTAAATTGGGTGGTTCTGGCTTTGTACCACCCATTCCAAAAATCCATGACATGATTACGAAAACCTAATAATTTATCATAGTACATTAAATAATCAAATTTACTACAGTCATTAGCATTTATCTTACAAAATTGTCACTTAATGCTTAAAAGTAACTAATGAAAAATAATCAATACAAAAATAACCATGCGATTATCAAAAATTAATATTTATTTGGAATGCCATTGCATAAAAAGAATCTGATACGAAAAAATCCAATGCCGGTCAATCGAAGAGAAATATTTAACACAAAATGAAGACAGAACGAAACGAAAATTAAGTAAATTGAAATGTTAAAGAAATAACAGAATATTACCGTAACCTACAAATATTTTTTGATTATTCCCATGTTTACCATTTTTGGAACATGATATTTCTCATTAATTGTTTTAAATATTTTTCAATTTCTCAAAGCCATTTTATAATATATATTATTTAATTAAAAACATCTGAATACTTGAAATTTTAATAAGTTTGAGACATATTAAATATCTCGATCACAAGATATATTTAATACTATATATTATACTATTTATAGTACACTATACATTTTCAGTAATTTTCTAAATCTTTAAATACAATGTTTCCTCATAAAATATATTAACATTAGTTTAAATGAGTAACTTTAATATATTTTTTACTGAAACCCACTTCGGCTTTAATTGATAAATTTATTTTTAATTTATGCGATATTTTGATATAGAATCGTAGTATCAGATAAGCATAAAAAAATTGATTGCCTCCTACTTGCTTGACCTTTGTTTCATAAAACGGAATATAGGTACTCGTAGATTAGCATACCAATAATTTTATATAATATGTGTACTAAACAGTGACGAGTTAACAAGTTTTACGCAGGGGAGCAGATTTCAGATTTTAAAATTCCGTCCCTCAACCCCCTTCCACAAACCAATAAAATATATATACACAATAAATAACAACATGTTAAGATTGTTTAATTAATGTATATTTATAAACATATTGTAACATCGGTAATTTTTAAATTTATAGAACTTATTATAGGGTTGCCATACATCCTGATACACCGGGATATGTCATCAGTTTATGACTTCAGTCCCGGCTATCCCATTAGTCCTTCCAAATATTCCGGTTAAGTATAATTAAGTACCAATAACTGTATTATAAATAAAATACACATGCATACTTATATACACATAAATATATTTATTAATAAAATATTTTAAATTGTAATATTTTATGCTGAATGTTATACATTAATGTATATTTAAAAAAAAAAAAATTTAAGAAATATTAATCTAAAATTTTTATAATGAAAATTATAGATTTATTTTGTACGTTGCTTTTTTAAAGTAGGCTTCTGAAATACTTGTTTGATTCCAGCAGCTTGATTAGTATGGAATTTTAAATTTTGCACGGTTTCAGACACCCAGGGTGAATCAAAACTAGTTGTATCCTGATCAACCAAATGTGTATATTTTGTACGTCCACTACGACCAAAGTTTTTAACCTAGAAAAAAAAAATAGAAAAATTACCAAATAAATAACTGTGATATTATAACTTACTTGCATAACTTTGGGTAAAATAGTCTTATCAAAATGATCTTCAAGAGTGGCTGATGAATAATCTCTTTTGAAAATGTCATGCTCTTCATCCTATAAAAATAATTCCAGATCAGAATATAGAAATATATTTCATATAAAAAATGAAATATTCTAGATATGTATGTATTTTAATAAACAATACTTACCAAATAAAATACTCCTCGGTGGTAATATTTTTGCATAAATTTATATTTGCCTTTAGCTGCTTTATTGGTAACTTGTTTAGGATTAAGTCTCATTTCTAACCTTCTCTCTTCTTCAGTTAAATTCCTAATTCGTTCTATTTCTGCTTTTTCAAATTCTCGTCTAAAATAAAAATAATCAAAATTTAATGAATTTAGTCGATATTAAATTATATAAATTTATATTATATCTAAAATATGCATAATATATCTAAATCAAGACTATAAATTTTAAAAATGTACTGTTCATGTTCTTCTCTGTCTCTCTTAATGCGTTTTAATTCTCTTAGTTTCCATGCTTCATATTCATTTTCATCATTTTCATCATCAGTATTTACATCATTTAAACATGGTTCAGAAAGTGCACTATTTGACTTAGCTAAGGCTTGTTCTTTACGAATTTCCTCTTCAACCATCTATAAAAATAATATTAATTTAAAGTATAAACATACAAATAAATTTTGGTTATTTCAACAATAATATTTTCCCTGGGCCTCCACACGAGTTTTTCTCAGTGAGGTTCAGTAATCATTTGATATTTATTTAAAAAAAAAAAAAAAAATAAATAAAAAAAATATATAGGTATTATGTCATTCTAAAGTAATTATAACAAATTGAAAGTTTGGCAGTTAATACAAAATACATTATTTACTTATTACTGAGATAATATCATCAAAAATAAATATTTAATTTTAATTTTACTCTTAAAGTAGCCCTTCGTCTTTCTTCAGCCAATTTCTTTTGCTCATATTCTAGTTGTTTTTGTTTTACTTCTTCTTTTTCTTTTTCCAGTATAGTTACACGTTCTTTCTTTCTTACAAAAATTGGTTTAAGGCGAGGTCCTGTTTCTTCATCAGAAGCTAAAGTATTAAAAGAAATTGATTAAGATTTATATTTGTAAACGAAAAGTATTTATATAATGTTTCACCAGAATAGTCTTCATACTCAGATGATTCATCACTGTCATCATCATCTGAACTATGTCCTTCGTCTTCTTTTTCAAGTACTTCATTCATTTCCTAATACCCAAAATAATATTAATTTAATTTAAGTATCAATTTGATCTTTATTTAAAACCAACTTTTTCTTTAGTTTGATTTAAAACTTTTTGTCTTAAACGTAGTCTCCTCCTCTCTATTTCACTATCACTGAGTTCTCCATCATCTTCATTACTATCTCTTTCATCACCAGATACTTGTCTTCGGCTCCTTCGATTTCGTTCTACATCAGATTCATCATCTGATGAATCATCCCTAATAACTTGTGGTTCATGTAAAGGACGCCTATCTTTATGTCCATGGCGTGCAGTTAGACCACCTAAACGTTTAAGACGTGCATCATTAAAAGCATCTGATGGTAATTGTATCATCTGTTCTGAATCAAAATTGGTGGTAGGAGAAGTGCCTGGCACTTTACGAGAATCCAAAAAATCATCATCATCTGATTCTTCTTCAGACGTTGATTCTGGAGCATATTCTGGACGTTTGCCTTGAACATATCGGTGAACTTTCACCTTTTGCATCGATACTTCACCTAGAATAATAAATGTAATTTAGTTTTATACAGTCAAAAGTCTATGTTATATTTATTTAATAATAATTTATCAGCTATTACCTTTTTCATTTCTAACAGGAATAGCTCCTGCTGTACTTTGGATTTCTTCCATTACAACTATTTTTTAGAATGATTTTTTATTATTTTAAATATTTAAGAACAAGTAACCGTCAAAATTACGTTTCATAACAATGTTATTATAGTACTCAAAATATTTGGTTCTTAGAAATCCTTATTGTTATCAAAATTTGTGGACTGTAGTTCTGCCAATAGTTTTAAACAGTGTTTAAGATATACTAAATATTAAACACTAACCTAGTTTACAGTATTCTCCTTATTCAGGTGATAGTACGTGGTTATTCGGTGGTAAGTGGTTTTCCATAAAATTGCTCTACATGTTATTTAATCCACTGTACTTAATCTACGGTATGTTTATGTTATCTGTTATTTGTCCAACCATCGTTGACCATACACCATGTGTACCGTTCATTATACATAAATCATAGGCAAAAACTAAATTCAACATTAGTCATTTTATTTTGACCGTTTTTTATAATTTATTATTTCTACAACAATAAATTGATGTATTAGTTATCGTTTGTTCTATTATTTATTTACCTGAATAAATAATACTCTGAATTTCGTTTCAGTTTTGAAGTTGTAGTGTGTGGATTCTTGGCATCTTTGGTAAATTATTTTTAAAATGTATTATTCTTCCAAAACTTTAATTTCATAATAACTTATAATTCTGAACTAAATTATTACCATGTTGTAAATAATTTAGACCACAATTCAATTATTTATAAATTTAACATAACACTGTAAAAAGGCAAATTTTTTAATCATTCTAAATTCTAAACTAAAATTCCCAAATTTTTTATTATTCGGCTATTTTTGTTAGCTTAGCAATAGACTTGGATCCATTTGTGTCATAAAATTGGAAGCATTTTAACCAAATATCTGGTAGGGTTGGATAAAGGGAGAGAAGCGTCGGCTGTTTTATGTGATAAGAGAATTCAATGAGGCTGAAAGGTAAATTTTACAGTAGTGTAGAGAAACCAACTATGCTATATGGTTTAGAGTATTGAGTGGTTGACTGAAGAATGTAACAGAGTATAAGTGATGCGGAAATGAGAATGCTTAAATGGTCGAGTAAAGTAACACGATAGAATAAGGAATGAATATGTAAGAGGAAAAGGAGAAGAGATGGTTGGATACAATTGAGAATGATATGAGTACCTTTTGTATGTATGTAGGAGATGTAGAAAATTGAGACAAATGGAAGTTTAGGACAAGGGTGGTTGACCTCAAATAGTTGGGGAAAAGGCAAAGGAGAAGAAGAAAAAGATCTAACATTTTGTACACATTTTTAAACATAATGTTATATTTTTAACCATATTATATCATATTAGTTTTTCTGATTACAATAAAATAACAATAACAATAAAATTCATAGTCATGCTATTTTAATAAAATAGTATAATAATTTGATAATACCAGTAAATTGTTCTATATTTTTCAGATAAAATCAAAATAAAATGTATTGAATATATATTGTGTCCCTGAATATTTTACAAATTATTAAACATGGTTCAAGTTACTTGATAGATCTATTCTATTTCTTGAAATTAAAATTTATTTAGTTTATATTTTTTAAAAATTTAATACTTTCTAATAAAAGAATTAAAATAAATTCACTTCAATTGCTTCTAACTTTATTAATCCTTCTTTTGCCCTCATTTTTTGGTCAATTTTTATTCTACTTCTATGATATCACAGTTTTAATATTGAGTCTGTTCATTGGATAACCTATCCGCTCTTCTTGCTTCCAGATTTAAATTTGTTCCCAATGTTAATGATATTTGGTTCAAAAATGCATCATTATCTACATTTTCTGTCATATAGTTTAACTGTTTACTTATAGGGAGTTGTCTTTTACCCTCCCATGCTTACAAATTAAAGTTAGATGATTCTCCTTTTTTATGTTTCACATGAAGGAAAGAATTTGTGATTTATTAAATATCGTTTTCAACTGTTCTTCATTCTCTATAAAACATCCTAGTTACTTCTCTTAATTTCTCAAACATTTCCTTCAACCTCTCACCTATTTTAAAATCTAACTCTGAACAGGTTTTTACTATTATCATTTCATTTATTTAGGAGGCTGACTTTGACATTTGAACGTCTTTAGATTTTAATATTACTGACTACTACTTTTGTTACTCTGTTTATTCTTTTTCTTTTGTATAGTTCATTTATTAATGTAATGTAATTATTAAGCTAAATAGTAAATAAAAGTTACATATAAAAAAATAAAAATAAATGAGGAATTAAAATAATATTTTTACATTAAATAAATAATGATTTATTTAATGATTGCAACTTGTAACATTAGTATGCTGCTACATAAATATTTAAGGAATACTATGGTAATTTAGTATTTAATTGTAATCATCTAATCTAATCATCATCTAATTTTTTAAATCTCATCAACTCCATTTTTCTACATTAATTAAATTGATTTAGTTCTTTATCCATTAAGAAGAAATAGGCTCTACAAATTATTTTTATTAAAAGTTAAATATCTGATAAAGTATACAAATGTGTACAATTTTAAACACTCATCATATAAATATAAAATTTAAATGTAAAATAAAGTTTAAATAAATTTATTTTCCTCGGGTCAAATACTTCCTAGTAAAACTAAGATCTAGTAATTGTAACCTATTAAATATTTACTTAAGTGTACATTAGACACATGAAATATAACCTTAAATCATAAAATATTCATAAAAAAATTACTTTCTTTACAAAATGTATTTTATGCTTGTAGTAATGTACAATACAAACAACCAGAACAAATATGCAATGTATTCATATTTTTTACGAGTATGAAAAAAATATTTGGCTGATTATGTTGTTTTATGCTTATTATATTTATTTTTTTAATGTAGGCATTGACAAAACAGGCAAGAGATTTAATAAGATTAGATAAAAAAAATTAATTTTTTTTGTTGATTATTTATTCTTTGCTGTGGTATTGAAATTTATTTTTACTCAGAGATTTTCTGAATAAGCAGTACCTACCACTTACTCTATGCTTATTAGATGGTTTGTTTGTTACTTCTTATTAATTAATTATAATATATATATAAGTTAATTATTTTCCATTCCACTAATTAAAATTATGTTAATTTATTGATTATTATATATAATTATGTAAAATAAAATTTTGATAACTTAACAGTGATTAAGTTTACGGTTTAAAAAATATGTTATTGTGATTTCTAATAATCTTTTAAAGTAATTGATTACATATACAATTAATATATTTGATTTACTATATAAATGTATATATTTTTTTTTAACAACATAACATAATTATATTTTGTGTTATAGATAGATGTTTATTGGCCAAGAAATTTCAAAAATGGATATAGAGAATGAGGTAAAAATACTTATTTAGTTCTTCTGTTTTCTTATATACTCTAGAAATTAAATTACATTATTAACTTCTTAACGATATTTTTTTAAACTATATTTAAAATCTGTAACTGTTATAAAATCTATATATTAAATTTATATATTTATTTTTAGTTGTAAAATGTATCTAAAACCACTTTTATGTATTATATTTTATATAAAATTACACAATATGCTCAAAACTTTATTTTTTTTTTATTATTAAACTGTTACCAAGTATAGGCATGCAAATAAATATATTTAATATGTAATATAATCACATAACTTATTTTAATAATTGTTTTTAAGGAATCTATATTAAAAGATTTTGTTCCTCGAGATTATCAACTTGAACTATTAGAAGATGTTAAAAAATCAAATACAATTTTGTACCTACCAACTGGAAGTGGAAAAACATACATAGCGACAATGCTTGTCAAATATATGGGAGAACCTTTGAATAAGTATGAATATGATTACAGTAGAGTCTTACTGATTCAGTCATCGCTAGTTCGAACATTTTATATTTCATACTTAAGTACTTATATACATATACAGATATAATTTAAAAATTATTTATGTCAATTCTCATTGTTATTTACTATAAGATGTATATTGCTGATACATAATTGATATATATATTCTTAAATTCATTTATATGTATGTATGTATTTATAGCATAATTGTAGGTACTTGTATGACAAAAGAATATCACAACATTTTTCAAGTGCATTCAAAGTCTTATGTTATTTCTTTAATTTTCCATACAGTTTTATTAATATAATACATATAAGATGAAATGTAAAATAAATTAATACACTTTTGAATTTTTATAAAGAAGGTGTTTTTTTAAAAAAATAAATATTTATTAGTAAGTTGAAAAATAAGTAATTCCATTGAATCTGAATTTTCAATAATCCAGATAAAGTCCGGTCCCATCTAGACTAGATCAGCGAGACTACTGTATTTTTTAATGTGTTCAATAGGATAACCATTCATATTATACATTTTTAAATTTATATTATTTTTTAATCATTTATAGACCTTTGGGTGAAGGAAGAAAGTGGACATTCTTCATTGTTCATTCAGTACCTCTTGTTAATCAACAAGCAAATAGCTTAAGAAAACATTTACCTTGGAATATAGGTACATTCACTGGTGACATGAATGTTGATTTTTGGTCTAAAAATGAGTGGAAAAAAATATTGGAAGAATGCCATGCAAGTACCATAATTTGTTAGATAATTTTAATTAATATATTTTCTACTAGATTTATCAACTTATTTAGCTAAACAAATCTTAAATATGTGGAGAGGTTTTTTATACTACTTTTTGATTTAACTTAGATATTTAGTTGTATATCTGGTTTTATATATGTATTAATAATATTGTTATTTAGGAAATTTAGTTTTATGTAACTATCAGATTCCAAAAACCGATTAATGTAGTAAAAAATACTCAGCCAAATACTCCTGAAGAATACTATATTATTTATAAATATAGATGCTTCTTCTGACCATAGAGAATAAGAAGTACATTCCAATTTTAAGTTAATCTCATTTAATTTTTTTTTTTTTTTAGATAATGGTTATGACTGCTCAAATTTACTTAAACAATTTACATCATGGTTTTATGAATATAAAAGATGCAAATCTTATTATTTTTGATGAATGCCATCATGCTGTATTACTTCATCCTTTTAGACAAGTGAGTTGATTTAATTCTTGATAAGAATTGTTTTTCATCTATTTTTGTATATAAATATGAATGTATGCTTAATCTTTGTTGTATCTCCCCCCATCAGTGTATGTCATGGTCTGGATTTAGAAATATTTTGAACTAATCTTATAAAGTGTAATTGTTAGGACTTAGAATATTTTCTATAGTTTAAATATTTAGACTTAGAATATTTACAACTAACTTAAATTTATTGTACTTAGGATAATTTTTGACAGTTTAATAAACTAACTTATCTTAAAGAGTATTAATTATTTCTTCACTACACCTACATCCAAGTGTTGATTAGAATATTAGTACTGAAGTTAAAGATCAAACGGTTGGCACGCAACACATTTTAGAAATATTTTTGGTGTCAGCTTTTCATAAATTGTTTGAGCAACGTACGATGTTCGACTCATTACTTGAACTTTGTTAACATTTTATAATTGTATATTTATATTGTAGTCTCGTTACAATAATCTTAATCGCGATTCCATAATGTAATATTATATACCCATACATTGACATTAAACATTCTGTATATGATCGACATATACATTACCTTGGTTTTTATTATATAAATTAGATAATGCAAGTTGTTCATGATACTAATTTTAATGATGATAAGCGTCCTCATATCCTTGGACTTACTGCCACTTTAATAAATTCAAAAAGTAAAAATGTTAAAGAAGAATTAACAAGATTGCAACAAACTTTTAGTGCTACAATTAAGACCAAATATGATGAAGCTGTTAAAATGTAAGAAAAAAAAGTTATAAATTTTATAATTATTTAATAATGTCATTGATAATAGTTTTTCAGCACGTCCTGAAGAATTTATACTTTTGTATGATGAGTTTATTCTAGATGAAGACTTAAAAGCTATTTTGAATCGAATTAAATTATTTTACAATCAGTTAAAAGATTTGCATTCATCTTCTAAGAATGAACCTATTATAGAAAATCAAGATACCTATTACTTAGAAGTTCAAAAATCACCTATAAAATCTTTGGCTAATTATTTCCTAGACCTAGAGGTAAATTACTTAATTATATTTAAAAAAATTATATTTAAATAATTGTATTTTGTCATTTTAGGTTAATCTTGGTGATAGTGGTGTGTATGTTGCTTATTTAGCAACATGGCATTATATAATTGATATTGAAAAGAAAAAAAAGCTGTGTTGTGATTTAGATAAATATATGATTTTGACGTTGGCATTATCAAATATGACTGTAATTCGAAAGATGCTGTATGATTATATGATAAAAAATTCAAAATCCGTAGAAAGTCCTCTATCTTTAGTGAACAATGCTTCATCAAAGTTAAAATCATTAATGGAACTCTTATCGTCAATAAAACGCTCTGATATTTGTTTAATATTTGTTGACCGCCGAACAACTGCCAAAGTCATTTATCATTATATTAAGGTATATATAAAATATTTTTCTATTTTTTTTTTTTTTATACTTTAAACCAATATTTTTTGTATTAGGATTACATTCATGAACATAAACAAACAAATATTGTGTGTGAATTTATCGTAGGAGCAAAAGGAATATTTCATATTGATTCTAGAGAAATGATGTATAAAAAATTACAAAATAATGATATTTTAAAAAAGTATTATGTTTTAAACAATGCAATTAATCATGTATTAATCTAATTTTAATCTATTTAAATTTAATTTATTTTAGGTTTAACGATAATTTGATAAATGTTTTAATAACATCAGAAGTATTAGAGGAAGGTGTTGATATTCAAACTTGCAATTATGTCATAAGATATGATACTCCTAAAAATTTCCCTTCTTATGTACAATCTAAAGGTAGAGCACGTAGTAAAGACAGCAAATTTGTAGTGATGGTGCCAAAGAAGGAAGACTTTAATAAAATTAAAACTGTCTATGATAATATGGAAAAAGAAATTGATAAAGTATGTTATTTATTGTTTTTTGTGAATTAATAATTAAAAAATGATTTATTTTATTTATATTAATATTCTTTTTGTAGATTTTAGTAAATAATGATATTGATGATGATAATAACGAAGAAGATTTAGATCAAGTTTTTAAGACTAAACATGCAATATTAACTCATGATATTGCTATCAGTATTGTTAATAGGTATTTAATTTTAAAAAATGTATTTGAAATTATATACATATTAATTGTTATTTATAGATATTGTTACTCTTTACCTCAAGATCGCTTCTCAAATTTAGGACCAGATTGGTACATAGCTGAAAATGATAATGACTTTAAAAAATATAAACTTATACTGCCAATTAACAGTGCCATTAAAACTCCTATTAATGTAATATTATTTCATTAAATAAAAAAAATGTTAACCTAATAATTATTAATATTAACTTTTTTTGAAGGGAATATTTTGTAGAACTAAGAAAAACGCTAAAAAATCTGCAGCATTTAATGCATGTATTGAGTTATATAAAGCTAAAGCATTAGATGAACAATTATTGCCTGTAAATATTGCAAATAAATTTTTAATAAATAATTTAAAATGGTTTCCACATTGGGTCGAAGAAGATATGGAAGCATGTAAATATAATCTAAAACCAGGAACTAATAAAATGAAAAGAATAGTTCATATTGAAGTTTGTATATTTTACTTATACTATTTATTATTTATATATATTAATTAATTTATGAAAATTATAACTTAGAGTCCATCATACTTAAAAGGAGTATATCCACAAGTAGACAAGCCATCATATTTACATGTCATTCATTGTGTTCCAATGTATAGCCAATTGAAAGATTCTAACTATGGAACATTTGATAAGTTACTAAGATCAAATAAAGAATTTGGAATTCTAACATCAAAAAAAATACCACTTGTAAGTCATTAAGTTAATCATTGTGTTATTAAAGTGTTATAACTACAAATTAACAAAATATTTTTAAATATTGGTATTTTATCATAATAATAATAAAACCATGTTTTTATTTAATTTAAATGTTGGCTACATGTTACTTGTATACCCCGAAAAAAATTATTGATTAGAATTTATAATATGGCAGGTTAGTTGCATCTCATATGATAATTTTGTGTTGTAATTACTGTAAATCAAAATAATTTAATATCTAGAAGCTGATAAATTAAGATAAATATATTTAACAATAAAAAAATTAATAAATATGACAATATATTTTACTGTGTATAATTTTTCTTCATATGTAGTCAGTTGTCAAATTATATTGATACTAATTTTGATGCATAATTATAAAATGTAACTTATCCATAAAAAAAAAAAACGGAATTCTGCTAGTTTTTAATAATTCAAACGGTATTTTAGCTTAACATATTTTAATATACATTTAAATGTATATATTTGTGTGTGTATAGTTATTACATTCATTTTTTCATATTAAGTATGTAGTAATTATTTTAACAAATGTTTAACAATATTAATTATTTATATAGGTATCAAACTTTCCAATTTTTTTAAATTTTGGTGAAGTAAATATCCAAATAAAAGAAAATATTGATGTAATTTATCTCGATCATAAAAATCGTAATAGATTAGAACAATTTCATAACAAATTATTTTTGGATGTATTGAGTGTGAAAGACTTCATTGTTAGAAATTATAATAATGAAAATAATTCATACATGATAGTACCAATTATTTGTACAGGTAAGTTTCTTTTATTTTATATAATCTTATATAATATACGTGTACACATGTTAACAATATGTATGTATTCAGATTTTAAGCAGTGGGAATATAATCAGAGAGCATAATTTTTTATACCAAAAAAAAAAAAAAAAAAATAGATTTAAAATATAACAATTTTAGGTTTTTTGACTAAATAAGTAATTTTTTCGGTCTGAAAAATAACGTTAAAAAAAAAGTACAAAAATAATTTTAGAAATTGTTAAGGAATTTTTATTTTTAATAAGTAGATTTTTTTTGATATTTTTAAAATAATATTCTACACAGCTTAGTTATTTGGCTGGAAATATTACTAATTAAGTAATTACATTTTTAATATAAAAATGAACATTGTAGGCATAGAATTGATACATTGAATTTATATTTTATGTATTTACAATTCTTATATATTGCTGCCAGGGTACTCCATATTACTCACCAACCACACGACTATGAGCCAGTATTAACTAAACTTGGGTTAACAACACTTGCTGATAGGCGTATTTCTGCTAGTTAAGATTTTTTGAAAAAGCTTATGGATGGATCTATCGATTGTCCTGATTTATTATGTGAAATTAATTTCAATGTCCCTAACTTCCATTCTCGATTACATTCTTTCTTCATCCCCATCTGCACCACTAATTATTCATTTAATAGACCTATTTTCAAAATTATGCGCATTGCAAACGAGAACATCCCTACATTCACTTTTGTATAACTTATTAAATTATAATTAAATCTATATGTATGTGTCTTTAAAAATTGTACTTGGGGCCACGGCAAGTTTTGTAAAATAAAATAAAAAATATATTAAAATAATAATTAGATACACAAACCTTTAGATGTCCAAATGCAAAAAAAGCAGTATAATTTACACGAAATATGCAATTGCTCTTGTACTTAGATGTATTAGTTGTGATTTTGTATGAGATGCAGCTGTCCAATTTTTATTTCACAACTTTTTATTTTTTGAGAAGTTATTCCATCTTTTGGACTCATACTTTTTGTTGATGCTGGACATTTTATTTCAACTAAAGCATTATCGTCAACTAAGCTAGCAGAAGATGCTGCCAAGCATGTTAAGCTATGATCTCCTATTAGGCCTTATTAGGCCTATTAGTACTTTTTATATTTTTCCCCATAACCTTTATAATTATTTTTGACCATATCTTCGTGCTGTATTCCATATCTGGTGACATCTGGTGGTTGAGGTAATAATATGATTACTAATCTTTAATTAGTATTGGATTGTTATCGAAAGGTTTCGTTAAATCATCTAACAACTTCAGTGTCTATGAAGTAGTAAAAAAAAATATTTGTTATTCACGGGAACGATAACACATTGCACTCGCAGGAACACGTTCGTATTGTTCCCCCCCCTCATTGCCCTATCAACTTCAAACCTTCCTCAATATTTTGGAACATATTTGGAATTATTTGGAACCTAGTTTCAGAATTACATATAATTAATATAGGTTACAGACAAAAATAGGGATCTCATACGTCCTGTATTTTATGGGATTGTCCCGCATTTGAATGAAGTGTTCCAGTATCCCAATACAAGCTTAAATATAACACTTGTCCCATATTTTGGATAATCTGTCTCGTATGTACCTTATTTTAAAAAATAATTTTTTCATATAATTTAGGTTTTTAAATTTTAAATTACTGATAAACTATAATATCTAAATCAAATGATAATTATTAATATATGATTATAAAAAAAAAAAATCTAAAAAATAAATTAAAATTATCTCTTATGATTTTTTTTTACTATAAGGATTTCATAAAATTATTTGTTTTTAATTTTAATTGTAATTTATATTTGTTTCAAGTTTCAAATATTGTCTATAACTTTATTTTATATTATAGTAACTGTAAGGAAAATTAAATGTTACAACGAGGCCAAATGTAATTTTAGCTATCAATTGTTTACAAAGAATTTGTATAACAAAAATTAATTTTGTAATGTGTTAATTGCTAACATAAGTTCCCTCAACTCCTCTCTAAATTAATACCAATTTAAATTACAAGTATAGATAAGATTTAAAATATCCCGTATTTTTAAAAAATAAATCTGGGATCTCTAATCAAAAACAAATAATAACAATAAATTAAAATTATGAGCAGGGCTAACTTTTAGCTCAAAAAAAGTAGTTATAAGCACTGTAATATATTCTTAAAAATATTCATATTAGCGATTAAGTATGCACTAAAAATACAAAAAAAATATATCATGTAAAAAAAAACAATTAAAACTTAATATTAAAAAAATATATGTATGAAAGAAATTTAAAATTTTTATTATTAAAATTTCTATCGTATTGATACATGAATACATAATTTAAACCAAAAAAAGAAGAATTAGTTAATTAACAAGAATTAATTACAAATATAAAAATTAATACTATTATTATTACTTGTTATTATTAAGAAAAAATGTTTTAAATGCTACGGAACTGAAAAATACTTAAATTAGTAAAATAGCTAATAACAAATCTAAATATGCAAGAATAAGACTGTAAAATAGCATTTATACTTTGAAATATGCAAAAATATGCAACAAAAATTTCGTATTTAGCTTCTTAGTTATCTAAAACAAATGTATAGCTCAAATATATATATCTAGGACCTCTCAAAAGAAATATGTAAATGCTATAAATTATGAGCCCTGATTATGAGTTTTGAAATTAGTTAATGCTTTAAAAAAAAAAAAAATAATTATCTAATGTAGCTATCTAAAAGGAAATAATCTAAAAATTGTATAGTTGAAGTTTCAAATCTATTTTTCAATTAACTAAAAAAATTAATTTGGATTCCTAGTACCTATAATTTTTATAAACATCGCAAATCATTTTAAAACTGAATGTCTTAAAGGTGAGCAAAAAATTGTTCGCCCACATGTATTAATGTATGTTAAATTATAATTTTTCATTTTTTTCAATTATTGAAATATACGCCAAAGTTAGTTCATGTACAGAATAATAAATTCAATGAAATTAACTTTAAATATTAATATTATATATTATATTATTATAGTATATTAATTAATTAGTATATTAATATTTAAGTACATCTCTGAAATGTATTGTTAAAGATCATCAATTGTTAAATAAAAGAACCTTTGGGTGATTTTATCAAAAAAATGAACTATATAAGCATACAAAATAATTACATTAAATATAATAATAATAACATCAGCTAAATACAGTCTAAATTCTAAATAAATTGAACAATTACTTAACCGAGTAAATAAATGTTGGGTCTTATAATTTCTATTAATAAAATATTTTAAGTTCAGTTAAATAAGAACCGCGGGGCATTAATTATAATTTAAGGCACGGGGCCCTGGGAAAAAAGCTATTAACTGTATTATATATATATATATATATAGTAACAATTAATAATTGATATTAATAATATCAGGCCCTATTTTTATGTGCACCCCGACACACAATGTGCACTACGGCTTTAATGTGTGTGCACTACGGTCTACAAAACAAAAATTAAATAATAAGCTAACTACTAGGAAATATGAGTATTATTGAATTTTTTAAAATTTAATGCATATATATATATTATGTATATAATATATTCCTTTTTCTAAGACAGTAGCGAGACTAAATTTTCATTTAAAGCAGTAAAATCAAGTGTGCAGTCCGAAATTGTACAAATAATAGAGCCTGATAATTATTAACCAATATAGTTGATCCATAGTAATCAATATCAGTTGTCCAATTACTACATCTTAAAATTTTTTTTTTACGTTTAAATTTGATTGTTTTCATACATGTTTTTGGTTAAGTAACTTTTTTCTATCAGACTTATACACATATTTGATTATACATATCAACATTTGCTTAGAATGATTATTTTTGAAATGTTGCTATCTAACATATAAATAATATTTGTGGAAATTGTAACATTTAGCTGCACACAATTCGTGAAATAAACTGGATAGCTTTTTTTATGTTTTAATTTTTTCAGATAATACTTATTCTGTGGATTGGAATGTTGTTGATCTAAATATATTTGTAGAAACCAAGCCACCTACCATGTCAGAAAGAAAAGATAAATTTTATGAAGAATATCTTGAAATGTCTAATGTTATTTCACCTTGGTATAGAAATATAGTTCCATTACAGGTAAATAATTGATGATAATAAATCTGTGGTACAGAAGCAAAAGTTTAGGTTTTTAGGTAAATTTTGCTAATATTATTTTTGTTTCCAAAATAACAATTTCCTTGAATATGCAATTATATGACTGTTTTATCTATAATAGGTACTTGCAGATAAATAAATCATAATTTGTCACTGTATATATTTTAAAATATAAAATAAGTTATAAAAAAGTAAGATGTACAAATAACTCAGCTGTTTTATGAGATAAGATAATTCCATTGAGGCTGAAAGGTAAATTTTACAGATGTGTAGTGAGACTGAAGTGCATTACACGCTAGACAGTTAGGCTATCGCGGACGCGATTAAAAACCGCCTCGATTATTCACTTTAATTTAAACAGCCACAATTAAATCGGTGTATTCACATTGAAAAAACTGCGGACGTCCGCGTTTGATCGTCCATGTTTAATATTAGACGAACGTTCGCCTTTAACCGCTAAAATTAAATACATTGTTTCCAATGGAACTATTCACACCAAGCGTTTTATTCGTCTTATCGGGCGATCTTTATCATTTCCGTTTTATTATTGGTGGTGGACTATACAGAAAAATCTAAATATGTTTGATCTTGCACGTTTTATTATTGAATATCTGGGGAGTCTGAACATTATTTAATTTAGATAATTCCATTTAAAAAAATTACAATTAAATTTAATAGTTAAATTGAATGTTATACACATTAGTACTTTTCAAAAATTATTTAAAAAATACACGAAATAGCACAGAAAATGGCTTTTCTTATCGATGGTTTTGGTATTCATGAAATAACCCAAAAGTAGGGTTGCCATAAATTTATAAG